>NC_134038.1:156271000-156597123 GCF_965140245.1 Athene noctua | reverse complement strand
TTCTCCTTCATCCGTGGTACAGGAAAAGCAGCACTTGTTAAATTACCACCTGGGCTTAGTAAAGAATTTGGTGGTTAATCTTTGCAAAGCACTTTGAAGTTGAAAAAAAACCCCACCAAATCACCTTAAATCTTTATAAAAGCCTTTTTTTTTTTTTTTTTTTAACTCGGTCCCATTTCCTATTCCTATACTACAAAGCTTTTTCTTTTCTTTTTAATACTGGAGAAGAGCAAACATTACACCCAGTTGAGGGGCAGCTGGCTGCAGCTCTAGGAGGTGAAAAAGCCACAGCAGAGGTAACACTGAAAAAGTCCACCTGTCTTTGGCAAGGGCTGGCCACACACTGATGGACAAGCAAAGACCATGTTCAAAGGGAAAAAGGAGGCCACTGTAAATCCAAAAGAAGGATCTAGAGACTTCCTGGAATACACATAACTATTCACCTTTTGCACCCAACTATTCCTAGCACAGGTGTCACAGGGAGCGGGCTTTTAAAATGCCCTCTTAGCCATTCTGCAGACAGAGAACAAAGAGATTTACAAAACTTTGTCATTGGTCATGACACAGAAACTTTAAAAACAGTTCTCAGTAAACCTGTGGCAAATTTCTTTCCAAAATGAAACACTCATCCCCCAAAATCCTTCAATCAAGAAACAAAAGAATTGTTTCTCCTTACCAATTTTAAAAATTATGTTTCCTTGTAGCCTTGAAATACCATTTTGGAAAAAAAAAAAAAAAAAAAAAGAAGAACCCAAAACGTTTTGCTTTGAAAAAGTCAATTTTTTTTTTTTTTTTTTAATTGTGGTTTATTTACTAGCCTCAGGTCCTGGTAAAAAGCATTTGCAATGGGCTGTACTTTGTATGGATTCCAAAAAAACAAACTTCACCAGTTAAATATTTTATACTTATTTTGCAAATACATAAATGACCACAGAAAGTTCAGGATGTGGAAGAATGATACACTTTAATTCTAATGCTTATACTGTATGAGGTATCTAATTCAATAACCTAAAGGGTCATTAAAAAAATAGTAAAATAAAGATTGAGAAGTTATAGCAGAAGACATTTTATTAATATTTCACCATGCTGAAAAGGTATATGCAAACAGTATACAAACTAACCAACAGGTGACAACAGAGCTGCTTAAGGAAAAGACAAAACCCAAATAGTTTCAAACTGTCCCTTGCATGGCTTTGGGCTGAAAATGATGCTAAAGTCCATCAGATCAATGAGATTCTGGAATCGCTCACTCTCTCTGGATTTAAAACCTAATTTTTAAATGGTGCTCACTTTATAGAAGAATTGCATAACATTGCCGTTCATGGTAGTGGGGAGCAAAACTCCTCCCAGGAGACACCTCCCTGCCGCATGTGGCTGGGAGCAGGCAGATGTGCCCAAAACCACTGCTGCAGAGCATGGATGGCGGGAGCGAAGCAAAGGGGACAGTGACATGAAAACATCCTTTAGGAGAATCAATGCCAGAGCTCAGGACTGAGATTCCCACTCCAACCATGGGTGTTAGCTTTGACCACCCCAGTATGAAAAACCTTCCACTTAAAGAGCAATATTGTTTTTAAAGGAAATTACTGAGACTGGCTGGATAGAATATCATAATTCTAAAGCTGTTATTTGATTCCATTTATAATTGTAGTTCTAGTTATATGATTTGCTGGCATTTAGAGCATATTAGAACATTGGCAAAAAAACCCCTTAAAAAACCCTGCTGGTGAAGCAGCCAATTAACATTAGTCTGATAAAACAAAAATCTACTTACCTAGATGCTATCAGTGACCTGTAAACCCCTTTAGACTAGCAAGGCCATATTCTACCAAACATGAGGGAAATTTAAAAACACGAATAAATGAACATTGCAGGTAATGTTTTATAAAACACAAAGATAAAACACCACTCTTGACCAACCCAAATTGCTCACTTCTCAAATTACAGGTGTCACTACACAGTGCAAAAAATATATTATCCAAGTATGAACTTTTCCCCTTAAAAATAGACGAGGGGGCCCCACTGAGGCTTTTATGTATGTAGTTTAAGTAGCTAGCTCACAGCTGAAAAGCCCTTTCTGTCAGGAAATATTTTGTGAAGCTTACTCTTGATATTCCTTTTGCTAAGTTTATTCTGTTACGCTTTGGGAAACTCTGCAGTTCTCCTTTCCCTATGCAATATTTATAGACTTAATCTAACCCTCTCACTTACGTAGATGTCATCAGAGTTCCCTTAAGCCCTAGATTAGCAAGACTGTATTTTGCTGAACGTGGGTAGCATTTAAAAATGAGCAGGGTAAGTGAATATTTGCAACTGATGTTTTATAAAGCATAAAATTACTTTTTGAATATTTCTCCCACATGTTTTCATATTGCTCTTTGAGCTTCAAGGAGGGAAGAAGTTTTTCTTGATATGCATAATTTAAAGCGATTTTCTATTTCACACACAACCTCGGGTATTTTGTAGGACAATAAAGTATTTCAACACCAAAGCTTCCCAGATCAAAAAATCTGTCCCCATCTGTTCCTCTCACAATCTGACTCAGGAGGAATAACTGCTGCTGAGGATCACTGGTACTCCACAGATCAGCCCTTTTCCCCCACATTTTTCATCTAGAGCTGCCTGGATTTTAGCCAGAAGATGGAGATTATTTGTGAAAACAAAAGCCTTGGGAGTGTTTGCTCCAATCCACTGAATTTTACAAAGTCCCATAGATGCCACCTGACATCATTTAGTTTCCCACCAGTTTACCCCACTTGGCAGTGAAGGAAGCCAGAAGACAAGAGGAAGCAGTAGCCCAAACCTGCCAAGTGTTTTGGAATCCTTCAGCTCCTGTTCTTCACTGTGAGGTCCAGCAGGATCTCCTTGACGATGTGGCAGATAAAATGGGGCTGAGCACTTGAGCATCGCCTTCTGCCATTTATCAATCCATTCTTGGCATGGGTTGAGCATATGCCCATCAACAGGAGCTGGGTTTGGTCTCCACCATGATGCAAGGAACTGCAGGAGATGCCCAGGCTCTGCAGAACCGTGTTTCTTTGGGGCAGTAAAGTTGCAGATAGAGTTAAAGGCAGCTGGTTGTGCAGTTTTGTTCTGTTAGTGAACTGAGGCATTTTCTCTTTCCTGATAGGAAATGTTTTGTGAGCTTTCTCACTTCAAGGTGCGTCAACATGTTTATTTTCTATTCCAAGGAGGACATTTCCCTCACCAGTCCAGCCAGTTTGCTCCAACATAGTTTATGCTTTAAGTAACCCTTCCCAGTCTCAGTCTTCCTCTGTTATCTTTAGCATAAGGTCTCCTTCTTTTCTGTCTCTGCATCCTCCTTCTGACCACTGTTTTGCTGTGCCAGAGTAAGAGCCTGCAGGCCTGCAGTCCTTTGCATTTATTCATGATGTTGTCTTGGTGGTGTAGAGGAACCATTTACATCTCATGTTCCTGACTTGCTGACCCTGACCAGTGCCTTTCTCACAGCACTTCAGATTCAATGGGCTCTTTCTTCTTTAAATAAAACATGTAAAATACAAGCCCATAATGACATGAGTTTTTATCACAAGAAACGAATGAAATTCCCATTCTCCTTTGCAGTCTTTTTAGCGTCAGCCAGAAGCAGCACAAAATTCCCTTTCTTCACCCAGTTTCCTCCTCCTCCCTACCTATCAGTACAGATACAAGGGGACAGTTGTGCCAGTATCCCCATTAACACCATCTGTTTGACTCTGTTGCACAGAAAGACAGGCGAAGGTTCTTATTGGCGTGGCCTGGAGCCTCTCTTTCCTGTTTTCCATACCGACTCTGATTATTTTTGGGAAACGGCAGCTCTCCAATGGGGAAGTGCAGTGCTGGGCTCTCTGGCCTGATGACTCCTACTGGATACCCTACATGACAGTGGTGGCTTTCCTGGTGTACTTCATTCCTCTGATCATTATCAGGTAAGCCTGGACCACAGTCTGCAAGTGTGTGATGAAAGCTGTCAAGTGTGCAATCAGATTAATGCTTTAATTTCTACTCACTCATTATGATTTCATTTCCACACCTGCCTTATAGCTGCTTCAGTTTTATCACATAATGCACGGGTCACTGTACTTGCCCTGGGTGTTGTCCATGTGGTATTAATAGCCAGAAACATTTTATCTGAAAAAAGGATGGAATCTCTAACTGTGTCCACTTATCTCCACAGCTTCAGGCTTGAAACATATCTTTATAAATCCAGTATGAACGTGTAGCTATTATGACAAAACATAGTTTTAACAAAAGAACAGGAAACCACACTTAACACTAATTAAACTAAAATTAACTTGAAGTACTCTCAAGCTTCATAATACTAGAAGTGTGTTTCTTCACCAAGATTGGAAAGAAATCTCCAAGCATTTGAAGATGCCAAACACTCCTAAAATATGAGCAAATAAAATTCTTCCCATTTTGTAATGGGAAACCTGAGCTGCAAATATTTGAGACTGAATTGCTGAAAACCACAAAGATGATCTGCAGCAAAATTTATTTTAAACTGAGGTCAACCAGTATCCCAGAGTGTGCTTAGTGATCACTGAATTTTATTTCCTCCCTCTAGGGCACTGCTATTAGCTGCTATTAAACAAAAATTATCTAGCCATGAGGAGCTACCAACGCAAAGGAGCGGTATAAAACAGATACGGAATGGGAGTGAGGCTTCTTAGCTTCCTTGAAAGGCTGCTGGTGGCAGTAACCTGTTCTCTGAGGCCTTTCCTTTCTTTCCCTTTGATTCTTTTCCAGTTGCAATGGTGTCCATCTCTTCTTTGTGGCAAAGACTTACTGAGACTCATTTTTCCCCCATAAATCGGTATTTGGTATATCTCTCATTGGGACGTGAAAGAGGAGCTATGTTTGCATGTCCCTTGGACATCTCTCTTGGTCCATCTGCTTTTCCAGCAGGTGATGAGCCATGAGTGTCCGTTAGCTTCCTGCTCATTAGCACCCCAGGTGAGAGCAGGGTTGGGGGGCTGATCCTTTCTAGATGATGACAGGACTGGCTACAGAAGCTAAATAGTAAAGACCGTTCCTTTCCAGTTCAGTTGTGCCTTGAAGTTTCTTACTGTTTAATCAGAGAGATTCAGTTCTGCAGCTTCTAATGTCAACAAGTTTATCTCTGAATGATAGAATCAAAACCACATGGTGCTTGAACTCATCTAGCTTGATTTTTGATACATGTTCAACATTAACCAGTATTGCTCCCTAGAGAAAAGGGACAATTTTTATACTTTGCTCATAACATATCAGTTTGCTAAGCCTTCCATTTTTGTGCCAGATTGAACAGATACAACAAACAAAATCATGAAAAGTTCTCCTTAAAGAAAGGACATGATAGCAATAAAGAAAAGCTACTCCCAGATTGTCCAATTGCTCTTCCTTCTTAGACAGGATCATTTCTCTTTGTATTTTTTCCTGTGTATTAAACCCAGCCTAGTTTTAAATAAACCAAAAAATATTCTTGGGAATATGTAAATAAATGTAGGTGGATCTTTAGCCCGACACTAGCAGCAAAAAGAATAAACAGACACAGAAGAGACAAAAAGTAATTTAGCTGTGAAAAAAAATTGCACTAGAAAACTTTTGAGGCTGGTTGTTACTATAAGGGGAGTTTTGTTATGAATTTTCTCAAATAGCTAGCAATCAGAAAATTCTAGCCAGCATCTATTGTTACCCTTATAGTAACGGCATCTAAAGTTAGCAAAAAGGCTCATGGCCAGTCCAGTTATCAGTCATTCCACAAGTGTGTAAAACATCTCTTTCACACTCAAACTTAGAGATATGCACACTTTCTGTTCGAGATCAGCCACTCCCCTTTACATGGCATATATTCTTGTTTGGCAAGAAATCTACACAGCAACAAATTTTTCAGAGCTGCTGACATTGTGCTCCCCTCCTCCTTGTCAAAGGAAGATACACAAACAAGATCAGCTCTGTGACTTGCTTTACAGTAAATCCCCAGAAGCAAGAAGGTGATGAAGTCATGAGGGGAAAGGAAAAGGCAGTGAAACTGGCATTTCATGAAATTGCCCTGACAGCTGAGACATGAATAAAGCATCCTAAAATTTTTTCATCTTTGACCTTAAGTGACTTTCACGTGAGAAGTTTGTGGCAGAGCAGGAACTTAAAACACTGGTCTTGGAGCCACAGGGCAGCGTGGTCCCCGTTGACTGCCCCAAAATGTTCCTGGTTTCAGTGTACACTTATACAAATGCTCCCACATCCTTGCCAGCAGAAGTCAAATTTTTGACAGGTCCTAAGTGTTGTCTGGCACTGGTAGCAAGGAAGAGGGGTAGCACAGGGAAGGATTTTTTTTGTGCCCATTAATTTCTAGTGTCAGTGATACTATATTCTTCAGAATAGAGAGGATTAACTGAAATCACATAAGAAGAGTATTACCATCAGGGCAAGGTCAGCAGAGACATTATGAAAAAATGCCATGCAGTTTGGAAAGAACTGGGTATTTTTTAGAACATTTTTTTCAAGTTTCAAGCATACAACTGAAGGCTGCAACTTCCCAGATGATACATCTGTCAACATAGCCTCAAGGTGACATCTATTTCTTTAAAATTTGTCGGCAGTCCAGGAGTGTAAAGCTAATCCACCTGACGTGACTGTAGCATATAAATACTCTGGCAAACATTTTGCTGTTAAAGAACATAAGGAATGGCTGTTAACATCTGCAGGGACTTGATTTCTCTGCAAAAGTTTTGTCCCATGGAATACTTTCAGATGCTAGTAGATTTGATGACAAATGAGACACTGTTTCATAAGGGTGAATGAGAGTGATCACGTACATTGCAGTTGTGTGTTACTTTGTTGGAAGGTCAGTTATAAAAATGAAAGGTGTTATTTAATAAATGAAGTAATTCTGTGATTTTTTAAATTTAATGGCCTTTAGCTGAAGATGTTATTAAAAAAAAAAAAAGCCACAATATAATGATGGAGACACGGTCCATAAATGTGCAACTGAAAAGTCAAGGATCAGTATCCAAGAAGCCACAAATACGAATAAAGAAGAAGAAACCAAGGCACACACCACACTTCCTGAGGAAGTGAGGTAGGGTGCACAAAGAGAAAGAATAAGACCTTTTCTCCAATAATTCATTTTGTTTGCGCAGCTACTTTATTTTTGCTACCGAAGCTCTCTGAGTTAGCTGCATGACAGGTGCCTGACGCAATGTGGGACACTGGCTGGCGGAGTTAATTCTTAATTAGTTCTGCTGCCTGAATATGCTGAAAACCTAACCTCTAGAGCAAAGCAGTTCACTGATGACAGCACTTTTTTCTGGCATATTTCATCCGAAGTGCATACAAAGGATAAAATTTTACTTTTCAGGTGCAGGACTTAATTCCACACTAGATATGTCACTTTGGCTGAGCAGTTTTCACTTGCTACAGTCCAGGTACCATCACCTTTTAAGCTTCTCTTATCCATCCCTCAGCAATCTTGGCAGAGCTGATTTCACACGTTCCTGACACAGCCTTCAACTAACTCACAGGAGGTGTGTTATTCATAACACCGCAGCCCATGGAATGAATTATTTAGCTGATAACCTTATGCTCAGTTTGGAAAACCCTTCCACTGATGAGCTAATCCCCCAGACATGGTGTAGGAAAACCCTATAGATTCCAAGCTGAAACATGAACTAGAAGAAAACAACAATCTGTCCTTTTGTTGTTTTTTTTTGTTTTTTTTTTTTTTTATCATAACTATAAAAAGGCAATCTATGAACAAAACTGCAACAGCCCTGAGAGATTTAAATACTTGGGACGTCTGTTCCCATCACTTCTTCACAACTGGAGAATCAGCAATCAGTTATCAAACAGCTTGTGGTTTTGTGAAGAGTTTTTTACCTGATTATAGTAGAAATGAACAAGACCTGAATAACAAAAAGAGAAGGAAAAGCTGTGAATAGATTTTTAACCCAAGAGTGTGGTTATCTTTGAGAGCTGAGGAAAGGGGAGAATATTTGTTCTTTTAATGTAAAAACTTCTTTCCTCCCCACTGTCTTAGTGTGGGGCAGGGAAAGCCACAAATCCTGCGACAGGTTCTTCCTTACAGCACTTGAAAATTTGGCCTGCTCTTCTGCCTTATTTAGACTAATCTACCACTTTTTCTGCAGTTGATATTAACAACCTACCTAAAACCCAGAAAGTTCAGAAAACCGAATTAGGCAATCTGCAGTAATTAGTTCTCTCCTATTTTGGGACAAGTGTCATCAGCTATAACCAAAGACATTTCTCCTGTGCCAAGATACGCAAAGCAAAGCTCAAATGGTATCTGTGATAGCTGAATACCTTTGGGACATTGCTCAGCAGAGGTTAAATATGGGTCAAATCAGGATTACAGACTTCTCTTCTGCAAATATTTGCACCTGGTCCCCTCAGGTCTTGTGACAGAGAGACAGGCAAGATACTGGGTTTCTGTTCTGTATTGCTACCCTCTGCCAAACCATAATTATATTCTGGCATTCGAGTATCCAGAAACTAAGAATCTTTTTAGCTGTTACTCATGGTTGCCAAATATATTTTTTCTATTTTAACCTGATAAATGTAATACGTAGACATTTATCTAATATAATTACAAATTCAGTTTAAAAAAATTGCAGAAGTTCCTCTTGAAGCACAGAGGGAAAAATATCCATCTGCTGTTTAAAATCAAAACTCCAAAGAGAACATTTGCCTTGGAGCAGCAGAAAAATAATTAGAAGAGAAAAAACAGAATCAGTTAAAAGGAAATATATGGAACTAAAACCAACACATTGCAATGAAATAAAAAATAGATTAAATAAAAGGTATTTGACTGAATTAAATCATATAAAGGGAATAAAAATACCATTAATAAAAATACCAAAGGTCATTTTTTGAGCTTGATTCAGGGAGCATAATCATTTTTGCCTGCAATTTTCATTTCTAAATAAAAAATCCTAGATCTTGCACATATGTTCTAATATCTGCCTGTCTATTCACTTACCCATTACACATGCCTACAATGGTTTATTCAGATGAAGTTACATATGCCTTTTGTCTTTGGATAAATAGCTCTGTAAATTAGCTACCATAAAACATAATGCAGCTGCATCACTTTGCACAAATAAAGTACAAGGAACAATAGACAATGCTGGATGATAAATACAAGCAATTAGCAGGGAGCTTAAGTGTACTTTCTGCCACGGTAAAGGCTCATTTTACTAGTAAATACTGAGGCTGGATGGGACACTACCATAATGCAATCATTTATCTGAAAAAAAAAAAAGTTAGAAATCTGTATTTAAAGAGCAGACAGATCAATAACTCTTATGATTCTTAATACCAATACATATCTTTACCAGAGGACATTTTGTTTTCCAAAACAGAAGTTATCTGTGAATTAAAAATAAAGACAGAGTGGGGCTATTCATGCTAGCATTTGTATGACTAACCATAACTTAGTTATTTACATGGACAAAGAATGCTGTAATTACCAATGGGGCCATATTAAAAAACATCATTAACTAATAACATGCTACAATGCACATGCATCTTAGCCCTTCAGAATTTGTATCAAGCTGAATTGTTTCTGGAGATGTAGTGAATTTCATTTGCTGAGATACATCCATAGTCTGAACCATATTCTTGTGTTTTCCTGCCACCTCTCCAGATATGCATTTTATCAGTGCTAGAAAAATTTTCAGATCAACAGCATGTCCTTTCTATGCTATGGACTTCAAAGCCTGAGTAGCTCCTTCTCAGAAAGTCTGGAATCATTTTCCATCCAGGTTTGACTACTCCACCTGAGCTCTTTCTTCCTTTTCATTAGTCTCTCACTTGCAAATAACAGCCCACAACAACTCATATAGTATTTTAATATCACAGTATGCAATAAAATGACTACAACACATGTTTATATAGCCCCCAAGAATCCCCAGTGAGGGCTGGAAGACCAGTGCACTGCGCACTTACAGACACAAAAATACCTGACAGCATGTGGACGTAATGAACTGTACATCACACCTCCCAGTGCTTTCAGTGGAGACAAGAGCAAGCACCATGCAGGTGTGTTACATGTGCTGGAAAATGAGATTTGCGGCAACGTGTATGGTGTGCTTTTACATCTCGGCAGTGAAGGCTAAGCAGCTTGATGTCAAGAGGAAGGAATCAGAGATTATGATACGGTCAGAAGAGTACAGACCACTGCCGAACACCCTCCTGTCCATCTCAATACCAGTAGTCATCTGTCTCCCATTACTCTTTGTTCATCTGCCACTTCATTTTCCATCAAGTAGGAATTTCTTCCCACCCTGCGAGATGTCACCAACTGCCACGTCCTCTTCCGGCTGCCTTTACAGAAAGAAAGAGGCTACAAATGCATTCTGAAACAAAACTGCCTTTCCCTTGTAAGAAAAATACCACTTCTTTTCTGTAAGTGCTCTCTTTTTGTTGTTGTGTCCTTGAAACACAAACACAGATACCTTTTATGATCTTAAGGTTTGGGTGACACATTTCCGGAAACTCCAGTTTCTTAGGTCCATGCCACCCTAGTTGGGGGAAAAAAAGAAGGATTAGGCACTAATAAGATCTGGAGTCCCAGAGAGATCAAAGTGTAAAGGAATCATTTTGACTGGCAAAACGGTTGCTGGGAACTGTAGCTAGCACGACAAGTGACTCGTCTTTCCTGACACCCACCCTGAACATATTTACACCACCTCTGGTCCCCTCCTGATAAGGAAGGTCCAGTGGATCCAGCTATAGAGAAAAGAAAGATGAATAGAGGCAAAAGCACCAGTGCAAATCCATTATGTTGGCAGCACTTTAGAAGCCACTGGATTAAAACAGGAATTAAACTTTCCCCTGGACTTCTAAAAACTAAGGATTCAAACAAAAGAGCATGTAATCTCCTATGTGAAATGCCAAGTACATCCCAGCACCTGATGTTACATCCCACGACTGGTGGATGAAGAAGACAGCCGCTATAACGGCATTTGCTGAAAGGGATGCTCCTACCAGACTCTGCAGCCAAAAGGGCAGGATTTCTGGGGTTGGAGGGAAAGCAACTGAGGACCCTGACTCTGTATTCAATGCTTGCAACACCTGGCTAGAAGTAGGGAGTCTGAGAATTTTGACTACAGAGTTAGGGTCCTTCATCCTGATGCTTAGGTAACGCTGAATATGTCCTGCTGGACATATGGAGGTTTGCATCAGAGGTGACATTGTTTCAACTGCAAACAAAAAGATCAAGCTAGAGAGAGCAGACTAGGGAGAAAATAGAAACTGGACTTTTAGGAGCTGGCTGGAAATTTTCTTGAGATGACAATCATTATCGTTATGATACATTCTTATTCATTGGAACAATCAACAAAGAAATGATACGTGAATTTTCCACCATTGTCAGTACAAAGTACAAAGGAACTCTGAAGTGCACCAGCTGATAAATAAACAGGTTCTTGAAAAGCCAGGAGATAAAAGGAAAATGTTCAAGTCAGCTGGGAGCCATGCTGGACCTTTGAAGGGATTAAGGAGAGCAAGCTGGAGTCCATGGCAGATGCATGCAAAACCCTCACTGGGCTAGTACACTACTGCTCTGCTGCACAGCCCAGACTGCACATTAAATTTCCAGCTCTCACCTTTTGAGCCTGGAAACCAGATGGCTCAAACTTCCACAGGAAGGAAACCTCCACAGCACACAAATACTGCCTTTGCAAGGATGTCTAGGAATTGAGGGGGCTGTAGGGAAGGCTTGTATATCGAACTGAAAGCTCTAATAAGTATAATGTCTCTTCAGATAATACAATAAACCACATTATAGTAAGATACACTTTTGTCTCTATAAAACACGCTGAAATAAGCTCCCTAGCTGCACCTTTTTTACAGAGTCACCACTAAGTTTTATGGCGGCTAATGGTCAGGCTGACACCGGCCCCACAAAACACCACGGTGTATTGCACACAGCACAGAACAACTTCTGTTATGGTGCTTGGTTTTTACATCAGGAAAACATGCCAACCTGAGTACATTAGCTGAAATATTCTTCAATTATTTTTGTATTCTTTAGCAGACCAAAAAGGAAAACACCGGTCAAAAGTATGCTGTTGCTTAGTGATTTTAGGTGCACATTATGCATGCTTGCAGAAGAAAAGGCAGGCAGACAGAGCAAGGCCTCGTATTTTTTTATGTAAACTGCTGAAGGGTATCCTCCTCCAAGGTGTGGGTTCAAACAGCTCTTTAGCTTGAAGGAATTATTTTTACTTATTCTATATTAAATAAATAGATTTCCAGATTTGTTATTGTCTAGGGAAAGGTCATAACTACCTATAGTCATTGTGGACTAGGGCACTTCTTATCTTTCCCCTCTAAATATGCAAATCGTGGTGGATGTGGTTTTGAATCACCTAACTCTTCCCATGTACCTGATACTTCTGTCCTTGATTTCTGACCCAGGACCTTGAGACCCGAAAGTGAGCACCGCAGTACTTCATTGTGTTTCTCATGGATCTTGCCCCTATCAAATTCCCCATGGTATCATTTTATTTGTCAGCTTCATACTCATAAAGTAACACCAAAAAGGGAAGCATACACACAGCAAAACCAGGTCCTTCCCCTCACTTCGCCCATTTTAGGGATAGTGTTCCAGGGCTGGTACCCAGCCAGATTTGACCTCGGCTTGCTCAAACTCCCCAGTGAGATATTGCCTGCAAAATCTGGTCAAACCACTGCATCCCTCTGAGCCTAGGACTTCACATCTGCAAAGCCAGGACAACGATAACGACTTCCATGGTGAAAACTCTTCAGATCTGCTTCTGAAAAGTACTACAGGAGAGTCATATGTTATTTATTATTGTTGTTGTCATTATTATTATTATTATTCCTATGCAGTCTCATCATCTGTATGAGCTCCTTACACATAGATAAGTGTATTCATAGAGCATGAATGTCTGGGATGTCAGTTAAATTTACTGTGCCTCATAATACCAACGACTCTTTCCTTTCTGTAGTGTCATATACTCAATCGTGATTCGAACCATCTGGATGAAGAGCAAAGCTCAAGCTGTCATCATATCCAGCTGCCCTGGTGAGTCTCAGCACACACATGTCTCCAGCCTTGTGATTCAAATCCAGCCAGTCCCCCCAGATCCAGGAATGCCTGGACATGCAGTGTCACCTTGGGCCCCCATCACTGCTGTGGGAATGGACTTTCTGTAATTCCTCATTCATAACTCTTTTCTACATTTACCTTCTTTCCTTTGACACTAAACACCCTTTAGAAAAATGATAGAAAACATCTGTGAGAAAATAATTAAAATGTAAAAGATCCTTATTGTAGAACTTAGAATCCCTATTCCTAGAACTTCGTCCATTTCCAGTATAATTTTCTTCTAGCATATACTTAGATAACACTTTTGCTGTGCTTTCACATGCCCTAGCAAGTCTGTATTTTGTTCAAGATCAGAAATTCCTAGCTACAGAAAGACATAAAATGAGTTGAGATTTCCACCCCAAGACCATAAACAGTTTTGGACTGTTCTGGGCTATTTTGGCATAAAGCACAAATCATTTCAGGATCTCCACTTGTCAGCTGCCTTTCCTATTAGTTGTGAAGAAGAGTGTGTTCATTTATGCTAATGTGTTTTACAACACAACCAGTTAGTGCAGCCAAGTGGTGAATGGAAACATCAAAGCATGGGTCCAAGTTGCTGGTTCACTTGCCTGAAGCAGGATCACGGATCATATCTTTTATCTCTATCCTTTACAGTTACCCAGCCTTGATATGCAGTTTTTATGAGGCACAAGAAGCTGTGTATAGTTATTTCTAACTACATTAATCAAAATTCCAGTCCTAAGTTTAGACTACAAGAGTTTAAAGATGTTTTGATAAAAAATGACCTTCTTGTGTATTCACTATGGTGAACCTAATTATTCTGACCCAGCAACATGAACAGCAAATTGACATTAATAATGAAATCAGGCATGTTATTGCAATCATGCTGGTACTGTTATTCAAATATGTAACTTGATTCTCAGAAACATTAATGTGACTTCAGAGGAAATGAGATCAACCAGCTTTGGTGTGAGACTGAATAGAATTTGCTTCTCAGTTCAAGCCACACTTCATTTCTGAAAAGCTAGTCTAACAGCATTTCGTATTTCATTACTGAGTCAACATGGAGAGTAAAATGCATGACTGACTATCCAAAGCATCAAAAAGAGTAAGAGGCTGAAGGAATGGAGTATGTAGCTTTTAAAATCCTTCTGACTGAAATACAGTTAAAAGTGAAAAGTTAGTCAGTTTTGCCAGGTTGTTTCTTCTCTTTTCTTAATTACAGCTGCCTGTTCCTTTCAGAAAATGTCTCCTACAACACCACGCTAGTGTTTTTGTAGCTGTGATAGCACATGGGCACGTAGGCAGTGGGTTTCCTGACCAAGTGTTGAGGATCAGGAATAGCCAGGTGCCACAATGCTTCAGGAAGATCTCTTCTGCTTACATTTCCCTTTTTGATTTTTGGGTGGCTCAGGTTTTGAGTGTACAATTTGAGCAGGTTTACAAGCGTTTGAATTTCAGGAAGTACCAAACCCTTTGGAACTACCAAACCCTTGCCTGACATCATGGAAGTATGGGATATGTATCACTGTTCTGCCTGTGGAGGTACACTCTTGACACATCCACGCACCAGCCCTGCTCTTTTACTAGCTGAACTGTTCTTTCCCCAGGTGGCAAAACCTCTGCTGGCTACAGCAGTCGTGGGTTCATATCCAGAGCGAAAGTGAAAGCAATCAAGTACAGCATCGTAATTATCCTTGGTAAGTGAAAAGCCCCACAGCTGGTAGCTAGGGGGGATGCTGATGTTAGGAAGCTGGTCTTCCTCAGCTCCCTCTGTCAGCAGCAGATAAAGTGCAGTATATGACTTAGAGAAGGAGCTTTACTTACACCGATTGACTTGCCTTCTGACGTTGTCCTTCCTCTCTCCCCTGGCTGATAAGTTCCTATTTTAGGCATCTGACATAAACCTCAAATTAAATTACATACACAGCCTCTCATGTGCATAAAGAGAGAAAAGGACGGACATTTCCTAAAAGGAACAAAGGAAAGGGTCATCTCCTTCACATGGAAGCTGACAAATGACTTGACAATTGAGTTGACTTAAAGACTATGCATGGGATGTTAGGTGCTGGGGTGATGCAAGGGAGAGGCATGAGAGGCGAGGGATGCAGCGCAATTGAATTTGATGTCAGAAGCGTGTTGCCCGCTGAAGTGGGAAGAACAAGCTCTCCTCTCCCGACTGGGCAGCAGATGACTCAGTACAGGTGTCTTCCGTCTCCCAGGGAGATGACATTATTCTGATGGAATGAGGAGGGTGACATTCTATCCTGATAAATAAAGGCAGCGTCACACAGGGCTTGTGATTAGCTGCTAGAGACAGTCAGGAAGGCAACAGAAGCTATTTACTCCTAAGGGCTGACAGCCATGGCCTACCACTGAAAAAGAGGTTGCTACTCTTTCCAGTGCTACACAAAATTCAGATTGGATGATATTGTTATAATAGCTACTACTGAGGTGCTTAGCTCACTGTTTAGCAGTAGCTCTGCAGACATGAGAGGCTGGTGTGATTCGTGCTGTTAAGAAGCCCAAGAACAGCTTCTCTGTGTCTGAAATTTTCTGTGTGGCAATCAGAGAAAGCTTTTGTCAGAAACAACTACTATTGCAATACCATCAGATGTAAAGAGCTCGCCTGGGTGCTTAGTATTTCAAAGGACCTTGAAAATAAGGTGTCCCTGCCCATGGCAGGGGTGTGAAACCAGATGATCTTTAAGGTCCTTTCCAATCTAAGCCATGCTATGATCTCTCGATGCGTAAACAGATTAAAGCACCTAACATTCATAGATTTCTTTAAAGCCGCTCAAAGTTCAGCATAGTCAGTGCTGTGATCCATACGCTGACACTGCATGTTGTTATTTTCCTGGTATTTGTGCATTGACACCGCCTGTTTGGTTACTCTAGAAAACAAGAGGGGAGTTTACCTCTTCCTTGCACATTCAGTGAGCGCTCACAGGTAATGAGAAATACTCATTAATGTGGCAAGAAAATAATCACGAGGTTGGTCTGCTGTGTCACTTGGGTCAGGGATCTGATTTCACAGATACCTGTACATCTGCAGCCCAGGTACTTGTAGATTAGTTGAGTGAACTGCCTGTCCCTGTGTTTCTATGCAAATCTTGACTCAAAGGCTTTGTGAAAGGAGATGACACAGAAATTTGTGAGGGACAGATTCATTCCCTATGCCTGCAAATAAAGGTAGACCTGTGGTGTTTGTATTTCTACCACCTCTGAATTAAAGCAGGGGCTATGAACAATATAGTCCTCTCTTCCCTTCCCAAAATTAATCTCTTAAATTGCCGTACAGGTATTAGAGAGTCTTCCTGCATGCTCCATGTACACGGTACCTCCAACCAGCATGCAAAATGACACGTTGGTCTGCCATAATCTGGCATGAAACGGTGTCATTCCTTGCTCCTGGGTGTCTAAGAGCCCCTTTTTAAAGGTGGCTGTGACAGGCAGCGCTGTCACAGAGCAGCACTTCAGTGGTGTGTACATTTATATTGGCTGCTCACTCAGGGGACCATTAAAAGAGCGCTTCACTATAACTGATGATGCTTTAACTGGCTACCTATTTAGCCTTTATGTGTTGTGTAGTGTTCAAAAGTGCCTCGATATGTCTAGAGGGAGCACTCTAAACACTTAGAAGAGCACACATAATATATTTTATGGGCATTAAAATAAAAATAAAGACAAATAAAAGCACAACCTAATAACTATTCTCTTAAATAAGACCCTGAATGGGGAGAGATTTTTTTTTTGCATGAACAAATATTTATGCGTTATGACAGTCTTTCTATGTGTGTGTGATTACGTCCCTAAATAGCTAAACTATCTAATGTCAAGCTCTTCCTCTCTCTGACTGTCTTTCAGCATTTGTTCTCTGTTGGAGCCCTTACTTTCTTTTTGATATCCTGGACAACTTCAACATACTCCCTGAGACCAAGGAGCGCTTCTACGCATCCGTGATCATTCAGAACCTGCCAGCCTTGAACAGTGCCATCAACCCCCTCATCTACTGCCTCTTCAGCAACCGCCTCTGCCCCCCTTTCGAGTATCACCCCTTTCTGTCACTCTTACTACCCCCTGACAAGGGAGGGAAGACATAAACACAGACCCTAAGCCAACTACCTATTTTTTGCTATTTTAATTCTGACCATTCCTTATTTTCTTTAGGGAAAGAAGAAATCGAAGGCTGGGGGGGACTTTCCGGGACAGGAGTGATGGAGGGCAAGAGATGCAGGTCCTGTCCAAACCAGAATACATCTAGCACAGACGATGCTCCACAAAGCTATACCAGGACCTGCACCAAGGAAAGCGGAGGTCCCCCACGAGCCCCATCCATCACGAATGGACAGACATTGACTGGAAAGAGCCTGCACCTCATTGCTGTTGAGCAGCATGCGTATTTTCGATTGGCGCTGTAGCTTCAGCAATTGCAGAGTGCCAGTGTCAAACTCAGTACAAGGAGGGGTTTGCATGTCACTGTTGTGAGGGCTCACCTGGGCCCTCTGTTTTCAAGCAAGTTGTAATACATATGTACTCCAAATGGCAAAAAACAACGTAATTGGTGTCTAGTCAGTCTTCTCTATTTTTCAGGAGCCACTAAAAGACATCTACTGTAGCATCTGGTATAACTGATAATGAGTATTTACAAGTAGTAACAGAGCAGGGACCCTACTTAAAATGAAAACGCAGGCACTTTTCCAAAGAGAATACACCACCATCACTCTATGTAGTTATATCTGGGTTTTATACCAACCACTTACAAAGTCATAGCCAGAGAAGAGGCGACTGAAGGACTGGGTTACTGCCTCCTGCCTCTCCTGGCCCCACTTCTCAGCTCATGCCAGTCCTCCCAGCTGCACCATCCCTGCGGCTTGTCCTCCCTTTCCCATGCAGTATTTCCCTGCTTCCCTACACTGACATGTTGGCACGCCAGAGTCCCTGCAGGGCTCCCATGTGACACATACAGACAGTCGTTTATTTCTGGGCTACTGCTCTAAGGCAGCATTTGCCAGCCCCTTCCAGACCCCATGGTGCATCACATGCGCTGATCCTCACGTGCTTCTGTGACAAAGGCCCTGAGCAGTCTTTTGGGGACCCTACGGAGAGCTGCCAAACAGGGCACTTCATCAGCACAGATCAATCTCGTCACCCACAAAGGAACACTTCCCTGGCTTGTGCCCTATATAAATCATTCATGTCACTTAAATCGTGCAGGGAACCATGCACATCTTTATACAACCTCAGAGCTGGAAAAAGATCCGCGTGAAACCATAAAACTCAAATTACATTCAGAAAAATTTTAGGGCTGATGGTCCAGTCTTGCAAACTCACTGTAGTGTCCACAGAGCACCAGCCCTCAGGCAGAATTTTGCTGCTCCCAAGCAGTTCAACACTGTTCTCAAGTTTAAGGAGAAACATTCTCATGCCAGGTTCAGCAGGTGGGTGGATGATATCGACTTCAGTGGGCATTTTCCCACAAGGCAGCTTAAAGTGTTTGTATGATAATGCATTCTAACCAGCTGTATGGCAAGTGTGTTTGCTTTCTCTCAGTAAAAAAAAAAAAAAAAAAAAAAAAAGCATTCTTACTTAAGTGGAGTCAGTTTAAACACGGGGTTTTTTATTATTATTATGATCCTTTGCAATGAGTTTGTTCTCTGCAAAACAAGAACTGAGTAAAATTTATTTATCATTACCTATATTACAAAAATCTTTTTTCCTAAGTAGGAGATACATAAAAATGTGGGGCTTTATGTTCTCAGGAAAACAAATAAGGTTTCTCTTTTTATTATTATGAAGTTCTGTTCTATCTAAATTTTGGTAACAGCTTAATTAAAACCATGAAACCACACCAGCCTTTGCAGCAGCCACCTTGAATACATTGTATATAAGAGCTAGACAACATTTTTTTCTTTGGGCATGCTAAAACTTTCCCAAAACTGGACTGCTTGGTTTAAGCCTCATAGTGACATAATTTATTTTTTTAACTTTTTCATCTGATACATATACACTTGCTACCTGCTTTTGAACAATTAATGGAGTTCATAGACTTAATATCTGGGAAACAGATTACATTTCTGAGTAGCAGTTTGATTTGCAAATTTAACATGACTCAATCCCACTCAAATTTACATATTATTCACTGAGGTCACCACATGAATTATCCCATCTAAATTAAGCATATGAATGAGCAAATGTAGGACTCCAGCCTTAAATGAAGACATTGCCCATTTATTTTCAAATAAATAGTCTTTTTATTTCATTCATTATTGTAGCATGTACCGTTTAAGTGTTGTTCATATCCTTTTTTGTCTGGACATGACTGTGATGCTCTTCTTCAGATGAGGATCTTTCAGTTTAAATAGTCTCACACTCTTTTGGTCTTCATCTTTTCCAAGGTCTTAAATACAGAAATATATAATTAATCTCATTTTCTATCCTGCTTTCTCACTGTGCAGGAGATAGCATTTTACTACCTTCCTCAAAACATTTGTTGTAAAGAAAAAGGAAAGGCTGAGTTTTTCCATTAGTCTGGAAAATACTTGCATGGCCCTCCTTTGTCTCTTAAAAGAACAATTTAAGGAACTTCATCCGACACCAGTAGGTTTCTTATTCCATGTTTGCAACTTGCTCCACGTCTGTTGACTGTTTAGTTGCTTAATTGTGAGAGTTGTTATGAAAAACCCCAGACCTATGAGGAGAGGTAGCAAAAGTTGGTGTCAAGTCTGAATGCCCAGAGATTCTGAACACAAGAGGGCACCCAGCTGGTTTGTCTGTGCCAGCCCACCAGGAGCTGTGTTTTTCATCAGCTTTAACATTTCAGGATGCATCCATGAGATCCTTCTGATATTCCCACAGCAACCAGAAATATTTGTATGTATGACTGTTAAGACATAAAATCCTGTATGATGGTAAAGTCGTCTATGATTATAGATTCCCAGAAAGCTCAGATACTCATCACTCAGAGAAGTCACATCAAACAGCATAGGATTAGGATACTTTTCAAACTAATACATTAATTCAAGACAGTAGAAAATGTGTGATTTCTGTGACAGGTTCAAATAAAACCTGAATGAGAAAGCTATTTAACTTTCTCTTGGACATTTTCTTGATGTAATTTAAAGTTCAATTCTCTTAGTCCAGATTTCCATCTACTGCTGAAACTGTAAAGCAGTATTTTGTCTTTCATCTTGGTTTTGCCTTTGAAATTTCAGTCACTTTTTTTTGTTTTTACTTTGAAAAAAACTAATGCAAGACAGCAAAATTTAACATTCAAATCCCTGGGTAGGTATAACTCTAACAATGGAGTGCAATATTTCACACTGTGACCATGGAAGAATAGCAAAGTAAAAGCCTACCTGGAAGCAGGCAGCCACTGACTGGTTGTTTGTATGTTTGGGTGCTTTTTTGAAAGATATCTTTCATGGAAAAATAATTAGATCTTTTGATATGATACAGGATGATTTGTATTCCACAGAACAACAAAAAAATAATTCTTACACATCTTTAAGACTTGTAAGGCAAGAACAAATGAAAGGCTATACTCTACAAGTTACCTGGACACTTAAATATGAATTATTTTAGTGGGAATTGGGCACATAAATGTCATCACAGAACTGAACTTACACAATATGTTTTTAGAGTATTGCAAGCATCAAACCCCTACTGATAGGAGTCCCTAAGAAGGACACATAAACAAGAGAAGTAAAAACAAGTCTAGTACTTAGTTTAGTTCAAGACCTGGCACTTGAATAGCTGGAAGGCTTTATGTCTATTCAGATTTCATATTTTCTTGACACTACAAGATGAAAGAAATCAGGAAAATCCTCTCCCAAACCACAGGCCCTTATATAAAATATAGGAAAAATGACTCAATTAAAAATTTTTAAACATTTTCAAAGTGACTTTGGCAGAGAATTTCTCAAGATGTGAGCACTTTGGGGTAAATCTGACTTGAGATAACTAAGAATAGTCTCTTGGCGCTCGCTTTGCAAGGAATACACTTGCTGGCAAGATGCCTCAAGTTCTGCGTCCCTTCAGAAAGCCCTACCTTGCTGCTCGTGCAGATTTGTTTCAGACAAGAACCCAGAAGGCATCACGCTGCCTGTCACTTCACCTTACCCCTCACAAGGGCTGCATGTACTCTTCAGAAATACTTGATGTGAACAGAGTGACTACAAAAGAAAGAAATTGCAGAAAGTACAGCAAAAAAAGTAGATATATACGCTGTGGGCACAAGTGCCTTCTCTCAAGAGAGGAATCATTCCACAGAGAAAAATAAATCAGTGCAGAAGCTATCTATCTCTACCTTCCAACCCACAATCTGGTGCTTACAGGAGCAGAGATTTTAGTTTATCCACCAACCTTGGGAAACATGATTGATTTGGGGAGTAAATGCAATTTTTAGTGTAAGGTAAAATATGTTTCATTTTCTTTAGTAAACTGTAATTTATTTTACACAGCGTTCAATTTAGATAAGCATTATATCTGAATGGTTCATTAGATAATCTTTTGTCATGTTTGATGGCATCTTATCCTGAGTATGCATAAAATATGAGGGTAGAGGTTTAGGCATACAAACACAGGCATGAATTTACAAATAGACATCACTGATTCCTCAGAGTGAGTTGGTTATAGTAGTACGTAATTAGAAGCTTAACTGTTAATTTAGACTCAAGTGAGGCAAATTAAAATGGGCTAAAATTCAGCAGCTTTAATAAATTCAATGAAAATGAACAGAGACTGAGGCACCACATAGAAAGAACTGGATGATCTTCAGAACCCGAATAGCAGAAATATGGTGAAATGTACCATGCTGTGTGCTAATAATCAATTACATCAATTATGACAAATTCTGTTATAACTTGGGAGCTCATAAGCTGGAACTATCTGAAGAGAAGACAGCCTTGAGTATGTTCATTGGCCAGATGATACCTGGTTACTAACAACAACCCAGCCCATGGGATCAGGGGGCTAATACAATCCCAACATGTATCTGGTCAAGCATTTTTCAGAAGAGATAAGGTTGTGCTAGTGTCACTGTTGCCCTCTGTTGAGATCACTTTGTGCAAAACAAGAAAAAAAAAAAAAAACTTGGAAAAAACCATCCTGAGATTTCAGCTTGTTGGGACTGGTAAAATGGAAAGCTAAAAAGGGATATTTCTGCTATCTGTTAATACAAGGATGTCAATGGGAAAAGAACTACTTAAAATACATGATAAATGTGCAACAAACCCTGCCCCCTGGAACAATCTCACTATGAAAAATCTGAATAAATACAGCAGACACAATGATCAGCCTGCCCAGACCTTATTGCATGGGTCAAGAACAAGCTTTTTGGTTATAAGAGAGCCCTCCTAGTTTGTGCTAGGGCTGGTGATGGAGATCTAAATGCAAGGCAAAGCAAAATTTCCTGTGCAAGCTTTCCAAGGGGACCAGGATCTGGTTGCTCTCATTTTGAATCATGCTAATGGCTTTGCCTTTGCAATGGTGCAGCAAGGAGATCTCATATGAAGAGTATCAGTGGGAGACATTTATTTGGAGAGAAAATATCTTCTTAAGTCAAGCTGATGGAGCTGGAAAAGCTAACGAACTTTCAGGCATGAGTATGCTCTTCCCACCTCTGCCATACCAACTCACGTCACAGGTTTCAGGAAAGTTCAAGGTAGCAGCTGGCCTTTTTGCTTGTATTCAGGCTTTCAGGTTGAGATCAATACCGACGATAGCAGAGTTATACGAGCATTACTCTGTGAAGTACAATTCTCTCTCCTCTTTGCCCAAGACACTGTGGCTCATACAGTTTGGTCTCACATGAAAACCTTGTGTTGGAGCAGAAGCCTACAGCCATGCTGGCACCTTGCAGACAACCTGGGTCCGCTCACCAGTAGCTGGATTGTCACTCTACTACCTTCATATGTGCGCTCATGGTTTTACAAATAAGTGACTAAGAGCCTGTAATCAGGCATACATTTATACATGACGTGACTGGAAAACTGCACCTCCAGGGCAGTACAGACTAATGCCAAAGGGAAAAATTCTTGTAGCCATAAATTTATAAAGTGTCCTTGACTTAAAGGATTTGAGTCCCTTAAATGCATCACACAGAAAATTAAAGAGAAGTCAGACTCCCCTGATCATGCTAAAAGCTAAAAGGTACTTTATGAAGCTACCGTAGAGTGAGAAAAAACTTTAAAGTGATCGAGTAGAAAAATATCAGTAAGTCCCATTTGGAGCCCATGGTTTAATCTCCACATTTGGGAGAGAAGGATTACTCCAAGATAGTTTTAAAAAACCTAGACAGGGGAATTACTGATTTTTATAGATGTAAGGTAAGTGGAAGAAGTGTGCTCAGTTTTGGTACAGTGCCAAAATAACAATTTAAAGGTGACTCGGCATTGCAGTGTTTATAAAATGCTATGGATGTAGGATAATTCACAGGGGAAAGTCAAATGCTGTCACTCTTCTGGGAATCCTTGACAATTCCCTGAACATCCCCCAAAGAACTGGCTGTTAATGTGGTTATTTCCATGGGACAGGGTGCAGTGTCATCTGGAAACATTTATTGTCAAAAATATTTTTGTAATAAATTATTATTTTTGAGAAAACTTTGATTTTGAAGGGGTTTTTGCATGCAGAAAGTATCTTCTGGAACAAAGAGAAGAGGAAGACAGCTCAGCACAGCCATGGCCATGGCCACAGGGTTAGGGTATGTGCTTAAGCAAGGTCTTGATGTAGCTTCCCAGATCTGAAAAACCCAAGGCTCTACAGTCAGCGGCCAAACAAATATTCACTCATTCAGATGAGAACAGCTCCAACAGGAGACGTAAAGAGATACTCTCTGGCAACTTCTCCCACATGGTGCCCAGCATCTGCCCTGTGATGGCAACCCTTCAGACTCATCTCACCACTCCCCATTCAGAGAGGAGCACCCTGGAGGTGCCTTTGTTTTCACACCCCTCTGCAGTTGCTCCCCTCTTTGTCAGGCTATCTTCCTTCCCACACCAAGATTTTCATGTGGTTTGGGACGTCTTATAGAATCTGGAAAAATGCCTGCATTCTTAAAAAAATGGGAGAAAAAAAAGGACAGAAATTTTATGGAAATAAGTTTAACCCAATTCAAGAGGGCTAACGTGGCTCTGCCTCAGTTTTCTTCAAGAGCATTGCTTGGTAGGCAAGAATCATTGCAACATATCATGCTACATGACTACAGTAAACACTCTTTCAAATCCCAAAGTCGTGGGTGAGATACCTAATTAACAGCATATGGAAGCACGCTGTTGATATGGCTCACACAGGGACTCAGTAAGATATCAGAAGGGGCCTACTGGGAACCCAGCATTACAATTTGAACCTGTTTAATATTCTGAGCCAGATTCTCTGTTCATGTATCTCAGCAGGTCTTTATCACCTTCCAGTGAAGATATGGTGGTTTTTATTAGATCAGGCCTATGTCCATGTATCAAGGAATACACGTGTGAGCCATTCTGAACCATGATCAATCATCAGAAAACAGGCATAATTATCATTTTATAATTATGAGAATAATTGCAAAAGATTAGTAGTCTACCCAGCTGGAGACTTTGCAAAAGCCTAAAGTCAATTAAGCTGCTATATTTTGAAAGTATCTAATAAATTTAATTTCTTTTCCTAGATAAAACAGCATGAACTTCAGTTCTCATTGTCAGAGGAGGCCTGTTGGGTGGCGAATAAATATTACTGGTACTTCAACCCAACCTTATCACAAGTCAGGAAGATTCTTGCTGGTTTCAGTAGGAGTTGATCAGGCTCTATTCAAGGAGAACACAAGACCTGTTTAATGTGTTTACATCTACTATTTTGGGCAGGACTGAACTGATTTAAGTGTCACTTCAAATCAAACTGACATTTAAAAAATAAGTTGCAGACACTTTCAGGTTGGCCAAGCAAAATGCTAAGAGAAAATAGTGCACACTGACATAGGATTATCTAAGAGAAACCTAAGAGATAGGATGGGAGGAATGACTTAAATGGTGACAGGGGGGAAAAAACCCACAAATGCGTGTTTCCTAGAAGCGCAGGTCATTCCTATTTCTTGAAAGAAGATACTCAGCTGAAGTTTAGTGGATTCAAATTACACTACAGACAGAAAAATCATAGAATACCAACAGTCTTGAAACAGCATGTATTTGAGGACACTATGGGGCACAAATCTCTCCAAGAACACTGCATGAACCTCAAACATGTTCTGGATATTTTTATGGGCTCAGCAGTGGTAAAAGATATTTCCTGGATCACTGAGTGTGCTTAGAGTGGCACCTATCAGAACTAAAGGCAATCTAAGGGATAATGTAAGCCTCTCCCTACTCAAGATCAGAACTCTGATGAATTTCATTCCTTCCCACCTGTTTTGCCGATTAAGGATACCAATTAAACTCAGACACCAGAGTGAAAAGTGTAGGTGTATTTTACTGGTGATAGCCAAATAATGTAACAGTGTAATACAGAAAGCGTGCAGTAAGAAAAGGCAGAATAATGCACCCAAAGCAACGAGTAGGAAAACACAGGGTAATGCATCAAATAATTACTACATGAGAGAGAGAATGGAGATTAAGAAAGATCCCTCACCACTTGCACACGTTACCGTCACCCAGCCCCGCAGTGGCTGGGCAGCCCCGGTTAAAGCGAGGGTTTGGGGAGCCTGGCCCAGCAAGGGAGAAATCCTACGTGGTGCGTCCACCCATAGGTGAGGCTGCCAAAGTCGCTGTGAGCGGGTCCAGCCTTGTATACCCCAAAATCAGCAAGCCAGAAGAGCTGGCACCTTTGTTTTGTGTGGAAAATTCCTGGTTTCATTCTCCTGTTGATTCCACCCAAAGCCTGGCCAGGGCTCAGGGCGGGAAACCAAGGGAGTTTCTAACAAGGCCAGATACTTGGGTTCTCAGCCTTGAACAAGGCTAAACAAGGGAAGCTGGATACATTCTCTCAGCATTTCGTCCTCACTACTGATTATATTCTAAGCCATATCTTTCACTAGTCATCTTACATACTTTGTTAATGACTACATTCTAAGTTAGCAGCCTCAGCTTGGGGCCTGTTGTTCAGGCTTCAGTATTTCAATGCTTTAGCACTTTTTACATCAGCATAAGTGGTTTGTTATAACTTAGTTAACTACCTACTAGCACAATGGTTATCAGTTATAAAATACACAGGATTCATCTATAGGTCAACTCTGGCTTGGGCCTGTTGTCCAAGCCTTAGCACTTCACCACCCCAAACTGGGATTAAGCAGCACAAAATCCGCAGAACCTGTTTCAGAGGTCTCAATAGACAAAAAGTCTTAAACACAATAAAATAAACTACCCTGCCCTCAGAGTGTGACCGAGTCATATAATCTTTCAAAAGCAAGTCTGCAGTATTTCACAGGTGCTGAGATCTTCATGGAGAGCTTGGGGAGTCACTGTCATCTTCCCTTTGCACCCTGGGGAAACCCTGGTTACTGTGTGGTAGCTGGTAACACTTGCTGGTAGCTGCAGTCTGAAATCCAATCTGGAGAGAGAAGGAATCAGGCTGGAAAAAGTCTGGGAAAGATTTACTCACAGATAAAAGTCACATCAAACCCCATCATTTGAGTAGTCCTCTGTTTGGCACTCCTGTGCATGTGCGGAGTTACAGGCAAGAAGTCAGGGGCTACAGTACCTTGACCATTATACTTCATATTCAGAGCCAGTTTGGATACCTCTGCCCACTGCTGCACCCAGCTGCAACCTTAGACAGTGCTTCTGTATATGTGCCACCCGATGTCTAGGCCACAGTCACACCAAGTCTGACATCTACCTTTTAATAAAGGCTTTTGGATAAAAGACACAGCATGCCTGATTGCTTTATTGTTTGTCCAAGAGACACAAGAAAAAGGTGAGCTTCAGAGTAAAAGTGTTTCCACTGTCAAGACATTATTTTTTAAGACTCATAATATAGCAATCTGAGTTTAATATTTCTGTGGTATATAAAAGCCACCCACCACTCCATCTCTGCTTCACAAAGCTAATATGACTCAGATAATTAACTCAAGGACAAATGATTATCAAGCTATAGGATGTTCACTGGGGGAGTCATTAAACTCTTTAAACATATAACCATTGCTCTATTGACCGACAATCTATGTGATTAGCTGAATTCAGTTCATGATCTTTTCAATCACTCACCAGCACAAAACACATGACTGCAGTTTCCCAGTCCTCCTCTTCCTAATTGCTACATTAGCCTTCTCTGAAGTTTGAATCACAAGGATTTGTGAAGCTTCTTCTGCTACCTATTAATGTGATTTATGGTTCATACTATTTCAGGTGGCATACCTGCAAGCAGAGACATTCTGTTCTAAAGCTGCTTTTAAGTTCTTTAAAACATTGTTGAAAAGGAGAGGGGGATAAAAAGATTTTTCTTAGTAGAGTGACTCTCAGGAAAGTTTGTTTACTACAACCCACAGCTACCATTAAAACAGCTGCATGACATTTTGTCATATCAAAGCCCCACATTTAGGGCTTTCTCCTGCTACCCCATTGCAGCACCATAAATCCCTTATGGTGCATCAGAAATCCTCCCATCACCATGTTGCCGTGTGTTGGAATCCCTGAGCACACAATATCCTACTGATGGCAGGGATCCCCTTTCCATCTAATCCTCCACTTCCAGTTGCTATGCAGACAAGGGACAGGAGGAAATATGGGGATTAGCAGGGGACAGGCAAGGCTGGCAGTAAGTGCCCTCTGACAGCACAGTGCAGGCAAAGGGGGCTTTGAGTAAGCACCTTCCACTGAAGGTCCTTTCACCAGGGCTCTTGCAATCACTTTGCTACCAGGCGTTATGCAGTCTGAAGCCTGTAGGCAAACCAAAAAGTGTGTGGAGAAATATCATATTGATCTGAATCAGTGCCCTTATCACTGATTTGGAAATATAAAGGAAATCACTTCTGCTGAACTATGCAGATGGAAAGAGATAAACATGGACGAGGGTTGAGTGTTCACAAAAACAGGACAAGCACATTCAGTAAATTAGTCGTATATAAGAGGTGTATTTGTTCGGTCAATTACCAAGTTATGCATCAAGGGGAAAAAAAATGTCCCCTCTATCTAGAGAAAGTGGTGCTGTGGCTGGAAAGCTCAAGACTGGAAAGGAACTAGAGAGAATAACCATGAGCAAACAACACAGCATGAGCTCCCAGTGTGATCAGTGGATCAAAGGAGATCGGGGAAAAGAAATAAGGGGTTATTTGATACCCTTTCACACACAATGGGAAGGACAGACGTGGAAATCACATCTTTTCAAAAAGCTTTTACAAAACTTGACTAGGCTGCCAGAAAAGAGCCATAAATGAATCTGAGGATGGAAGGAAATCTCCTACAGTAAGAAATGTCAAGATCAATCTCTTTTGCTTAGAACGAGATTACCAATAACAGCACCTAAGAACTTTCACGGGGAGAAAAAGCACAGTGCCAGAAAATTAAGTTTAGTGGAGCAAGGCATTACACATCAGTGGTATAAAGCTGAAGCCTACAAATCAAGTCAGACATCAGGATCACATATTAACAGTGAAAATTTTTAACTAGTGGAGGGAATTACCATGAGAAACACTGGATTCTTCATCTTTCATGTCTTCTAATCAAAGTTGAAGAGTTTCTATTTTATAAACACACTTCAACAGTCCTTCCTCAGTTTAAAATCTTTGAAAATCAAAGTTATATTCTGCATAGCTTTGAACTATTGCTTCTAGCAATAGTTAGCTGTATTGGGTAATGTAAGAACCAAAGGTTAAATGGTTGGCCAGCTTCCAACCTGATTTTTGCATCTTTGGTTTTGGATTGAAACAAACTGAAAACATTGATTGCTTATATTGAATCAAAAGAAGGAAAATGCCCAGATGTCTTCTAAAACATGTTGAAGCAGCACAGGGAAATCAGCAGATGGGACATTCAGTCCGGGTAAAGCAGACTCCTAACCTCATCCCAGCAGGACACAGAGAAAACAGAGCATGTTAAAAGAAGGGGTGAACAAGACCACAGCTGGGTAGCAGGAAGAAACTTGCAGGACTGTGAAGGAGATATCCTGGTCCTACTGCCATCAATGGAAATCTGCCTTTCAGTTCAAAATGAACACAAAAATATTGCTTAGTTTATCTGGAAAAAAGTCAGAATCTGGACAACATTATGTCATTTATACACTGTTGGTACAGTTGCCTTAAGAGGACAGGAATAATATATAAAAACCAGAGATATAGAATAGGTTGGACACTCCTATCTGTTTTCTCCCATAACCAAAGAAAAGAGAGTATTGGATCCAATTAGAAAGGCAATCACACTTGTAAGCCATCACTGTAAATGCAATATATAATTAGCCCATCAGTATTTGGAATTCATCACTCCATACAATGCTTAATCAGTTTAAATCTTTGTAAACTCTTCAATGCTTGATCAAAATGAGCCGCATCTGCACTTACTGTAGCTCTGGGTTTCAGATTAGAAATATCATGATTGCTATATTTGTAGGTAAAAAAATACCATAGGTGGAACCAGAAAGAAATTCCACTCCCTGAAACATACAACTGTGAATGACTGCCCTGTCATGTATCACTTTTTGGTCTGTCTCCTTTTTCCTCTGCTGATAAACCCAGCCAAGATCACTCTACTGGTAAAACAGGACACTGGGGGAGATGGTCTCTAACTTGTCGGAGGATGTCAGTTCCCCCCCTTTCCTTTTCTAGCAATTGCTTTGGCTTGATGTAAATCTTTGCATGTGGTACTTCACGTGTAGCAAGTAGGAAGAGTCATTTTTCATTTTCACAGTGCAGAACAACGATATTACCAATTGCAAATTTAATCTGCAATGTGGATTGCTTATAGCTCTATAGCTGAGTCATTGTGATTGCTTGGATCTACTTTTCTAATTTTGAGAAGGATTTATTAAAAAAAAAAAAAAAAAAAGAGGGGAGAAGGATTAAACTGTCTTGTTGGTGCTTGGCAAACACCTGAGTCTTTTTCTCCTGAATGGAGGATTAGTGGGCATTAATCCTTCCTGAAGACAGTATATGCAGCAGATTCCCATGGCGAACGTGGTCCTCTGTGACTATTGAGATGTTCTGCTTCAGAAAAACTTGACAACTGCCCTTGTCTAAGTGCCAGGATGCCTGTAGCCAAGCAGCGATGGGCCAGGCTGCCCCTTAGAGAATCTCAGTATGCAGGACCCCAGCACCCAGGGCAGCAAGGGTATATATGTTCCCTCCATGGCTCCACCAGTGATGCTGAGGCTTCAAAGTGCCTGAGCCATCCTCAAGAGACAGCCTCTCTTTGAAAGGACAAATACGTGCATCAGCATCTCATGTGTGGGAGTGCAAGCGCAGGACTTAGAAGCACAAGGCAAGCTGGTAAGGGTCTTCATAACATTTAAGCTATACTCATTTTTCATTCAATTCTCATTTCAGTTTTTTAAGGCCTGAAATTGGAATCCCACTAATGGCAAAGTTGTGCTATCAACAAAAATACAGAATTAAGCCTTTTTTCATTTCTTCTAATTGGAACAGAAAGGTAATATTGTGAGTGTTCAGGGGTTTTTTTAATAACCTCTCTGTGTTCAACTGCATCCAGGTTTAGTTTAAATCTGTTGCTGCCTCTTCACCTTCAAGCTCAGACGATGGTGGGTTTTGTTCAGTCAGACAGATGTGAAAATTATTCACTACCTGATGAAATACTGGCAGCTAAAGAAATGAATCTATGAATGCTTGAGGGAATTTGTTTACATGCACTCTTTCATTGTCAGTGTTAACCAGACTGAATGTCTTTGACTTTCCTTCTTTTTTCTTTCCTAAACAAGACATTTGGAGACATTTTGAAGGTTAATTTAGCATTTCTCAAATGTCATCCAAACTCTGAATGACAAAGTTTATGTAACTTCTTTTTCATCCTCCATCACAACAAACTGTTAGGAATGTACTCACTTAACAGTTCTTTGGGCCATGATATCTACAAACTCAAGGCATCTGAAAAGTATGAGTTGAGCTGTTGGTCATGCTAGAATAAAACCCACTTCCTCATGTTTCTTTGGTTTCTTCAGCTTCATTATTTCCACAGAAGATAGCAACAGGGCAGCCAATTCCACTTACACCTCCATGCACTTACTAATCAAGGATGCTGAGAGTGAATGGGAGGATCTTGTAACGTAGCTTTCAGACCAAAAGCTTGTTAGGTCCTTTGGGTAGCAACTCTCCATGGGGTTTTGAAGTCAATGGATTTTCTCACAGCTACTGAATTACATCTGAAGCTGACGTGCCACATCCACCAGGCTGGAAGAAAGATAACTTTATTTTTGTTAGGGTTGTTTCTAGCCAGATCGTTTCTGAGAAGCACTAGCGTTAGCATGCAGAGAGGTGGTGGGGACATGCTGCAAAGGACAGTGGGAGACCAAACTGCAGCAGCCCTGATGGATCAAATCTGCACCAGGATCACTGCAAAGGTGCACATAGCCATGTGCAAAACTGCCTGCACCCTGACAAGCCTGATGAAACACTTCTACCTGACACAAAATGAGGCACCAGGAGAAAACTCTTCACACTACCCAAATTTCTGCCTCCCTCACACATCGTGGGTATCCTGCCAAGGTCTCAACCCTGTAGACACACAAAATGAACCAAGACATGGGTGCTCCAGGTAAGACCTGTCTCTGGCTAACCTGCAAGAGATAAACAGTCAGGCCCCAGGGCCACTTCACACTTCCCCAAAGTGAGCCATCTGACTTTGCAGTGTACATCTGTTACCAGACCATTACACAAAACATCAGATTAGCTGATGGGTGGACTGCATTGTCCTAAACAGAACTTCCCACTACGAATCCTGAAGAATGAATTCACTGCTGATGAAATCCTCTGTGCCCCACAATTCAGCTATTACCATGCTTGCCTTTATACACCTTTCAGTAATCAAACAACTGCAGGTCATCACCATTACAAGAAAGTCAGCCTTACCAGGTTATACAGTAACCTTGACCTGACTTCTTCCTCAGTCACTACGGAGTGGGAAGAAGACTGAAATGGAGTCACCTTCCCAACCTGTTGTCAGCATCCATCCAAATGCATATCCAGATGAGCTCGTCTGAAACAGATGAGAGCAGCTGGTCAAACTCCAAGTTTCAGTTATTTACACATTTGCTAGAAAAACTTGTTTCTGACAACTCTTCCCACAGGAAATTTCCAAACATTATTTCTTCTGTTGCTGAACGTGACCTTATTTTATTTGGAAATACCAGCCACAATGAGCAAGCTCTGAAATACCAGAGTGAAACAATAGCAGGAGGCTGGAGGAAGGGAGGGAAAGCATTCAAAGTTACCAGAACTGCAATTTTCCAATCAGCTCACGCACGAGGGTTCATTGACACTGTGACAACTAGTGTTTCAATCAGCCTGCAAAGTGTGTTTTATCTAATTTGCTGATGAGCTCAGGCAAAGCCATCCTGCTTGCTCAGTTCCTTGGTCTAGTGCTAGCCAGGTATATCACTGCAGATTGTGACATCCACCTGTGTTCTCCAGGGACTCTCCACCCAAGCACAAGTGTTCAGATGACACCTGCCCTGCTTTTGCGATAGCATAGAAAAATCCTTTTTTCAAAGTCAGTGCTAATCTAAGAAAACCGAATATATTAACAAAAATATGATAGCAATAAAACAGCCATACCAGGCTAACAGCTTTAGAGGAAAAGATGCTGACATTGTCTCTCTAACTATAATTACTTAATAAGCATTTAAAGTAGCAACATAATTACTCAGTCCTCACTGTAACTGTGCCTTAGAATTTCACAAAATTGATGAAAGGAAAACACCAAGGGTCATTGCAACATACACGGTTTCCACACGGCATAGTCCTCTACCATGCAAAAAGCTAGTAAGATGGGACAAGAAAGACATAGAACTTGCTATGGGGTGGTTCGTCCCCAAAGAACATGGGTCGGTGACAACCACTCAGCTGTTCCTGTCCTGAGTGGGAAACTGAGTTTGACTTTGGCAACTCAAAACTCCCATGGCCCTTGTTTAACCCTGTACAAATGATGGCAGCATGGTTTATCCTCCACTTCCCTGCTCTGCTCAGCTGCCAGGCAAGGAGGGAGAGGAGGAAGGAGCACGAGCACATTTCCAAGAGAAAAACATTGCTTCCCACTGGCTGCATTTTTCAAAATGAGCCAGGCACTGCCCCTCTGTGTATCAGGTCAATCTCCACCACCAGCAAAGCTCTAATGCAGGGGGGGACACACTTCAAAATACAACTTTATCCCACAAATTACCCTCTCTACAAAAGGTCATGCTACCAACTGTCAGATCCCATCCTCCTGCATTCCCTGGGACATTTGCTTCAGGAGGGTAAGAGCAGGCATGCAGGCACCTTAACGTGATGGCATGCAATTAACTGAGCTGTCTATAACACCATCGGTAGCAAAACCATGTTTAAGTGTGTGAGTATTCTAATGGAAACAGACTGAGCGCCAAGATGCCAGTTCAGTCCATCAGTTCCAGGTACAGGACACCAAGCTGCCTTCCCTGGAGGAGCATCTGCTTCTCTTGCACCCTGATAGCCCCCAGCCACAGCACAACCTGCACTTACAGCAAAACAGCCCCTGAAAAGTGAGAGAAACCCTAATCTGAGACTACGAGTATAAAAGCAAGAGCAGGGAGACTCCAGGCACCTCACTAAGAGGCTCCATACAGGGCTGAAGGAAAATTACGCCAACCAGACGCCTACAGAAAATCCTACTGACCACCTCTGCCAGCCACAGCAGGATTTTTTGCTGTGCCATATAGACTGTGATTTACACAGGATGCCCAGGTGTTGTCCTTCACCTTTCCTTGGAGCAGTGATGGATTTTCCCAGATGTTTGTTGAGCTCACTGAGTAGCTCCCACAGCCAATTGCATTAGTGGAAAGCACACAGAAAGGGCCATCATTCAGGTTGGTGCACCTTAACTCGCAGAGCAAGAAGGTTGGTCCTACCACCCCCACCTCAGCTGGAAGCAAGTCCCAGGCAATATGAGCAGAAATGTGGCTGTAAGAAGTGGATTCCTTTACTCAACTTCACAGTTTAGATACCTTTCTGAAGCTATTTCTGACCTTCTAAAAATGTCATTTTTATTCATTCAAGCAATTTGTAATACTAAATTTTAAATATTATTCAGAGGAATGCTCTGTCCTTTTCAAAATGCTGTTATATTCATCCAGGCACACATATTTTTTTATTTAAATGCCTTTTTAAAATTCTGTCTTAGCGTAGTACTGAAAATGAAGTGCATAACCTTTGACTACTCTTTGAATTCCTCTTTAATTGCATGGATTCAAGACTTCACACCACACTGAGCTTATGTGGGGCTCCAAGATTCTTTCCTTACCTTCTTTGAAACATGTTCAGAGGTAGGAGTCAGGGCTGTATTTCTCCGACTCCTCACCATTTGAAGAGGAGCCCCATGGTCCCGCAATGTCCCCAGTTGTTCTCCAGACTGCAGGAGGTCATGGCACAGCTTAGCCATGCCAAGACATCTGTCTGCTCTCCAGCACACTGACGGTGCAATATTATGGATGCAAATACAGCTGTGCAGATGCACATAAGGTGGCTTTTCATACTGGGCAGGATCTCAATATCACCTCAACTCGCAGGCATATCTGCCTAAACATTCAGGACCAGCACTGCTGCAGCTACTTCTTCACTTTTGTCATCTGAGCTACTGAGATAAAAGCTTTGCTCCTCTGCTTTTATGCCAGCTACAATCTTTAAATGCCTGACTGCAGAGTCAATACGCTCTCAACCCTTTCACCGCCCCAATCTCATTAGTACACAGGCAGCGACATCACACGAAGGACCATCACAGTGCTGCAGGTTTCAGGCTCACCCCTGAAACACTCCCTTGTCCCTAGCTGTAAGCCAGTGCTTGAGAACAGAGAGGGTTTAAAACCAGCCTAAATCCAAAGAAAAACAAAGTAGACTACTTCCAGAATGGTGAAATTCCATTAATTTTGCATTTCCATTTTAAGTGAGAATTCTTTTCTGGGTTATATATTAATATCTCATCTAGCTATACAGCATACAAAGGACAGTATTTTGACATAGGAACATTTACATTGAAATGAGCTTGTAGAAAAAACATACAGAGAATATGAAAATGCAAGAAAAGTTGAGCATAATTTTCTAGAGCTCCAGCATGTACAATTTATAGAGATGACAGCATATCAAACATTGAACTGAAGGCAAACCCCAGCCATTTTGGACAGTGACTGACCACCTTTTGGTTGAAGGTGACGATGTGCATTCAGTATTTCCAAATTCCTCGTTGTGCTGAGCTTCATTCCTGATCAATTAGCAGATATTACACCGTGCTGCCAGACAGCAAACTGATGAGTTAGCATCTACACGCTCTTTCAGCCAGACCACTCTAATTCAGAATTTCTAGATGCCAAGTGTCCTGGATGTGCATGACTCCAGCAACTCCTTCAGGGCTCTGTGTGTCCCTCCAGTGAATCAGGAGGGTACAGAATCTGTCACACTCAATATCTTACTGCGTACTTAGTCATGACCAGTCACTATTTTTTCAGCACTTCAATGCCTGGGACAACAACTGCTAAAAGCCTACAGCTCTGCACCAGGGGAGGTTTAGATTGGATATTCCGAAAAATTTCTTCATTGAAAGGTTTATCAATCTCTTCAACAGTCTGCCCAGGGAAGCATTTGGATCACCGTCTCTGGAGGTATTTAAAAGACAGGTAGGTGTGGCACTTAGGGACATAGCTTAGCAGTGGGCTTGGCAATGTGGGTTTATGGTTGGACTTGATGGTCTTAAAGGTCTTTTCCAACCAAAATGATTTTATGATTCTAAAGCACTTTTGTCCCAGGATAGATACAGCTGATCAGTGCCAGGGAGGACAGCCTGTATCCACTACCTGTCCTTCTGGGTGATATAGGTGGCATCTATGTACAGCAGTGCAAAGTCTGCTTGCAATACAATCAAATACCAGAATCAGAAGAGTTATTCTCATACTTTCTAGCAATTTTATCCTGAAGTCTCTCCAAATCTCTGGCTGTTTGAGCTTGAAGCTCAAGAAGAGAACTTTACTACTCTTGTATTTGGCATGGTTCAATCACTTAGCTTTTCTTCCTGGATTTTCAGAGCTGGATCACTGTTAGCTGCTGGCAAAACACGAGATGGGATAACTTTCTTTTTTCTTTTGTGAGCCATTTCTGCAGTCTGAGGTTTTTCTTCACGTATCACACAATTGTTTTCCTCTCTTCCTCTCTGAGGAAGAGTGTGGGGGGAGGCTAAATAAAAATAACATACCCTTTACCTTACACAGGGTATCTCAGACATGGATATAGCTTCACTCTACAATACAAGCTCACATCATACACTTCCCTCCCCTGTGTGTGCACACATAAAGCTGGTGACTGCTCAGGTGACGACCTATATTTATCATATACCTTATTTATCATGTTTATCATGCACTTCCTCTTCCCCTCTTAATCAAAAATATCTGCATATAAGCTTGAAGAGTTGTCAGGAAATGTTAATAATTTTTTTAAATGATGGAAAAAATCTCTGCAGCTTTAATGTGGAATTTCTCTCTCTGCAAAGAAGACCTCTCAAGTGCTGGGAGGGGTGGGCAGGGATGTGTTCAGCCATGGTCATTTCTCTACCCAGGACACGTTTAGAACCTCGCACTGCTTAGTCTCACAGATGCTCAACTTCGACATCAAAACCACATCTCACTTTCCACAAGAAACAAGTCTAACACTTCAGGTTTTAGGGACTGACTTTGTAACACACAGCAAGTTTATTAGAGGGCTTGCTAAGGGTTTCCAGCCTTCCCTCACCTTCAGCTCTCAGTTGTTGGCTGCATGTGTTGACTACTATACAAATGTCACACAAGCACTTTGTTACCTTTAATTTCAACAAAACAGTAGGTATATACCTCAATCAGTTCCTACATCCAGTTCCCTGTGTGGCTGTATGAACACTTCAGCTAACCAAAGGAGAGGGGGGTGGTGGAGAAGAACCCGCAGACCACACTTTCTGTCAGCAACAGCAGTTTGTGGGGCTGCTTGTAGACCTCTGATGCTGGCTTTGTACCCAGAGAACTGGCTGCCTTTCAAATTGTCAAAGCTTTCCAAAATAATAGTCTGGTAAAACATACTCTGAAGACAAAGCATGTGAGGGTACCGTGGATTAAAATGCTGAGCCAGCATTATGTCTAGCAGTGACCTGCTATTCAGATACACATGTGTCCTCTGACCACACAGCACACCAGTGCAGTTGTATGCATGTCCAGACACTGGAAAACCCACAAATTTGTCAAAGTTAATCCCTTCAAAACTAGCACAAACCCAAATTAAGGTTGTATGTGACAGTTAATTTACTCTTTCTTCCTGCATGTGGACATAACACAATATAGAATTACTACCACAAAGTATATTTCTTTTATAAAGTACATGGAATAGACTACTCAATTCTTTCTCATTAGTTTAACTTCTCCCAAGCGTTCAGTGCCTAGCCACACACATTTACTTCATGATTTTCAGGTATGCTGCCTTAGGTTTTTATTTCACATCATTGAACCATGAGCTTGCATTAGACAAGTCCATGGAAATAACTTCCTGACACCCTTGTGAGGAACCATATCATTCCAGCCATACAGTCACAGAAGAGGAGCTTTGCATCATGTGGTCTAAATTTACATTTTCAAATCAAATCTTCTAATGGCTTCATTAGCAGCTGTGAGTGCTCAGCACTCTTTAAAGCAGATTCTACTCGCGTCAGTGAAGGGGCTCAAGGCTGGAGAAGCCTTGTTAACCCCTTAGTTTGGTTGACTTAGTTAAATTATCAGCAGATAATAAATGGGTTATGACACCGCTCAACCATGTCTTAGGAAATAACCTGCCACAGTACAGAAGCACACATCACTATCGCCCCCCAGAACTGTGAGACTCTCCAGGTCAAATGGAGACACAAATCCAGACACAGCCCCACACTTCACATCCTTGCTGTCCCCAACCCTGTTCCCCTGAACCTGTGCACTGCACAAGACCCACAGAAATCCCTTGGCTCCACGGCTTGCCTTTCAATCCTGCACTGATGTCTATGGCTTACGAGATGTCTGCAAACCCCACAGCCCCCTGGCAGCTCCTTCCCAGTGCCTCCTGCCCCTTGCCCAGCCTTGTCCCTCATCCTCAGCCAGCCCAGGGAAGGGTCACCAACTGCAGGAGCTGGTGCTGAACTGCAGCCCCCTCTGGCTCTCTGCGGTGCCCTTGGATGGAGCACTAGTTTCTACAAACCAGATGATGACTTGCTAGATTTTCCACAGCTCTTCAGGTAACATTCAAACAATATTGCTGTCTTGGACCTTTCTGCAGCAGGTGCTCATCCCGCCTGTCCTGACTCAGTGCTGTTCAGCAAAGGGTAGGTGTGCTCTGCAAGAGCTGCAACAATCACATCGAAGCCCTTGGGGCACGGTGGGTGCCATGAAAGGGGCAGGGAGATGCATCCACTCCTTGACCACAACCTGTGGATATAAGGCAGGAGAAGGGCTTTTTTCTGGAAGGGGTGAATGGGGATAATGTCTCAAATTTAGGCTGGTGCAACCATTATGCCTTATGGATGCCTTGTAGGCATCTTGATATCTTCTGATGAAAGATCTCTCTCTTCCATGTGTAGGGCTGCAGGAAAAATCTCTGAAACACAAGCACTCGCCAAAGGAAAAATCTGGTAGCCCTATGAACAGCGAAGCCTGTTCTCTTTAGCTTCCCCTCTCCTTTCCTTTACCATAATAACCCCCTTTTCCCCATACTCTCACTACATCTGCACAGGTGAGAGACAATGGCATTGCAGCTGGGGCAGAGGTACTCAGGCAGCTAGGTTCTGCTGGTTTTGCAGTGGGGGAGGAAATGCTGCTTCCTCTTGCCCTCCTCCTCTGGCCTATCAGTTTCACCAAAGCATGTAAAAAATTATCTCTAAGAGCTCTAACTCCCAATAAAATTTCATTGAGCTTAGTCAGGAGCTCAAAAGTCTTTTGGTAGGGATTGACAGAGACGAGCCCTCCTGAAGGTCCATCATCACAGACACTTTCAACTAGCCTAGAGTGGACCAGCCACTGAAAAAACTAGTGTTGACTGTCTGTGTCTTTCTCCATGATGCCTTTTCTCCTTGATTGTTCCAAGGTTTCCTGTAGTTGTATGATGAATGAGATTAAGTACTCAGCTGATGTAAAAAAAAAATTATTTTGCCAGGTGAGTTCACCTAGACCAATTCCTGATCTGTTTTACTGCCCTGACTGTGTGAAAGTTCATGCTAGTATGCAAGCTGCCTGGGGGAGAATGACTTCTTCAGTGGCACTCTAGATTATGCTGGTCTGCCAGCTAAAGCTGTGGAATTACAGCTTTAGCCAGATTAAATCCTTCCACCGTTTTAAAATCAATGAGCTGGGAAAGCCTTTAGAAGATTGTATTTAACATTCTCGTACCTGTATTTTGCATTAGTTATTCTCTCTGAGTTAAATTAATTTTTTTTTCTTTGAATGTTTGCTATCCATTTTATTTTTAATTTAATTTCTTTCTTATACACTCAACGAAAAGGAATAATTTATTACTGTTTTTCTCTAAGTGAATGTGATTGCTGTGTTTTCCCTCAGTCTTTCAATCTTTCTCAGTCAGAGAATAATTCTAGGAGGTGGTATTACATCTTGTACAAATTACAGGGTTTAGGCTTCAGTAATCCTGAGGAAGTAGAAAATCTTCGCCTCAGGGAAAGTTTAGTTTATGCTCCTCTAAATTCTTCCAAAATCAAACACATGTGCTAGTAAATGGACAAAGATGTTTCATCCAGTGACGAGACTGAATCCAACCGCTCATGAAACAAAACCTGAGGAAAATGGGCTCCTGGGTGCAGGAAAGAGGGATAAAACCAAGAGCAACCTCCCCGAAGTCACTGGAGTGGCACTTGAATGGCATCTTACCCAGCAGTGATACCTGCTATAGATGAAATCTGTTTGAACACTGGCACGTCAGCTATGCAGGGCAGCATGCTCCCTGGTGACGGCCCACAGCCTAGTATGTGACCTTCCCAGATCCGAGTCTGTCTTTTGGACAGATCTTACCGGTTGCTCACTGCAGCCCATCTTTTTCTCAGTTGTGAATCAGGTAGTAACACAGGATCAATGAAGTTCATTTACAGGGTCTACTTCCAAGAATACAAGTAACATTCAGAAAGATTTGCTGCAATGGACATCTGCCACTGACTGTAAAAAAATAATGAATACAGAGAATGAAGTGAGCCAGTAAGAGAGTTTGGCTCCTTTGCCTTTTACCTTAGAATGGTTTCTCTGCTCACTTATTCTCTGCTATCACCTCAGATGGCAGCAGTGAAGGGCAGTCTGCAGTCACGCTGTGCCATAAGGAAGAAAATACAAAAGTGTATCAGGAGGCCAGAAACTGATGAAGTCTGTCTGTACTGTTCACCCTCAGTTGCATTTCCAAATTGTGTTCTTCCTTCATCCTTGGTTCTTACTGTGTGTAATCTGACCCATCAAAAACAGATCAGTGTGATTCTGTAACATTGTCAGAAAACAGCTTCTGGCTTTTTGGTCACTTTATCAGAGGAAATTGCCTTGATGTGTGAAGCTTTCGGTAAAACTTGCACTTATATTTTCTGTATTTTCTTGCTACAAATGTGCAGGAAAAAGTTCCCAAAGGAAATGTAGACATTTACAGAGTGGCAGCAGCATCAAAAAGTACATGGCTGTTATGTATTTGTGAAATGTAAACAGGGGAGCACAGAGCAGGTAACTTTCCATTGTTGTTGCTTGCTCTGCACAGATGGCATTTAAATCCCTTTAGTCACACAGAGTGGAGTGTTACCTATAACACAAAGGCATTGAGAGAAGCACGATGGTAATAAGGGAATGAAAAAAAGGGGGAAACAATGTGAGGTAACAGGGAACACTGAGGTCCTCTACAGCACCAATGTGCTGCCTAGGAGGGTCTAAATGATTCAAAACAATTCAGAAAGCACACCAGTACAAAGATAAATGAACCAGTTAAGTTGGCAGATAACAATGCCATGAAATAACATCGTCAACCACAAATAGCTCAAATTTTGTGGTTTTAAACACCCCAGACATGTCATATTCTGTTTCACTCTGAGAGCAGGGGTGGGGATGGCATAGGTTACACGTTCATAAGCACAGCTCTTCATGAAACCTTTCCAACTGGACTACCTGGCACAGCAGAACATCCTCCAGCTTCTTTTTCATTGACTTGTTTCTATGTGCTTTAACATTAGTCTTAGAAAGAGGGAAAAAAAAAGAGCCTCAGAGCAGAAGGATTGTGTAATTTATCATGCGGCAGCAAAAAACAACTAGCAAGCTACATTCAAAGCAGAATAGCAGCTTGAAAAAGTGCTCATTGAGGATCAGATGATCTTTTTAAAATTAAAAAGTTCTTTCTTGAAAAACTTCCAAGATTTATTGTATCTACTGTTACACAGATAGCCTGGAGTAAGACACTAGTAGGATATCAGCTTCTCTCCTTTTCTTTTAAGCAAGATCTGGGGGTTAAAGTTTTGCTTTAAGTCACCCCTTCTGAGTGACTGACTTGACCAATATTTCTTTCTGGAAGTTGAGCTAGGACTGCACACCCTAGAATGAAGGTGCACAAATTCATTCACAACTTTTCAAAAGCCATTCCTTCACCTCTTTTGTGCTAAAGTTTGTTCATTATGTTCCCAGTGATTACCAATCCCAACAACCCCTCATTTTTTCTGCTGCAACCTTGAGAAGCATCCTAATTCTAGTCTTCTATAAAATTGGTAATAAATATGAGTATTTTGAATGTGGCAACTATGACAGAAAATTCTTTGATGCCCTGTGTGCCTCTTCTGTGCTCTTCTACCTGGTTACACACATTAGACAGATCAGATTAGAATCCTTTTGAAGGATTACACCATGATACAGTATATGACATCTGTCCAAAGCATGCTTAAATTGCAGTTCAAGTGTGGGAAACCTGATCAGAGTCTTGAAAGGAACTGGGTCACTATGACCTAACATGGATGTCATTCTGATTCATAGTAGCTTAAATTATTTCTTTGGTAAAACACACTTCGGGATTTGCTGATTAGGTTAATAGCAACACACTTAGTCCTCACTAAAAATAAACTCAGCTACAACTAGATGACTAGTTCAAGACCACACAGAAGACAACATGGTTTGATCATAGCTGCGCTACATCCACTTCGGTTCCTATCATCACAGCCCAGCATAGCATGCTCTGTGGTGAGCACCTGTGTCACTGAAATGAACTGAGATCTACTACATATGGAATTTGCAGCCAAGGAAGCTATTTTCAGGCCATACAAACAAACACAAATGACGTGTGGGTTTTTTTTCCTCCAGCTGTGATTCTTACCCTTTCTGTGAGGTCCTGATGATGACACATACTCCAGGTTTAACCTTGTAATAAGCCCAGGCTCTTTTTAACTCATTAATAAATGAATTGCAGAGCAATGGAGAATGATGACTGACTACCCTGGTACAGAAACACCAGCTAACATGGACAGCTTCCATCACCGAGTACATTGGCATAAGTCAAGCATTTTGACAAGGTTTAGAACTAAACAGGTCATGTTTAGAAGTCACAAACACCTTCTCGGTTTCAGCTATGCAATTTTGTTCATCTCTCTTCTGTTCAGTTTTATCTCATTTCCCAGCATCAAAGTGAAACAGAATAAGATGAAATAGAGTACAGGAAAAAAAAAAAAAACAGAAAAACACATTCCAAATACAGTCTGACTTTATTGAAACCATGTTTCCTTTCGGCAGTCCTGCTGCACCTTGACATTGCAAATACTTATGTTTTTCGATTTGTTTCAATTGGAACTTTATTGCTTTGCTACTTCCTTATGTGTAAGGACAATCTTACAAAACAAGCCATCAGTGCTGACAGGTTTCTTTCTAAATTCAATTATCAATTCGCTTGCACATCGAGGATTCAAAGGAAGGTAATGCATGTCACAGGCTTCTAATTCAAAGGCATCTTTACAATCCCTTTTTATTTCAGGCAAAAAACCTAACAGATGAAACAAACCTGCCACTATTCACGTAAACAGACAAGACCTCATTTGTTTAAAAATTAGTTACAGATTCTGACAGCACCACTTGCTGAGTAACATTTGATTTTAAGCATTGGGGGTAATAAACTCCAAGGTTAAAGAAGTCATGGAACACAATTATTTTTGATCTTGTTACCATTTCACCCTTCTCAAAATATTTATTCCTTTAAAATTTTGTAATAATGCAAAAATGGCCAAAAAGTATCAAATCAAAGATGCCGTATGCAGTGGCCTGTAGCATAGTAACTACAGCTAAATCCAGGAAGGAACTAGAACAAAGAAAACTAAGGTTAAAGAAAACATCTACTCCTTTACAGAACTTGCATTTTGAGTTGAATGGCCTCTGAAATACTTCAGGAATTTGAAAAGTTCTACTCTACCCAGCTTCTAAGCTTGATTCTAACTTTAGCTTATTTTTTATGAGCAGTGGAAGACAAACTTCTCCAAATACAGAGGCATTATATTCTCATAATCAAAATCAAAGAAAAGCAAGGCCGTAATTCAAGCACCCTCATAAAACTAATTCAGGAAAAAAATAGGAGGCGTCCTACTCTGAAGTATTTTCAGCCTTTATACTGTTAGCTAAGAAAAAAAAAAAAAGGCTGGATTTTTAGAAATAGTTAAGGTATATACTTCAGAAGAGGCTAGGGTATTTTTCAGAACTCAGGCAGAGATATCTACAGCAAACCACTAACTGCTTGCAAATAATGTTTGCTAACTGCATCCTAAGACACTCCAGGGACTTGTAGTCAGACAAGCTGAGCAACCAGTTGCTCAGTAACATGAAGATGATACAGCTCAGGTGTCTAATCACAGCAATAATTAGTAATAAAAGTAAGAATTTGGTCACTGGCTTTTCAAATAAGCTTGGTCAAGCCTGAAGAGTGACCTTTAGTGACTTGTTTCCTTTCAGATGAACATCAAAAGGACAGGTTTTCCCTTTAGAAGCTGTCCTGTTTCAGGCTCAGTATTACTTTTAAATGAGATTCAGTAAGTTTTCATATTCTTCAGGCTACAAGTTAGACCTCATCCTTCCTGCCAAACAGGCAAAACAAGTGCCGCTTGCACTCAAGAATCACTTCATACATTGATAATCTTGACAGAGTGGAAGACTGGCCACAGGGATCCTGCCTGAGTCCTCAGCCAGATATGAAACCAGTCATATTCACTCACTCTGCATGTATGTATCTCATGATTTATTGCCAATAAATGTTCTATATATGCTGTAATAGGAAGTAATAAAGTTGAACTACTACATGATGAACCCACTCAACTATTTCAGACATTATATGAATTTCATCAGTAATGGAGAATTAGAGCACAAGATCAGAAACAAGCCAATTTGCTGAGAAGAAAAGTGATTCTGCCTAACCCTGTAAATCCGTATACTCCTCTGCTCCAACCCAACAGGTCAGCTTAAAGCTCTACTACAGGCAGCTTATCATAATGCTAACTTTGACTTTGTACGGAAATAGAAGTGCTCATGTCATATAGCTACAGCTGAGAATTTGTAGCACTGAAAGGTTTCACTGCCCAAGCAATTCCTGCACAGCTGACTAGCTCTCAGATTTAGAAGCTCTGCATGCCATTTTGTCCCCAGTCTTAATATCACTCAAAGTATAATTATTCCTTAACATCTAAACTCTATTAATATTCAAACAGTGAAGCCTTCTTTTCACAGCACATCTGCCATCCTACTTTCCTCACAGTACAATGAAGCTTACATAGAAAAGCACTACTACCAGTTAGGATTCGGATTCCTTTGTCCGGCTGCTGAAATGACTCAGGAGCAACTTATTCTTTTGGGTTTAAAAATATTATGTTGTTTTACTGCAGTCCTCCGTATTACGTTAACTTGGGTGAAACAACAGCATTTCGAGAAACTACACAACAATGCAATTTGAAAACACAGGTCCCAAGCCATAATTAGCGTTTTGTAGTTGCTTTCAACAATGCTGATTTCTGACAGCCCTGTTTATACTCTTTCTTACATATTTGCTTTTGCTGAAGCAGTTTTTTTTACTTCACTTGGAGCAAATCCTGTGTTGTGGAACTCTGTCTTGATCATGAAAATTCAAGAGATACTGACCGGTTCAGCTTCAATGTTTAAGATGAACTGCAAAAAGAGGCAAAAGCAAAGACATTTTTTTAAATGGTAGATGACAATGATGAAGTGCAAGGCAGTACTGAACAGGATTTTGCATCTTTGTTTCACAAAGGTGCCTCATTTAGTCTCCATACTAAATATTACAGTTTGCACAATTATCAAAAGTTTGATACCAAACTGTAATTGTGGCCATTGTACTGAAGAAATTTACTGCACTCAAAGCTAGAAATACTTCAGATTGCAGCGAATAAATCTGTATGATCTGATATTACTAGAATGGAAGAGAAACTGTTTTCAAGTACTGAACGATTCCAGTCCTGTGCCTAAACTACGTCAAGGCCAGCACATATTTTAAAATGAACTTACTTGAGTTACAGATTTATTTATTAGGATCTTGCAGAGGGAAAAACAACTTCAGTGAGAGCTAAAAAAATCTCAAACATCTGCTTTCTGGTTCAAGTTGCAGTGATAATCATAATGATAACATGGTGCTTCTATGGGTAAAGTATTATTTAAACTCATATTCTTTCCTTTAGAATTGAGAGTAAATTACTGAGATGACAAGAAATTCATAACATGATACACTCAATTCAAGAATTCCCATGTTTCTTCCCCACAAACACATAATGCATTTTTTACTTCGTATTTTTCCATTACTAGATTTTAACATCTTTACATTGGATGACAATAATTACTTGATTTTAAGACAAGTTCAAAGAGTGGGACAGTATAATATCCCTCAACATAAGCTGAAAATTTACAGTGTCTGGCCATGTACTCAGTAACAACAGCCTCCTCATCAAGTGAGGGACATTTTTACTAAAGTACTTCTTTGAATGTTAACTTTCAAATGTTTCTTCATTCCAGCAGTACTTGGGCTTCACTCTTGATTACCTGAGTTTAGAAACTTAGAACATAAAGAGAATTTTGAACTGCCTTCCAAGTTCACTTTGCTTGGTAAATAGGTATTTGACATTTTCTTACTGTCTTTTTACATATTTCTGCACTAATATTCTAAATAAAAAGAAGGCCAGAAAGAAGTGTGTGAGTTTGGTTTAATTATCTGAAGCACTGCCGTGCATTGTTTAGTTGAGGGTTCAGCTTCAGCTGTATCTGCTGTAGATGCTATATTAAACTTCAGTTTAACAGACATAAGAGCAGAAATGTAACCTCCATCAGAAACATGAGAACAATTTCCATTTTTTTCTTTTTTATTTAACCACATAAGTACATGTCAACAGTTGGCATAAACTTCATAAAAATACAGTACCTTTTTGTGCTGTAACACTAGTCACAATGTTTATATAAAGATTTTTTCCTGCTTCCTTGAATTCAATTGACATTTTAAAAAGTGACTTCCCAAAAGCCCTTTTTGTGATAGTTTCCTTATAGAAATTTTTCCAAAATCTATTCTGTAAAAGTTAAAAAGCTAATGCATTTTCAGCCATTCTCCCTCACCCTCTCAATAATACAGATTTTAAAAAAATAAGAAGTCTTACAATACTGATCAGTTGTTACACTACTACTTTATCATAGGCTCCCATGTAACTGATACTGTTATAGGTGTGATGGATGCTATCCCTAGAGCATCTAATATTGCTAGATGCCATCAGGGCTAAAAAGACCAGTCATATCAATAGACTGATGTCTGAACAACAACAACAAAAAAACAATAAAAAACAAGCCAAAACAAAACAGAAACATGAATGATACACAGAGAAACATTAGACTTTAGAAGTCTTATACTGTAGAATCACAATTACTGTGATGTTTCCCTATGGCAATAAACATACAAAAATTTTATTAAGTCAGTTAAATGACTAACGGGTGTCCTTGCACTGGGTATCTTGGAAAGTGAATTCTCTAAATTCTTTATTACCTATAATATTGCTGTGACACCAAGATGACAGAAAAACTGCAGAACCAGTCTAATATTGTTGGAGCAATTATACCCACACAACTGACTATACCCATATCACAATTTGGTTAAATTTCATGTTTCTTTAATGCTGATGATTAAAATCCAGGCAGGATCTAGTACACGGGGAAAGAAAATAGGGGATAAATTTTGAAAGAAATTTCTTATCAAGTTAGGCGCTGAAGGTCTAGTTAAGGCAGTGAAGGATTTATTTTAGTATCTTTCTAAGGCTATGACAGATTTTTCCTGAATAAAGCATATTCCCTTAAAAATTTAATGTATATTATGCCAGCTTGTTCTGAATGCGTAAGAATGCTAAAAATCCTTGGACACTGAGAAGCTAAACTATTGCTCACTGCAAATATTACCCTTATTAGTCATCTTTTTTAATATCAGTAAGATCCCAAGAACATGCACCTAAATAATGAAGTTTCAAGTCTGCCTATAAACTTTTCCATTTCAAAAGCAAGCTTAAAAGCATGTGTTACATCCAAAATGAAGAATGTTCTTAGTCCTCTCAAAGAAAAAATTTATTTCTCTCAGACATGACTAGTGAAACTACATGACTTTTAAGAGAATTTCTATTACCACCTTGTCCAGAAGGGAGATGGGTAATGACAGTGACATGAGAAATGTGATGCCAGATGCTATAGCACCATTCCTTTGTTCCTAGCTGCTAGCACCAAAGCTTTAAACAAACTTCCTTTGCTAAGACATTCTGACAGTCCCATTTCACAATATCGTTGGTTTTGAGAATGGAGTTACCTTCCATAGCTACTTTTAACTCTTTTTGGATCAGTGTTAAATAAAATGTGCAAACATATAATCATTTGCATAGCAAATCTCAAGGGACTGACCCTGAAATAGAAATCCAAACTGTTAGGTTTAAGATATTTCTATAATCAGAATTCACTTAAAATGGTAAAAAATAAAATACACATTTTTCCATTTTAAGTCTAGTAGAAAAGGTATTTCTGATTTAGAATTCTTATAGTTACTAGTTTAAAAAGTTGAAATATTCATGGTTCTTTGCATTGAAATGTTACTCCTTTGGAATCTTCAAGACTCTGTAATTGCTGTTTTCAAATACTGTGATGAAATATGGCCTGGAATCCTTGCTCATAAGGGTACACAAAGGAATTTTGCCACTATTAGCAGGATCTTCGACATCCCAAATTTCAGGCATACTGCAACCAGGCCTAGAAAACATGAATACAAAAAGAGAAATGAAGAAATTCCATCAAAAACCCATACAGTTGTTGAACTCAGTTTTATAATCCCTCTTTATGAACAGTTGATTGTGCCACCTGTATTTTTTTACGTTTGTCTTTATTCTAGAAATTCTTATCAGATTACAAAAATCAATAAATAAAAAAGTAGTAATTTGAGAAAGTGTGGAGAATATGTAAAATTTGTCTGCTTTCGTGGTTACATAATTAATAAGAATTAATTTGGAGAAGGAAGCATATAAACCAACTCAAATTATACAATATACAGTACCACAGATGCTTAAAAGTGCCTATAAAATGGTGGGTGATGTTCACACTCCTAACATTTTTAAAGAAAACTCAGGAAATAAAACACCTTTTAAAAAAAAGCAGTAACTCCTTGCTTTTTTATTAAGCCAATTCCCTGTATAGTTAACTTTTAAAAGTGAGAATTGCTGAGAACTCCCTAATTTTGTCAAAGATAATTGCAAAGCAACAGAACAGATTTAATTTTATTCTAAATGCAAAGTAAATAAAATAAAAAATCCAAACTGATTGTGTCTAAAGGCCAAAAAGATAAACTGGTGGGGAGAGGTGTGGAAGGAAGATGGGGAAGCACAGCCTTTTCTTAAGGACAGTTTAAATGTGACAGAATTTTCAGTGACCAGCAATGGTGATATTTTGGTGTTCAAACTATCTTTTACTCCACATCTTTTATTCGTCCTAGGCTTTTATTATACACACACATCTGTTCTTGCTATCACAGAATAATGGCTTGTTTCCTTTGTGAATCTCTTCTGTATTTTACAGTGAAGTTTAAAAATACATACAACACAGCTTTTCAGGGGCACTCAAAGATCACAAGGTTGCTAATGTGGGTTAAGTTAATTAAACTCACTAATATCTGGAGACGCTGGCCAAAAATGTATTTTGGACGCTTAATAAAACACAGATCAACGCTTCAAAACTACTACTTGATATGAATCTTAGACTACATATTTGAGTGGCATATCATTCTTGTGAGAAAGAGAGATTACTCACTTTTTTCTGCTTACACACAATGACTCTTCCAGAATGTAGTAATTCACTCCTAGTTTTACCAATTCTCGTTTTACTTCTTTTGCAGGTTTTCGACTGTACATGGAATACACTACTTTAGTTCTGGCCCTTCAAAAAGAGAAATATAAAAGTTAGCTAGCAACATAGCGTGAAAATGTAAGCTTTAACTTTAGATTGGACAGATTTAGATTTAACTTTAGATTGCTTTTTATTTCACAAGACAACTAGGCTAAAACAAAGTTTAAATTAATAGTGCCATTTGCTTTAATGTGATTATTTCTTCACAAATACAATGTTCAAAGAACAATGCCCTTTGATTTTTCTGTAGCAGCAGACAACTTTGTAACAAGATCCATGGTTACTGTGAACAGAAAATGTAAAGATGTAAAAGCAGTGCATTCACCGTGTAATGTTCAAGGCTAGAAACGACCTTGCTTGGATTGGAGGTGATCAGAAAAAATAATTTGCCCAATCTCTCTGCAAAAGGTCACACTCATTGCCCTTGTTTGGACTTTTTTAAAATGCAGCATGCAAGACCTGATGTCTGCCCATGCTGAATTAAGCAAAATCATTACTTGTAAACCATTTATATTGGTTTCTGTTTATATTATCCAGAAATATCCTCCTTTGATTGTGCAAAGCATGATGTTGTTAACTCCTGTTCATTTTCTAATACTGTATCATCTCTAGCTTATTTTCCCAAAACATGCCCTGTCCTATATTTCTGTAGTTAGAATAGAATAGGATATTTTAGTTGGAAGGGGTCTACAGTGATCATCTAGTCCAACTGCTTGACCAGTTCAGGGCTGACCAAAAGTTAAAGCCAGATAATGCCAGACACAGAACTATGAATATAAGGCATGCAAAACGATTCACCTCCTTTTCTCCTTCATCCCTATCTTGTTGTTTTCCTGTTGTGTTTGTTTTTAACCTATTTTACCAAATTACCAAAAAAATGATGCTACACTATTAAAATTAAAAAAATAAATTCATGACCTTTTCAGATAAAGCAATTTCAAATCAGAAAAATATTATTTTGAAAAAATAAAAGTACAAACCTCAGTAATTCTATTACAAAATTTCAGTTTCAGCTTGTCTTAATATTTCAATAATTAGATATATTATCATGGAAAAAAACCAAAAGACAACCAATCCCAGAAAGCTAATAGAAATAACTAAACTGGCTATCTTGAGAAAAAAATCTGTCTACAATGTCAGGAATAACTAGAATGAAGAAAAGATATAATAGCATATGTTAATTACAGTTCCATAATCATATTCTGATTTTTTGTAGCCGTATCTATTCTACAGTATATCCTTTCTGATGAATACAAATCCTGAAGAAATAATACATGTGTTTTCAATCAGACTAAAACAACAAATCAAGTTCTGTGGGCTTTTAGCAAATTTTACAATATAATGTCATCCCATCCCTACTGTATATTACCAACATTAAGAGAATTAATAGAAAATAAAAACAAATCCTCAACTTTGAAATTTACCTTAATCCTGCATCTTCATAGTGTGGATGATTTACAATAGGACGAAGTGTAGACAATTTAACACTTGCCATTGTAGGCATTGCTCCTGCAAAAACTGCATCTGAAATAAAGAATGAAAGGCATGTTTGAAATGAAGAATCAAGCAGTAAAAGCAGAGAAGCAATCTTCAAATATCTAAACAGTAATCCTGCAGAAAAACTAAAAGTGGGTAAGGTACTCTTTTCGAAAAGGCCTTAACACGGCACCAACAGGAGATACACAAAATCACTTTTTTTTAAAAAAAACCCCAAACCTTGAACTCAATATAAACCATTAGATAACTAGACATCTAAGAATGGATATTTAATACATCTTATTTTTCTTGAATGAGTAGAACTGCAAATACATTATGACAACATGTTTTTATTGTTACTTCTTACACCATTGCTAACAGAGCAATAAAATCTCAGTCCACTTTGGCTTGAAAGTATTTTTCTGCCAAAAAGGTAACTGATTTTCAGATAGTTTTCTAACACTTTTACTCATTTTAGTAAAAGGACGGGGGCAACCACAACACACACACACTTTGAATTCTCTTCTAGCAAAAGGACCACTGTCATTTAAGTAAAACTCATTTTAATTGGACCTTGCAAACCCACTTTTGTTGTAGAAATACTACACCAGTGGCTAGAACCTCCAGACTGGTACTCTGGAGTCTAACAAAGCAAGCTTTCAGTGTATTTTCCATTTGGGATAGCTTCTATATGGACAAGTATATGTAATTAAATCATGGCTTTAGGATAGTCCCAAGGCAAAGCCACAGATGGCAGCAACACCTCTGCACTCATTCATACCAAGTTCTATAGTTACATCTCACAGTAAATGGGGAACTTCATACATTATTAAATAGTTTACCTTGTCTGGTATTGACTTTTATCCACTCTAAAAGTTCCTCCTGTGGCAAATTGCTAAATTCTCCCATGATATTCCATTGAGTTTGAAGGTTTGCTGATCCCTCTATTGCCATCAATGCTAAAATAGCAAAGACCAATGTTTTGGGCTGGATTTTACAGAAGAGCCATCCAAACAACTGAAATGCAAGAATTGATTAATTTCTAGACAACAATTCTGTAATGTTGTATGCAGCACAATTCATTTTTATTTCTCTAAAAGGAATCGTAACATATACTACAATATGAAACATCTCTGCTATTGCTACACTAAACTTCAGTGAGATCTCATAAGAAGTATTCATGCTTACCAAATGTAGGGCATTATATTTGTAATTCAACAACAACAACAAAAGACAATGCAGCTTTTAAAGTTGTAGTGCAAATGTCAAATTCTGCAAGTAAAGATGATTCAATAATGCTAACTTCACTTTTACAGTATTTTATCTCCTATTTACATCAAGAGTTCCTAGCTATAGTATATGGCTTAGAGATTATACTGCAAACTTCTGAAAAGCTGACTTTGAGGATATAAGCTTGATGTCACTTTATATCCTACTCTTCCCTTTCTTGAAATGAAAGAGATGGCCCTTGCATTTTTTCCTAAAGATAGCTTGCTGGAGGCTCTAAGCAAATACTCATAAATATGTGAAATGGGTAGTTAAGAAAGAAGTACCAAATTCGCTATGTTGATGTTTAGTTTGAACAAGAACACTTTATCTCATCTGTATCTGACCTATACCTTAAATAAGACAAAGTATGAATTACTTTATTTTTTTTAATCTATTGCTAATTAAAAATAAGGCTTCACATTTCAAAAATATCAACCTGCACTAAATAAATACTTTTAATTCAGAGTGTCTTTACTCATTTTTTTAAATTAAAGCATAAAACAATAAAATAAAATTTCACAGTAAAACCTCCTGCTAGGCTGACTACACCAGTTAGGCAGCGTATTTTATCTTTGCTATAAATTAGCCTTAAATTACTTTCGATTATTAAAACTTTCAAGCTACCTCTCCAAAAATACAGTGTACTCAACTCATCCTCTAAGACTTGCTAAATGCTCTACCAAGAACAGCAATACTATCCAGGGAAACTTAATATACCGAATATGCCTGACCACTGTGTAGGTCCAGAAGGATGAAAGGAAATGAATTCTACACTGCTCTAGATGAGCAAACCTCTTTTTTCTTTTTTTGCCAATGGTTGCAAAAATCTCACTTCAAGAACATGTTAGAACATTGGAATTCTTTACGGAGTTCCACGGCTTTTAAAATCAAAGGAAATCACTTTCCTATAATGTTTTTATAAACCATCATTAATGTCCAAAGTATCTATATTTACTAGTATTTTGTTTACATAAAGAGCCTAGAATAGTCAAACATATATATGCAATGCAAAAGAAGCATTTCTTTTACGGGATACTGTTCCTCATGTGGTTTTTATATTGATTCAAGGCATCTCAGTTGTTTTTGTCAAATTAATATGTTAAGTCTTTCTCCAGCTATTCTTTGCTTTCACAATTTTCACTCAGGATAGCATAATTCATCCTGACAGAGGAAATGCGCAGATGTGAACAGTTATCAGTTTTATTGTCCATCAGGTGCCACAAGCTGCAACACTTAGGCAATGGAAAGTACACAGATTCATGCAGTGAGCTGAAAGAACAAAAAAAAGGACTTTTCTTATCCCTTTGCTTGCTTAAGTCAGAGCAGTCTTAGAAGTGGTCTGACTGATAGTGGCTCAACAGCCACATGGGCCAGTGTTTCTCTCTCATGCTGAAGATAGTCATGTTTTACCTGGAAGATTACTAGCTGCTCCCTATTAAAGAAGGCGTATATCAGTCAGACCACAAAAAAATCTGGCTTGACTTTTACAGGTATCAAGCAACACAAACCTTAGGAACATACTGATCAGGTAACAGAACCTTCACTGATAACAGGGCAGAAGAATTGATTTTTTTTTTTACTTACATTGTTCACCTAAAAGTTGGGTACTCTTGAACACAGGTCTGTACTTCTCTTAAAGCCCAAGCCAGGGATAGGATAATCACAGGCCTTATTATATGGAGGGAAAAAAATTGGACCTGAGCCATCTGGTCCAAAAGGGGCCGCTCCCACAACAGGTTATCATCTGCAATTGCAGCTTCCTGAGAAACTTACTCTCACTCTACAGCCATAGGAAACAGCAGAACAACCAAAGAGCCAAAGTGCAGTTGGAAGCAAAGAGAATATTGATAAAATATTCTGAACCTGTCCTTCTTCCAGTATTTACACAATGAAAACATGTGGCATCCTCTAAGATCACCTAAAGCACCAGTTTCCATTAACTGGCCTGATGGTATTACTTGCAGTACTAAAATAAAAAACACAAGCCAGGATGAATTACTATAGTACCATTGCTCAGGTGTTTTAAAAAAAGAAATAAAGATCACCAGCGGAAAAATTTCACTAATTTGACACGTAGCAGCTAACTTACTACATGAAAAAAGCAAATGAGTCTACATATTCATAGAAGCCATTCCTAGCAGCTCATCTTTCAGTCATTACCAGTTGCAAGGTACTTTTTTCCTATCTTTCCAAAATTATTTCTCTCCGTACAGGAAAAAAAAAAAAAAAAAAAAAAGGCAGTTCAGATCTTTTTGGTTTTCAGTTCTCAGCAGGCTGAGAGGCCTTTTCCTATGGCACAAAATACAGAAAGACTTTTTAGTTCTAAAGTTCACCCTCTGGAAAATTCTACAAACATTTTTCAATAATAACAGGGTAGGAATGCCTATAAATTTTATTCTATGAAAATATAATTACAAGAATAATAATTAAGAACAAATTCATTTTGGGCAGAATTCATTTATATTGTAATTATTCTCTAGAAATTGTATATAAGAAGAAAATACTTTTTTTCTTTCTGCTTTTCTCATTTGTGAAAAGCAACTTCGTTATAAATTACTCAGAAACACCTCATGAAAGTTCATTTAAAAAAATTTAACCACAGTGTAACTGCTATTACTTAAACAGCCAGACCACCTAAGAGGACACCAATATTTCAACAACAACTAACTAAAAGCTGGGAAGTAACGTAACACCTGTGAACCTTACAGAATAGCGAAAGTGTAGAGGAAATTACATGTTTCTTAAGTCTCAATACTCAGTTACAAGGTGGACAGTTACTTTTTAAATAGTTTTGGACACTTTTTTAGCATTTTAAATGTTCATTGTACAGATTCATTTGATGTTGGCAAACACTCAACAAATTCTACCTATGCCAACAAAGAAAACAGGCATCAAGAAAGTGATGAGCACAACATTTAAGCAGATTGATAACTGTGTAGCCTGTCCAGTATTAGGTTCCCTGAAAGAACATCCAAGGAAGCAATCCAGTTTTCTGGTAAACAATATTTGTTCAGCTGCCTTAGCAAGGGACAGCCTTCTCCTCTTTGCAGAATTCTGTCTCATTCACTCATCTTCCAGTTGTATGACACAGGCATCATATGTTCCAGACAGTAACAGCCTTCACCATACAACCCAAATTCACCTTTAGGACAGGCTTCAACCACAGATACTGTAGGTAAAACAGTGTCTATTGGACATTATAGTCTGTATAATACTGTATACACACAAGGCAGCCAGAGAAATCACAGAATCGTCTAGGTTGGAAAAGACCTTGAAGATCATCCAGTCCAACCATCAACCCAACATTAACAGTTCCCAACTACAACAGATCCCTAAGCGCTATGTTGACCCGACTCTTAAACTCCTCCAGGAATGGGGACTCCACCCCTGCCCTGGGCAGCCCATTCCAACGCCCAACAACCCCTTCTGCAAAGAAATGCTTCCTAAGAGCCAGTCTAACCCTGCCCTGGCGCAGCTTGAGGCCATTCCCTCTTGTCCTGTCACTTGTTACTTGATTCAAGAGACTCATCCCCAGCTCTCTGCACCCTCCTTTCAGGCAGCTGTAGAGGGCGATGAGGTCTCCCCTCAGCCTCCTCTTCTCCAGACTAAACACCCCCAGTTCCCTCAGCCGCTCCCCGTACGACCTGTGCTCCAGAGCCTGCACCAGCTCCGTTGCCCTTCTCTGGACACGCTCGAGTCATTCAATGTCCTTTTTGTAGTGAGGGGCCCAAAACTGAACCCAGTCATCGAGGTGCGGCCTCACCAGTGCCGAGTACAGGGTTGAGATCCCTTCCCTGTCCCTGCTGGCCACGCTATTGCTGACACAAGCCAGGATGCCATTGGCCTTCTTGGCCACTTGGGCACACTGCTGGCTCCTGTTCAGCGGGCTGTCAATCAACACCCCCAGGTCCCTCTCTGACTGGCAGCTCTCCAGCCACTCCTCCCCAAGCCTGTAGCGCTGCTGGGGGTTGTTGTGGCCCAGGGGCAGCCCCCGGCATTTGCCCTTATTGAAACTCCTCCAGTTGGCCTCAGCCCATGGCTCCAGCCTGTCCAGGTCTCTCTGCAGAGCCTCCCTACCCTCAAGCAGATCAACACTCCCACCCAACTGGGTGTCATCTGCAAACTGACTGAGGGTGCACTCGATCCCCTCGTCTAGATCATCAATAAAGATGTTAAACAGGAGTGGCCCCAACACCGAGCCCTGGGGGACACCACTCGTTACCACCAACTGGATTTAACTCCGTTCACCACAATTCTTTGGGCCCGGCCACCCAGACAGTTTTTTACCCAGCGAAGCGTGTGCCCATCTAAGCCTGAAGCAGCCAGTTTCACCAGGAGAATGCTATGGGAAATGGTGTCAAAGGCTTTACTAAAGGCAAGGTAAACAATATCCAGAGCCTCTCCCTCATCCAATAAGAGGGTCACCCTGTAATTTCTGGCACTCTAGATTTTGAGTACTGAACTTTCTAATGTTACTCTTGTATTCTTTCAATTTTCAAGAATGGCAAGCTTAACAACTCAGGTTTCTTATTAAAAATCCTAATTTTCTTCCCCAGCCATTGCTCGTTTCCCCACTCTGACAAATATTTTTCTCTTTTCCTTTTTCTGTATTATGTCCACAACAGTTCTTAGCACTGGATTCTTTCTCCCACTTATCCTCATGGTGGTATTCTCCATATAGACATTTTCACTAGTTCCCCATCTTACCTTCCCAACTTGTTTTCTTGTTAGTAAGCCCAGCCCACTATTTATCATAATCTTTCACTCTTTCAATGGAGGATATTTACTTTGTGTGATGTAAATAACACTTTTGACAAAATCACAGCATGGTTGAGGTCATAAGGGACCTCTGAAGGCCATCTGGTCCAGCCCCCTTTTTCAACCAGGGCCACCTGGCCAGTTGCCCAGGACTGTGTCCAGATGGATTTTGAGTATCATCAAGGAGATAGACTCCACCACTTCCCTGGGCAACCTGTGCCAGTGCTCGGTCACTCTCACAGCGAAAAAATGTTTCCTGATGTTCAGAGGGAATCTTCTGTGCTTCAGTGTGTGCACACTGCCTCTTGTTCTATCACTAGACACACTGAAAATAGCCTGGCTCCGTTACATCCTCCCTTCAGGTATTTATATACATTGATGAGATCCCCCTGACCCTTCTCTTCTCCAGACTGCAGTCCCAGCTCTCTGAGGATTTCCTCATAGCAGAGATGCTTCAATCTCTTAATCACCCTGATAGCCCTTTTTTGGACTCTCTCCAGTATGTCCATGCCTCTCTAGTACTGGGGAGCTCAGAACTGGTCCCAGCACTCCAGCTATGGCCTCACCAGTGCTGAATAGAGAAGGATCACCTCCTGCAACTTGCTGGCAACATCCCTCCTAACACAGCCTGGGACACCGTTGGCTTTTGCAGCAAGGGTACGTTGCTGGCTCATGTTTAACTTGCTATCCACTATTAATTCCAGGTCCTTTTCTGCAAAGCAGATTTCCAGCTGGGCAGCCCCCAGCACATACTGGTGCCTGCAGTTGCTCCTCCCCAGGTGCAGAACTTCAGTGCTTCCCTTTGTTGAACTGCATGAGGTTCCTGTCAGCACATTTCTCCAGCCTGCTGAGGTCCCTCTGGATGACAGCACACCCATCTGGTGTACCAGCCACTCCTCCCAGTTTCGCACCATCATCAACCATCAGCAAACTTGTTGAGGGTACACTCTGCCCCACCATCCAGACGATTAACAAAGACGTTGAACGGGACTGGACCCAGTATTGATCCTTGGGGTACTTCGCTATTACCCCTCAACCAGATTTTGTCCCACTGATCACCCCTCTCTGGGCCTGAGATTGAACTGACGTTCAGTCAGTTTTCAAACTACATCCCTGTCTGCTTCCTAGACAAAGGACTCAACTCTACTTTTGCTGCAACAGCAAAACTTCTAAAACAGCTATTTAGATACAGATTCAACCAAGTTCACTTCTCAAAAACACAGATACTGAAACACAGAAAACCAATTCTAAGATCTTTTATATCTGGAGAAAGTCTACTAACTTCTGTGTTATGGCTGATTTCAAGCTAGGAAAATTAAAATCTGAATTGGGCATATGACTTCTAAGGCTGTAGCATTTTCAACATACAAGACTTCAAACCTATACTTCTGGAAAGAATTAATACACAAAAATTGCAAGGCAATAAGCTCTGAAGAGTTGTGAAAAAACAGTGAAAACAAATTCAAACATTATTTGGATAGAACTAATAGTCAATAAAAAACTTGCAGTGTCATAGAGGTGTGTACTTACAGTAAAATCCAGAGTATGTCTCCCTATGCTCAAGATCAATACACAGCCTATTAACTCGTATAATAATGCAATTAGACAAGTTGCATAAAGCAAGACATTTACTTTATTTGGGGAGAGGGGAGAATGGAAATTGTGTAACCGTATTTTTCAGAAGGCAATATAATCTGGTTTATTTTTAACCAGTACACTCAGATTCAACAACTGCACACACAGAAATTTGCTTGAGGAACAAATATCTGGGTAATACTGTTAAGTACTGAGATAGCTACAGGACTAAAAAAGATCTTACCTGTTTTGAACACACCAAGGAAGCCATAACACATAGATGTGGTGTCAAAAAGAGTTTTAGTCTCATGATTAAAATTGCTAGGACACTGTATGCCAACAGCTGCAATGCATGGTATACGAGCTGCAAAGAAAAACCAAAAAACAAACCACACAGAAGCATAACATTTTCATACTTTTCATCTGTCTTAAAAATACAACTTCATTTTCAGTATAGCTTAAATAATGAGCTTGTCTGAAAGACTAGGTCAAACTAAAGATCCTCATATTTCACATAGTGATAAGGACATTGTTATCTTTTTTCTAAAGTTTACGTAGTATGCTAAGGTATGAAAAAACAGGAAGGATAAACAACAAAACCAAAAGGAGCTGCAGAAATGGCTAGTTACACAAAAGATCCTGAAACATAAACAGGCAATAACATATGTAAAATTTCTTGTATAACCTCTTTATAGATGTAAAGTGTTCTTGCTCTTTAATACCTAAAATACCTAAGTATGGAATGAAAGAAAAAGATAAAATCATCCTTGGTACTCATACAACCACAGACAGCTTGCTTTAGTATTCTCAGAAAAAGTTCAAAAGCATCAGATATCACACACCACTCCTAAGACTGAACCTGTGTTACTTGCAGAAGTGCTGCAGTAAATCACAGAGGCATTTTTGCAATCGGTGCTTTTATCTAACTCGTTGATTACCATATTTCTAACGGCATGAAATTTCTCTCATAGCACAAAGCACAAAAACTTCTGTTAAGAAAGTTTTGCACCATCTCCGTTTACTTAACTGCAAATAAAGAAACCACGTAAGAAATCTGTCTTTCAATTATATTTCATAGAATCATAGAACAGTTTGTGTTGGAAGGGATCTTTAAAGGTCCCCTAGTCCAACGCCCTCCTGCAATGAGCAGGGACATCTCCAACCTAGATCAGGTTGCTCAGAGCCCCATCCAACCTGGCCTTGGATGTTTTCAGGGATGGGGCATCCACCACCTCTCTGGGCACCTGTTGCAGTGTTTCACCACCCTCATTGTAAAAGTTTTCTTCCATATAGCTAGTCCAAATCTACCCTATTTTAGTTTAAAACCATTACCCCTTGTCCTAACACAACAGGCCCTAGTAAAAAAAGTTTGTCCCCATCTTTCTTATAGGCCCTCTTTAAGTACTGGAAGGCTGATACCAGATCTCTCTGAAGCCTTCTCCAGGCTGAACAACCCCATCTCTCTCAGCCTTCCTGCACAGGAGAGGTGCTCCAGCCCCTGATCATCTTCATGGTCTCCTCTGGATCTGCTCCAACAGGTCCATGTCTTTCCTGTGCTGAGGGCTCCAGAGCTATATGCAGTATATTTTTTTTGCATATTTTTATTGAAAGAATAATGTGTAGAATTATTTTCATTATGGCATATTTCAAAACAGAATTTTAACATTACCAGTCACATGAAACCCCAGTAAAGGAACCAATCTCCTTCATAGTCTATATGGGGAAAATGGTTTAGGTCCAGCCTAATTTCAGAGTCTTTCTGCACTGCTACAGCAAAAGCTCAAGACTCCTCTCTTGCACTGCCACCCCACCATTAGCTAGCATATTTTTTTGTTCAACACCCCAGAGTTATTCTGGTAACATACCAGACCCAATTTAAGACAAGGGAATAAAAGATGTAACTACTTAGCTTCAAATAAACCACATATCAGTATCAGACCACTGCAATCTGTATTTTAATACTGAGTATTTGCATTAACATAGGAATAAAATTGTGCAAAAAAAGAATCTTACCTCACCATGGTTAAAACGTTCCTCTCTGAATAAAAACCAGAAAAATCACATTATTTATGTACTACAGAAGCATTGGTTTTACTTTAGTCATCTATAGTGGCTCTAGACAACTGAACTAATCCAGTAAGCATGAGTTAGAGCCTGCACAGATTTTTCTCCCTCTATAACAAGCTTTGAAATATACTGCAGATGAATAACTATCCTCCTCAATCCCTGTATTTATTTGGAAATATGAAAATTAATTTTAGAACTTTTTAAATTACTTCCCTGAATTAGTTCATATATAGAACAGCTTATTTAGAAAATGAAACCTCAGTAATGTAAAAGAGGCAGAGCACTGGTACCAAAAGAAGTCAGTCATTTACTCAGATACTACACAGATTTGTTCTGGATTCTCAGGAGGAAATACAAATGTGAAAAAAGTCAAAATCATGTACACTTGTTCTCCAAAACATCTGTGAGGACAGGATGTTGAATCCTGCTTGCATCTGTTGAAACTTTGATAATGGCCATTAGACTGTGAAAAGCAGAGATCACTGAAATGGTTAGTGATAAAATAAAAAAAAAAAAAAGCAGCAAAAAGATATGTCAGGGAAATTACAATATTCCATTGGACAAATTGACTGCTCTTGAGCATAGCATCACCAAGCGATGCTAAATGCCTGTGACAGGTAGACCATGCATTATAGATATTTAGGAAATAAAATTAATACAATTGGGATCTCCTCTTAAAGGTGAAACTCAGGTATCTTTATAACCTAAACAAAAAAAAGGAGGAAGGAATTTGCATTCACTATTTATAGGAGAAAAGCGAATAGGCACATTAATTATTTGCTTTTCTGCTCTGTTCCTAAACCAATATTTATTTAGTTGAAAATTTGGGAGCAAGAGGGTTACAATGTCTAAAACTAAGTTCAGCAGCTAAACTTACTTTTAGACATCTTATAAAAATACCACAGAGTATGTCCAAGCCATTCAGTTACTGAACTGCAGAAAATTTACCCTTCAAACAGGACCTACATAATGTAGAATTCTGATTTAGCATATAACAAATAAAATTAAATTCCAGCAGAAAATTCAGTTTTACATTAAAAAGACGATGTTTACCTTTCATATTGGCCTGTCTGAGATAAGACCCACATAAGATATTTAATTGCCTGAAGGAAACAAGAGCCAACAAAAAGTATGAATAAACTTTCAAAAGCATTCTAAAGCACTTTCAACATTTGCTAAATTAAATTACACCTGGGTAATCTCATTTTGAGATAATGCTAAGATAAAAGACATGCACTGTTTCAGCTAAAAATTCTTTTTGAGGATGTTTAATTAGCCAGGCAGTTAGCAGTTACCCATCTGTTCCTGTGTAAACTGTAAGTTGTTTTTACACAAATTATACATAATCAAATTTACAAAAACAGTCATAAACTTCAGTTATAGTACTCATCAGCTAAGTGACAGAATTTTTTTTGGCACTTAGCGGAAAAGCAGGTTTTACCAGTAACTCAGGACTGGACCTTTGCAAAAATCTATGTAAAGAGAATACAGAATTTTAAGCAAATATTTTTGAAAAACCTTTATTTTATCTAACTGTATTTGGTTTACATGGCAAGGTTTTGGTAGCAGGGGGCGCTGCAGGGGTGGCTTCTGTGAGAAGAGACAGAGCCAGTTCCAGTCAGCTTCAAAACAGATCTAGCACTGCCCAAAGCTGAGCCCATCTGTGATGCTGGTGGTGCCTCTGTTGGTAGCATGTTTAAGTAAAAACCACTGTGCAGCGGCTTTGAGAGCAGTGAGAAAAATGGAAGAGAAGCAATGCTGAAGACTCCAAGGTCAGTGAAGGCAGGGGAGGATGTGTTCCAGGCACCAGAGCAGAAATCCCCTACAGTTTGTGGAGAAGACCATGGTGATGTAGGTTTTCCCCCTACGGCCCATGGAGGACTATGGTGGAGCAGCTGTCCACGCTGCAGCCTGTAGAGGACACCATGCCAGAGCAGGTGGATGTGCCCTGAAAGAAGATGTAAGCCATGAAGAGCCCACAGAGGAGCAGGGTCCTGGCAGGACCTGTAGCTCATGGAGAGGAGGTCATGCTGGAGCAGGTTTGCTGGCAGAAGCTGTGACCCGTGGGGCACCCATGCTGGAGCAGTCTGTTCCTGAAGGACTGCACCCTGGGGAAATTACTCATGCCGGAACAGTTCTTAAAGAACTGCAGCCCATGGGAAGGACCCATTGAGCCTGGGAGAAAGGAGGTGGGGATAAGAGAAAGGTGGTTTTAGTTTTGTTTCTCATAATCCTACTCTATTTTTAATTGACAATAAATTAATCTTCCCCAATTCAAGTCTGTTTTGTTCATGACAGAAAATCAGTGGGTGATCTCCCTGTCCTTATCTTGACCCATGACATTTTTCAACTCTTTTTTTCCCCCCTGTCCTGCTGAGGATGGGGAATGAGAGCATGTGGTGGGCACCTAGCAGTCAGCCAAGATTAATCCACACTAAATTCTTCCCATCTCAAAATAAATAACGATCCCTTCAAAAAAACCTAAAAAGTAAATTCATGGTAAAGGTGACTCATTAAATCAATCACTTACCCTTTTGATGATTACCCCAAAAACCACCAGAACAACTGGTAATAGCAGAGTCTTTGTGTATCTTACTGGAGTCTACAAAGGAAATAAACTACATTAATTGCTTTCCATTCACCTACAATTACTTCAATAGTCATTTCAAAGACAACCATATAAAGACTTCTTCCTCGAATTAAATGTAAATTTAAATATTCAACAAGAACCAAGCAAGCTTAAAGAAACTCAAATTTAAACTCCACCCAGCAATCACACTAGAGGTCATTGGTAGATTATTCCCAGTTCTTTGGCAAGACACCCAAAGACTAAAAGTAGATTGTATCTCATCTGAATTTGAGCACTGTAGGTTGAGCAACCTAAAAAAATTCTAAATACATATCTACTGATGAACTAAAAAGAATCTACTAATGCCACATTAAGAAGCTTCAATGCTCTTCTGCAGTCTAAATCTACCACACTGAACCTTTGCAGCTCTCAGTACATTTTCCACATACTCAAAACCAGTTACTGACAGACATAAAATCTTAACTTTGCAGAACTGTAACCTTTCTTTTACCCCTGAGCAAGCACTTCTTTCATTCAAGCAAGCACATTCCTTAGATCCAAAACCAAAACACTGTTTTGGTCTTAGTTCATTTAAAAGCAGTAAAACCAGTTAAATTCAGCTTAAGTTCATTAGTGTCTCTAACTTCACAAGTAAGCACTTGAACTTAATATCACAGTAGAAGGTTATGGCTCACGGATGTTTTAAGTTATCAATTAAGATAAAACAAGAAGTTCCCTCTTCCATAATCATCTATTTTGATCAAATTACCTCTTTTTCCATGAAGTCAAACTCTGCAGCACAGGTATACATTAATGTATCAAAATCCTTGTAGCCAATAAATTTAGATTTTAAAATATTTCCAATATGAGCCTGGAAGGATATACAGGGAAAAAAAAAAGCTGTAGTAAGCAAAAACTGTCCCGTTTTCCACAAAGTAGTTTAAATGTATATGAAAAATATTTTTAATTAGAACATATTTTATCATTTACAGTATTTTTATAAGAGCACAACAAATCTCTTTCCAGTATATTAAATGACATCTTCGAGTTCAGCTCAGATTGGACTGTGTTAAATAAAAAGCAGAAAGTGGCGGAGAAAGGGATGTTACCATTGCAACTGGGTTCAACGAGAGTATAGTTTTGCATACTCATATTTTAATAGATGAACTTCCTGTCTTTTGCCCCGATGAACATCTGCAGATTGCTTTTTAAGAGTAGAATCTGACACTAAAGGGGCTGAAGTGAAGTGAGGAATCCTATTTACAAGAAGCATTTCAAAACTGTCTTAAAAATGAGCTTCTGAGGAAGGTAAACTAAGAAACTGAGTAAATAAAGATGTAGGTAGAAGATAGCCAAAATAAACAAAGCTCTATACATCCACATTTAAAAAGGAACACACAGAGCATTTACTAACTCGTAACAAAAACATACGTTTTTTTCACAGACTTTGATAGTAACACCTCAAATATACAGTAATACATAAGGAGTGAGGAAGCAAATATGCAATCTCTCTCCCATTTCTGCAACACAAATCTTAGAATTTCCAGAAAGTACATCAGTAAGATGCAAAAATCAAATACTAAGGATTAAAAAGTTTTTGAAAGACACAAACCAGATACTCAGATAAGAGAACTTACATCATCAGCTATTCCAAGTACCAAAGAAGTTAGGTATTTCAAGGTGACTGTTCCAAATAACCAGGCACATCCTTCAATGACCTTAAAAAAATATATTCAGAATGAAATAAACACGTCTCAACAAACTTTTAAAGAAACCTTTTCTTTTTTAAAAGGCTTATTAAATTTAGCTACTAGTTACAAACTCTCCTATGTTGTCACCAATAAGTACAGTAATTTCTACCCAATTACACTACCCAAATTTTAGTACCCTGGGGTATTTTCGATTTTTTTGTATTTTCTATTACAGCTGAAATAATTTTGTGCAACTGATTTAGATTACAGCTGTACAGCTGCACACAACATAGTAGCAGGAGAGGTACCAAAGGTAACTTTCAACAAGGGCAGCCTGTCAGTTCCATCTGTTTTGCATACACCACTGTGTAGTGATTATTTCCCAACAATAGCCTCTTCCTAATACCAGGTTGTACTACTCTGGTAATTCAAATCTTTGGAGGAATTTGCTGATTTATTGTACCTTCTTAAGATAATCTTCAAGTTAGAACTTGAAGGAAATATAAAGGAAGTACGCACAATTACTACTTAGTTACATATCATGTTTATCCCTGTACAAGAAAGATTAAATTATTGGCAATCCAGCTTCATCTATACAATTCTTTATAAAACTGGATCAAACTGACTAGGACAACCTGGCTCAGTATCTTGTATCTGGGACCAGCAGCAGATGCTTTTAGAGAGAATGCAACAACAAAATACAAACTGATCTTTACCCTAATGTAACCAGAGTTTTTATATGACAATGGGTTGCATTCAATCATTCCATTTCATGGCTGCAAATGAACTAAATACCTAGAAGGGACCTAACCCCTTTCTGAATTACTCTATTTTTTTTTACTTCCACAGTATCTTTCTTCTCTCCTCTAAGTTTATTGCCACTAGAATAAGGGGCACTAAATAAACTATAATTATATCCTACTTCTATTCACTGGCTTTGTTGTATTTACCTTGGTTTACAACATGTAGAATTCTAACCTATTTTAAAGTATCAGCTATTTAGTGAATCTACATTAAAAATTCTTTATACTCTCTACTTAAATCTGATGGTAGTACATTTAGGGTGAAGGTATTTTTTTTTTTTAATTTTTTTAAGACACTGACTGATATTACATGCAATATTTAGGATGCTAAATAGGAGTTTACAAAATAAAAAAATATTTTCTGCTTTCTCTGTAGTTCCTTCTCCATTATTTCCATCATGTATTTTCCTTTTTTGATGCCTGTTCAGTATTCAATTGATGTGTTCAGAGAACTTTTCAGAAAAATACCGAGATTTCTCTGCTGAGTGGCAAGTACTTATTTAGGATCAATTATTTTATATCCATACTTAGGGGGGTGGTGGTGGTCTTCTTTCGAAAACTTACCATTTAATACCACCCTTTGTTTCTTACCTTTAAAACATTCACACCTTATCCCATGGAGCTTATTTTCTTTTATATTTCCAGTTAGATAACTTCCCAAAAAGGTTTCTGAAATTCAAGTGCATTACATTCACCCACACACCCTTATCTACATCCTTCAAAGAAGTCGAAGACATTTGCAAGGGATGACTTCCTTTCACAGAGGCTGTCTTGGACCTATCTCATTATCTTGCATGTACACATAGCCTTAGTAACTTTATCACTGTTCAAGTTTTTATTCTTTTACAAAAGTTAGACTTACTGGTCTGCAGATTCACAAATGCCTTGGATCTCCTTTTTAAAAACTGACATGAGATTTGCCTACACTCCCATATTCCCTGGTACCACAGCTAACTACATTAGCAGGTTACGCATGCAATACATTTTGTTATATATTTTTTAATGCCCTTATATTCTAATTCCTTTATAATAACTGTATGAATTCTATCCAGTTTTGCTAACAGGTTACCCTTCATATAAAAAAAATGCCTGTCTTAAACCAGGCATAGTCTCAATAGGCCCCCATTTCAGGCGTTTTTAGAAGTTAATGTTATGTCCTAAGCAGCAAGTTGCTTCTCACGTTTTCTAGTGCGTTATATATTATTTGTCATAGTTTTGGGAGCATCCTCCATATTTGGACATGACCTCTACTACCCTCAAACCCCACCCACACACCCTACACTGTTTTACTGACTTGCTTCCTTATGTAATTACAAGTTGCTTACTGTTGTAAAAAATATCCTAAAAAAAATTATATAGGACACATTTTAGGGAATATCTAATGCAGTATCTTAATATTAATTTCTGCAAAAACTATTAGCCTTTTACTTGCCTTTTCTAAATCATCCTTTATTTTAAAGGGATGTTCATATAGATCTTAGGTTTTCTACATATGTTTAAGTTGGTAATTTAAAATGAAATGCCATTTGAAGGTTATTTCAGTTTTCTGATATAAATGTGTGTATATGCCCTTTTTCTTCCTTCAGTAATTTAAAATTAATTTCTAGGAATATGGACAATATATTAAAGAGAGTAGTTCAGCTACATTTTTCGTTTCCAATAGCTGAAAATCATAAGTTATTTCTGTATTTTACTAAAACAAAAAGCAAAGTCAGAGTTCTTTTCTGAAATTCAAAATATATGAAATTCCTTACCCATATATAGATTTCTCTTCTGCCACTTTTCAAGACTTTTGGACTCAATTCAAGAATTCCCTAATAACAAAATTAATGGACATTTTCAGGTAACATATAGTAACAAGTACCCTGAGTAAGGCTTTTTTTGTTTGTTTTGGTAAGCACCTATTGTACCACATAGATATTTATTAAAAGCCCCTCCATAATCAATACAACCTGAAATATGAATATATGACATTGTGATTTTACCCTGCACCAGCAAAACATGCCAACATAAAAACTCTTACTGCAGTTTATATACATTAAATAGAAGACTACTCTTCTCTTTAACAAGTAAGATTCTGTATTATACAGTTCTAAGCTTCTTTATGTCACAGCCCATGGGAAACTGAACTATGTCTGCTTCCACGAATGACAAGAGAATAAATAAATAAATCAATTACTGGCAGCACAATACAAACAATTTTCAAACAAGGCAACAGGATATGGGTGGTGGGAAGATATACTCATGTTTTACTATTTCACGTTATGTTCTTCATTTTATGACAGAAGGAAGACTCATTTTAAGCTAATTTGATGAAAACTATAATTAAGAAAAACCGAGAATTAAAAGTTTTCAGAAATCCAGACCATATGCGAGACTGAGGCCACAAATAGATGAGAAACAATAAATATTCATTCCAAAGCAGAAAATAGGCAAGAAACTCAATGCACCTCTACTTACTATATAAGTACAAAAGCTGCTACAAAAACTAGAGTGGGTTTGTAATAAGCAGACTATACTACCATCAAATACCAGTAGCCAAGGCAGCTTACTGTTAGCATCAGTGAGAAACTACCACTTTTTTGCTGATGGACAAATATAAACAAAAGGGGGGAAAAAAAAGAAAAAAAAAAATAATCACTGAACTCAGCCCAAGCTTCTAGGAGAGACAAAAAGAATCAGAAATGGAGATGATTTATAGTATGCTAAACTTAGATCTGTTCACACAATCTGATGTCCTATTTCTGCCGTACATAAATCCCTTAAGAGAAACTATAAGAAACTCAAAAAGGTTGGCCATTGCTTTTCCTATTTAAAGAAAAATTAAAATAGTGAATGATGAGATGATGAGTCTTCAGTGAGTAATTTCACTAACATGGCAGTATGACTCAGCAGCTTCAAACAGTCTTAAACCATTGTCATGTATGTTTTAGTCATTTGTTCTGCATTTGCAGTTTCACAATCAATAAAGAAACATTTAAAACAAACTCCTCCTTGCTCATGCTCTTGTTCTACAATTAGTCTGGTCAAAAATACATATGTGGTAAATTTTATATTTTTATGAAAAGAAGAAAGCTATGAAAACAAGAGAACTGAGCCTTAACTGAATTTCTCTTATAAAGAGGTCTTGGTGTAAAAATACAATTTTTTAAATTAGTATGTACCCATTCTCCAGATCTCTTTTAAGATCTAATTCTCTTTGTCATGTGAAAGATACCTCAACTAGCTGAAAATGCTGCAGTTTCACATTTTAAATCAATACATAAATAACAGTACAGCATTACACTCTTAGCATATGATTTTTTCTTAAACAACTTACCCAGATAACTACTAAAGATGCAGCATAATACGATGTCAACAACATTGAATTACCAAACATCAGAATAAAACACACTACAAGAGATACCTGAAAGAAGAAAAAAAAATTAAATTTAAAATAGAAAAGGTAAGAATTGCGCAAGTATAGAAATTACCTTGTGTCAACAGCTTTAAAGACACCTACTTCACAGCAAGTGCAAGCTTGATACTCAAGCTTACAGACTTGTTCTGCAAACAGTGATTGTAAAGACTTAATGGCAACAGGTAGACAAGTGTATATTATTATGTTAATTTGTATTTTAAAAACACTTATAGACAAAAAGATTTTATCATAGAACTAACTCATGTGATAAAGCAGCTATATTTTTAAGTTATTCCTACCACATTCATTTTTTTTTCAAATTAAGGTATTATTTCTCCATCCTGTTTGTTATCTTTCAGAATCCTAGGCAAACAAAAATGTTGAATAAAATGTTTGTTGTCTCTTTCTTCCAAACTGAGAACCATCTATTTAAAATATAATCATCACCAAATCAAAGTCAAGGAAGCAGAACTGTGACTGATCATATGCACCTAACTAAATGAGGTTGAAAGTCAAGGCTGAAATACAACTTTTATCTACCATCCTGATCTCCTACTGTGCTTTCTTTTTAATAGCAAGCAAGCTGAATTTTCTAACTTGGAGAGCAAAATCAATGATCAATCACTGTCTTCTATACCCAACAATAAAGAAAAATAATGTAGCTATTTGTAAATTATGCAGACTTTTCTACTCACCTCCTCACATGGACTTTCATTTTCCACAGAAAAGTGGCAGGGAGCAAAAATTGAAAACACCACAAAACAAAGATTGGCAGTTTACCCAGCATCATTAAGCTTTCTCTGTAATATAACATGATTGTTTATCTATCTGAAAATAGGGTTTTTATGACACTTTGGCACCAAAATTATGATATAGCTACTAACATAAACCAAAAGGCTTAAATATTTCACCCTGCTTCTGTCAAAAAATTACTAAAGCAAGATAAAATGTTTGTTTGCAAGTTTTACTGGTAAGTCTGACTGGGAACAAGCATTTGGCATCCCAGGTTTATATCATAGATGCCTAGAACTTACTACTGCCCTTAAATTTATCATTTGCATATTTCAAAATATGTTTGAAAACATATGAAATACAATTAAGATCAAAGCTTCTTATCTTTGGCAAACATTCTCTTTTTTCCCCACTGAGTTTGCATAGCACAATTTTAGCAAAAATATATTTTTAAAGACAACTGTATTTCTTCAAAAAAGTTTACATCTTCCTGTATATTTCAAACTATAATCTCGCTTCAAATAGCAAAACTCCTGGTAGAAAAACTTGATCATTATCTTAACTTTAAAAATGAAAATCAGATATATTACAGAGAAACTTACATGCCTTTTACTTATCTCCTTCCTTTGCTTTCTCACCCATTTTTGAGAAAATAGTTTTTCCTCAGACTAATAGTTTAATAGTTTATTTTCTTTGTCCTCCCTTTCTAAATATCTCTCCAAATAGTTCAACTACAACATCTTTGCATGGTCAAGACTACAGTTGTCTTCAAAACCCAATTTTAGTTGGAGGAGTTCTCCTTCAAAGACATGTCTATTCTCTAATTTTGACATACTAATATCTCACTATTTTGTTTCTGCTAATCTATGGCATGAGGTGAAAGCTGACTTTTCAACTTTTTATTACTCATGCTCTATTACTTGTTTTCTAATCTGTTGAGACAGTATCTTCAAGTCCATGGAATGAATAGAGACAGAAAGGAGAGGCAAGTACTTCTACAAATTCTTTAGGTTGATAATTTTTCTGGGGTTCAAAAATTCCTGTGCACCACAGGGATCCTAGTTTCTGACACTGTGACATCAATACACATAAGATCAAATATTTGAATCCAGGCTCCTCTGTCCGGTATTATTGCATCTTTTCAACCACCTTGCAACTAAGGAAAACGCTTTACACAAATGGCCTCCTTTAATGCTTTGACTTGTTTGAGGGGATTCAAGTTTTTTAAAAAAAGTATTACCATATGAGCAGAGAGTATCTTCTGTAATTTGCAGGAGTCAATATAACCCATAATGCACACAGCAAATAATGAAGCTATCTAGAATCAAAAATGAAAAGATAAATTAAAACAATTTGCAGTGGTGCACTCTTTCTAGCAGAATACACATTCATACAAAGAGATTATTCAAACAATAATTAACTTTTATTGCTACTTTTTTGCTAAACAAATACTTAGGCATTTCATAATGGTTTCTTTCAAAAAACCTACTGTGGTGCTCCGAATAACAACTATCAAACATATTTAAATATTTAACAAAAATTTGAAAATATGCTTTATAAAAATGCAAGTCACCAAAATACAGCACTAACATATCATCTTTCACCCATAGATTTTAATAAAAATAACAAAACAAAACAAACCCATTCAGTAACATTATTTAACCTTAACTTTTCAGCAAAGTATGAGAACATCCATAGTTTGCTGCTAAGGAAAATGAGATTCTTTCATTAGACAGCTTGCTATAAGTCACATGAGAAATTAATGAAATTATGAATTGAACCTTTTATTTCCAATTTCAGGCCCAGCATCTTAAACAGGTTATAGTGATGAGTTTCTCACAATATTTCACAGAATTTAATGGTTTCTTCTTCTGCAGTTAGAAAACTTGCATACCACAGCACATATTGATTGTTCAAAATTATCAACTCAAACCAAGTAATATCTGCTTCAAGTAAGACAGACAAGTGAAAAAATATGGAGACATAGATGGATTTCAATCAACAGGCTACTTTTCAATCAATTTAAACACCAAAAAAGTGTGCTGTATGACCGTAGCCTACTGCTCACATGAGCATCTACTATATTTCAACACTAACTAAAAGTCATTTCAACTGTCCAAACTCTCAGACAGTAAGATTATGTCACTACTCACAGGCTCATCAAAATTAAATGGGAAATCATGCAAAATCATGCCAGGTATTACATGCCATGCAAACATTGCTCCATTTAAAAATTTGGAATAGCCTAAAAAGATGCAAGATCAATGCCTTCTTTATTTTTTTACTTCAATATACAAAGTTTTTTCTTGTTCTGAGCTTGTTCTAATGTACTAAACTTAGGGTAGAGCCTGCTTTTAAGGGAAAAGTACATTTTTTAGTCCTGGAAACAGAATACTGAGTAGTGTAAATGATCAACTTTTAAATTTAAGACTAGAAAAATATTGATGTGATAAATGGTGTGAATCTTTCCTGAGAGCGAGAGTGAAATCTGCTAAAAGGAAATAATCAGTATGATTGTGAATTCAATAACTGTCTATACAAAGCAGTCAGTTTGCCTAGAAAAGACAAAGAGGCAAATATGGTCTTACCTGTGTTAGAAGAACAAACTGAGCAAACTGCCAGGGAAGCATGAAAAAGATATTAGAAACACACAGTGCAATCAAGCTTCCTGTATTAATATTCGGAATCCTTGGGAAAAAGAGACAGAATAGGCATCAGTAAGTAAAATTACACAGGTGTTTGCATATTATTGAAAAGTACAATAGAGAATGCAATAAAAACAAAATTACCTCAGAAGTTAGCTAGCAATATCGATCAACTACAAATAACACTGCTCAAGTAAATTTAATATGTCTTTTCCACCAGTTTCCCAAAACAATAGTTCTGATGTTTAATGTGTCTTAACTACTTGAGGAGTCACTCATCACCAAACAAGTCTTCTCCTGGCAGCATGTAATATAGCAGGCCAACCTATGTCACGTGAGGTGGTCCACCTTGTTGTAACAACTCTACAGTCAGGTCACAACCATTTCCACTTCAGCTGGGATCACAACTATTCACAGAACAGTCGGCATTTGAAAGTGATTTCACTCCTCTTCCTCACATATCTTCCGTATTTACTTTCTACAACTTTCTGCTAGCAATCCTGAGTGAGGTTTCAGGGCAGGAGACAATGAATGACAAATACATGAAATTCATCTTTAACTAAAACCAGCCCATTCTCTATGTCCTGCTGTAAGTGTTATTTATTTAATCCTGTGTTAGCTTTGAGTTCACTTCAGAAAAATGTCGTGTGCCAAATTTCATTAAGTGGCCTCCAACAGATGAAGACACCATAAAAGTTCTGCTGAAAAACCCAAACCCAACAGATTGCAGCCAACTCAAATTCTGTAAAATTTTATTCATCTTCTTTTACAAAGCCTCAAGATTAACTTCTATTCATGCTGAGCATAGGTCTAATGTATTAAGTAATACGTTATACAAATGTGATAGAAATGATACAAATAATAGGAGAATTTAAGTTCTAGTCTCTGTTTCAAAGACAGTTCCTATATTTTATTGGAATATTGTTACACATAAAACAGAGTTGCTCTTGAAGCAGGAATTATAACTGAGAAACAGAAAGTTCAAATGTTTTAGCCCCTTTCTGGAACCTCTCTCTGAAACGCTTAAATACCTACTTCTCATAGGTAAGCAAGCCCAAGTACTATTTTATGTACCAAGGTTTGAAGAACAGTGGTGAATCTATCTAATCAAGAAGTGTCATAATTGTAGGTACAGAATATATGTGCTCTGATCACCCTAACTTAAAAGTGTCATTTCCTTGGTTTTTGTTTGACCTCACAATTTAGCATTAAATGAACAGGTGTCTTTCTAATTTGAAATCTAGCAATCATTCTACAAACTTATGCCTCAAAATATTTTTCTAGACAGCTTGTATCTTTTCCTCACTTAAAAACCCCAAGTTAGTGACAAGCACAAAATATTTTTGGTTTAATCATCAATACTACAAATTAGTATGACCTAATAAAGGAAAATCTGTGGTTATAAGTACAAAGTTCAGCTAAATCATAAATATACTGGAAATCTGATGCCACAGAGTTTGTGGAAAAGCCCTCAAGTAAAAACGATCAGGCTTATTTTTCAAAAGAGAGGCAAGACAGTAACATAATCATGTTGCAAGCCAGAAACAGCCACGGTAAAGGAGGACTAATGAACTCAGGATCATCCCTGCATCAGTGCAATTAGATTGCTCTAAATCATTGAACTAGTTAATTAGCCTTGTTAACTAGTTATAGAAGACTGCAAGAACATACTAGTTTAGGGTGCCTATAGCATCCTCTGTTGCATAGCATAGGCTTATTCCAAGTGCAACCAACGTAGAGAGACAAAACCAGTTTACAGAGTATCAACTTGTTTCTCATGGGAAGAAAGTGACATCAACCAAAAATTCTGATTTTTAGTTTAGATACATATTTGCCAATACAGTAACTTGGACTCTTATTTTAAGCATGTCTTCAAGTTGCAAAGTTTTTCCTTTTAATAAGTGAGCAATATACTGCAGTTCTACAGGTGCAGAGTCTGCAATGTAACAGTCACAGGAAAGTTTCTATGTTAATGATACCATCGCTATGGCACACAGAGGCACTTGAATAAATATTTAAACAAATGCATTTAAATAAATGTCCTGTGACATTCCATTTTTTAAATCACTGTGAAGACATAAGGATAAATGGAGAGGTACCTGAGAATATAGGTCAAAAGCAACATCTGAAGCACAAGGAATGGGTATGAGAAACTTTCACGAAGAGGTGGAGTCCACATCACGCGAGTGCACTAAAAATAAGAACTACGTTAGATGATAAAACTTGCTGCTACATTTCCATTAAACAATGCATTTGTATTTCAAAATGAATGACCACAGATACTTCAATAAAGCAAAAACCAAGCTACATGAGATTTTACTCACAAACTAAAAAAAAAAAAACAAGCCAGGAAGCAGAAAAGAGGAAGAAAAAGAAAGTGGCTTCCAGACTTGAGATCTATGACGCACTGTTTAATTAAAATAGATCACTGCTTTTCCAAAATGAAATGTGACAGCTAGAGAACATCCAAGAAAAAAAGCCAGGACAGCAGCTGCTTGTTCCTGCTTCTGCTGAGATTAACAACTCATTCAGGTAACTACAACCATGCTCACATTCAGGCAGTGACTTGCCATACTTAGACGGAGAAAGTGTGTGGGGAGAGGATCTGAAGGATAAACCAACATACTCTTCATTACGCTAGAGTTCTCTAGATTATAAACATTTCACACTTCTACTAGCGACAGTACATAAATATAAAATATAACGCTGCCCTCCAAAACAGGCCAATAAAATTGAATACACAAAATCAAGCACTTACATAGCTTATACTTACACTTACTTTGCTCTTTAACCCTAATAAAGCAAAGCATAATACAATGAAGTCAACTGAGTATCTTTTTCATTAATTTCTTGGGGTTCATGGCAAATGGCTCAGCTATAACTGTCATCTCCAATGTTTATATTCAGCTCTTTATAAAGTGCTTGCAGATGGCACTGGCCATCAAAAAAATAATTATAACTTTACAGGAAAACTCTGACATACAAACAAAAAGTTTCAAAATGGCTATCAGTAGATTTGTACTCAAAATTAGAAGTAGGTTCTTTAAAACTACAGGACAAAACCACAGTTCATCTTAACATGGACCATAATAAATCTATGAAAGCTTATAGGATTTGGATGCTAGGATGTTCCTTCTCCACTTCCTATAATCTTAAAACCATTTTTTAAAATACTGTTTTACCAAAGAAGTCACTAGAATCGAAATTATAAATCTCCTTGCTTATTGTCTTGGTATTTCACAAATATTTTAAATTAATAGTGTAAAAATAAATGCAAAGTACAGAAGCCCATCCACATTCGTCAAACAGTCCTTGCTGTCTAAAAGCACTCTCTGGAAAAGCTGCACCCTGACTACCATTAAAACAAGCCCTTCATAAATATATGAATACTAATGTGTTGTCTTCAGCTGACTGCACAAATATGATTAGTTAAAGTATTTTTATTAGAAATAAATATAATCATGATTATTCTAAAGCTTTGTAGTCTGATTATTTTTCAAGACTATATCAACATTTGATTTACCAAATCTTTTGATACTAGAGAAGATAAAGACAGGAAAGAAATTATAAGCATATACAGCCATAAAAAGGAAGCATTACCTTAAAAGTGGATTGACTAATTTAAGCCTATGCTATTTTTCTATGTTTGGAATGTAATACCAAACTCAATCATCTGTGGATGATTTATCAAGGCTGTAAACGAACTTTTGCTGCAGGTATAAATACATCAGATCTGTCTAACCTTGAAATCATTAAAACACAGTAGCACAAGCAAATGCAAATAAAAACATACTGCTTTAGGATCATTAGCTCAGTGCCAGAAGGCTAACCACTTTTACACAGCACTACATCTGAGATACCAACACTCTCAGACCAGGCTTACTCATGTAGCTCAGTCCTATGGCTCCAGAAAAGGAAAGCAAATTTTTAGCAACTGGCTTAGCTCCACTGTTAAGTAGTGTTGAACCACATGCAAGATGATTTCACACAATCAAAGGCCTATGAAAGAGTTAAATAGGTTTTTTATACACATAAGTGTACACACTCACTCCCGGAATGTGATTCAACAGTACACACAGTGAAACTAGACCACCTACATACATGTAACTACATATATTACCATAACTATATACACAACAATCTCACAGCTCTCTGTGTTATTTCATTACTCACAGTACAAATGCAAAGAGCCAGCTGAGATCTAACACTGCACCTCTGCAAGTCCTATTGCTCTCCAGAAATCCATACAGCTGAGCCTGAATCAGTCACCCTACTTGAGCTCTACCTAAGCCCAGACTACATCAGTGTAGAGCTAATGTAGACCTAATTTCATACCATTCTCCAAAATACACACATTATCTGTGGTTTTCCCCCAAGTCAAGTCATCCACAGAGAGACACAAGCTCTCCTACAGAGTCTCCTATGGATAAGAGAACTGCCTGTGTCATAGCGAAATAAATGTTTCTTTTCATTATTGCTACCACTGTCTTTGAAGTTTTCAACTTGTTCCCTTCTGAAGTTACACTTTATCACCTTCACACTTGGCAAAACAGTGTGTACTCCAATCAGTATTTCCTAGCAAAGGATATCCCTTCACTTCAGAACGCCATTAAGACCAGAAACCCACATATTCACCCCCTTAAAGCACCAAAAAAAGTTTAGAAACTAGTGTTTACCGGGTCTGGACCAGGCAGTTAACATCCATTAGTGAAAATTCTTCACAAAGGATATTTAGAGAAAAACATTTCAAATGCAACTTAAAAATAAAATAGCTATTTCATCACACCAGTTTTGTTTTTGTAAGGTAACTGTCAAAGCTCACTATGAATAGAAGCCTCTTTGATTGTTATGTGCAACTACATATTCTTCCTACTCCGAGTTTTCTATCAAGTTCAGCTCAGTAAAATAAGGGTTAAAGTTATGTTTTGTTTTCTTAACAAAATTGTAAGTTAGCTAGTTTCCATCTAGAAAATCTTCACAGTACAGCTGCATTTCAAGTAAAATAAAACAAACATTTATATACATAAAATGAACATTAAAAAACCCCCAGAAACTCTGCCCAAGAGTATCAGAATGAAAGCCATGAGTTTTCTTCCAAAATATAACACAGTGACATGAATAGCATTAGTTGGGGATGCAGGGAGATGTTTTAAGTTACAATTTCTTCTTTTTTTTTTTTCCCACCCTGTAATGCAGCTTACTAAAGAAGTCCATCATTGGAATTCTCTATACACATATACAGTTTGTAAATTCTGTGTATCCTGGCCATAGTATATCAGTACTACAGAGGTTTCTTTGCCTTTTTTTTTTTTTTTTTTTTTTTTTTTTTGGGGGGGGGGGGGCCTGTGTATTCATGAATTTCCAGTAAAATGCATAGCAATTTGAAGAAAACCTCCTCCATTTCTGAAGCTTGTTCATATGGTACATATAGCTCAGTTATGTCTGGAATAGGCACAAAAATAGAATATTTTGATGTTTTGAAACTTGAGTCATTGTGCTACTAAGATTCCAATCTCAGGACCACTGTACAATGTATTTCCTTTCTGAATTATTATTTTTTTAACATATATGTTGACACATTGGACTGTGCTATACATTTTCAAGTCATGGCCTATTTTGCTTTCAATAATGTCTTATTCCATTTAAATCCATCCTCTAATAGATAAGCAACATCACTATCTTTGTTGAAATAAGAATTAGCTTAAACTTTAAAAAAAAAAAAAAAAAAAAAAGGGGGAGAGGGGTGTGGTTGGGGAGGGAGACCTACCTCTCCATGGTTGAAAAAGAAACACATCACGGTAACAAGGCCTCCTAGACGACTCCCACTGTAAAAAAACCAGGAAAAATAGGTTCAACAGAATCTCGTAACAGTCAATGCTGCTTCAAAAATGTGAAGCGGCACTTATGTACAACTAAGTTGGGGAGTGTGGAGGGTGTGGTAAGAATGCTTTCAAGCATGAGGGGAAAGCAATCTACACTGTACATACAATATTAAACTAGTTAGTCAGCTAATATTTATTCCAGAGCAGACTACTCTTCATATATCAGCTGTTTACTGCAGAAGACCAATTTTAATGTAAATAATTTGGAAAACAGTTATTCCACTCTCACAAACCTTGGTTTAGATCATTACATCTGCTGCTTCATCTGCTATACCCAGAGCTTGGTCTTGAAAAGTGCCAAACCTTTTTTTTCTTCCCTAAACACCAGGCAATATAAATGGACTATTTCTTCCCTAAGATGTTGAGCATAATTTGCATGCTAAACTGCCCAACAGGGAATTTTCACCTGAATCTAGGACTATCTTAGAGTAATCAAATCAAGCAAGTTCAAAAAATGTATTTAGAAATGAATTAGTGACATGGTCGATGCAAGACACAATTTAATTCTTATGTGCAATACTGTGATGTTAACATGAGAGTTTTTCAAGCCCTTAACTTAAGGAATTTTACACATTTCTAAACCAATCAAATTCACCTGTTGAATAATTAGCACCATGGAGTCAACACTGAAACCAAAGATATTACTTAGATTTATCCCCTCTCAAAACAGCAATATATAAGATTCCTATGTTTGATTAGAGTTGTAATTACTCGTCCTGTGATATAAAGCAAAGAACACTTTTTGTGCACACAAGCGCACTACTACTATGAATGACAGAATATACAATTTTTTCTAATAAACAAAAGAATCAGCCAGCTGTTAAGATTCTTTAAAAAAAGTAAACAAACCTCAGATCCTCTCAGGTCCTTCATCCATCACTAATATACAAGTCAAACAGAATGAGTGAGTTCTAGGTACACAATCTGAGGATTACAGGTATCAACTAAGTGCTAAAACAATCTCCAGGAATTGTGTATTCTCTCACATAAAACTCAACCTTTCATTCCACAAATTCTAAAAGCATCAACACTGAAACCCAAAATAGCTAAAATATGTGCTTAATATTAAAAAAATGTTAGTCTTAGAAACAAAGCAGACTAAAAATTTGCAAAAAACACCCACAACCAGAAACAAAATTCAAGGTCTATGCTACACGTTAGTTGTATTATGAATGCTTTAGAGCTATCAGCTTCTATAAGGGATCACTGTTTTACCACATGACAAAAGATCAGTAAATCCGTATCACAGAATAGGGAAATGTACCTTGTCAGTATCTTTTAAAGAAAAGAAAGCAAATAGAGCCTATTTCACACAGGGTTATGTGTAGTGTTGAGTTACACTGGTTATCTTCTAATAAATGCAATGTTATCACGTAGAACATACAGTAGTTAAAACTTTCTATGACAACATAAAAGGATAACTCCACTGAAACTCCCATACCATACCACAATTGGTGAAGTACATGCCCTTCAGTTAGAATCTACTTCCCCCATGTTTAATATAGGATAATCTAAATTTAATAAATAATTTGTAATTTTTAAAGTGTTGCAGATGACCCAAACAGTTACACTTTGTCTAGTAGAGTCAGCTCTGGAATACTGAAAGAACTACTCTTTACTCCCTGGGTACAGTAAACTGAAGCTTAAAGGCATCTGGGGAAATGTTGTAATTCATTGCTTATTAACATGAAAGAAACAAAAACTGAAAAAAGTACTGTCAGAAGGAGATATGGGAAATTTGCTGGTAGTTCCTTAAGATGCAGTATTTGACAGTCAGCTCAAGTATTCTGTCCCTTGACTACAAGAATAGAGAGGTGGGGAAGGTTGGGGTGAAGTGGAATCTTACAATTGCATGAAGCACTTATCAACCAAATGCCATTCCTTTGTCCATACAAATTAAAAAATAGCATGAGTTCTAACCATATTGCTTCAGTTATCTTAACAGAGAATGCTCCAGAGTTTGAGTCTAACTTGCATGATATAAGAAGATTCCACAGTGCATTCACATAACCAGAAACCATACACAGCATGCTAGGGCAGAGGCATACCATGTCTGGTAATCTTCTAACCTTACGGGAAAGTTGGTTAAGGAAGCTAAACAACAAAAACAACAAGCTTTCTGCTAGCTTAACTCTTTGAACAAGCTCATTACAGAGTACAGTGAGCACAGACATGAGAACACATGCAAGCTTGGGAAATAATGATAAGAAAGTGCTGTTCCACTATTCTATCACCTTCCATCACTAGTCAAAGTTGTAAAGAGACTAAAAGCAAATAAGGGCCAAAATAAAATGATTACACATTCTATGAACATATAATAGGGAGACAAAAAAAAAAACCTTTAAAAAAATATTATGTAAGCTTGAGATTATTACTGCTAACAAAAAGGAATTAAAAGATAGAAAAAATATTTGAGGATGGTTTCCCACCATCAAATGAGTCAGGCTATGAAAAAGACTTTCAAAATCATAGCAGAAACAAGTCAGCTTTATGAAGGAGACTTATGCCAATTCATTAGATTACCTACTTCAGTGTTGTAGAACTCCATGACTCCAGATTCAGTTCTTTTATTTTTCACGCCTTATGGAAAACTAAATATTCTGGCTTGCTCAGACTAAGAGGAACCTTGGAACAGCCATAATGACTAAGCAGTTACCTAGATTTTGTAACCAACTGTGAATATTCTTCAGAATAAATAAATAAGAACAAAATCCTACCTGCACAGAACTTTGTAGTCACTTATTATTTTTCACAACTCCGGAGAGCTAGTGGCTTACACCTTGAAAGAACTGCATTTATATTCTAGTCATCTTGACTACCTATATTGCGTATCATTTATACTAAAACTTAATTACTATCAGTACTTGATAGTTATTTAAATTCAACACACCCCAAGCCTAAGGAAAGCACTGAGAAATTAAGACCTTAATGATTTTTCAATGACATGAATACATAAAATGTGGATTTCCATACACCTCCCTTAAGAGAGAAATGACAAGTTAATGATACAAATATTCAAAGTTTATGTACTTCCTCAAAACACGAGACATTCATTTCCTATGTTAAAGAATACAAACAAAAGCTTTGCCCCCAAACACCTAATAGTTGCACTAGGCAACTTCCTCTTTCACTGTCAGCTCCTGCCCTGCACTATTCTTTATCTGAACTGCCAGAACATGCTTCAGAGAGAGCAGGAAAAACACACAAAAGACAGTGAAGCCAGGGAACAAGAAGTAAAAGCAATTGTATCTCTCAGAAGAAAATGTAGCAGCCTTTTGCTTTTTTGTAATACTGACAAATGAAAACAGAGGTAAACAGAAAAATATTTCCACTTCTGTTTTTCTGCTGAATGTGGAATCTAATTTTGTGTGAAAGCGTATTACAGTTCCTGAAATTTAAGGACCAATACTGAAAACAGAAATTCATAGAAAAAGGGAAGTGTATATATATCTCGAACAGAATGCATTATCTTAAAAATATTTTGCCTTCTCAGTTAAGTTAAAATTGAAAGACATGCAACGTGACGAGGCAAATCACTGGGAAAACTCCAGTCTTGGTTAAAAATATACTGTCATTCAAACTTTGTTTAAAAAATGAGTTACAGTGATAATTTCAAGAGCAGAAACCTGTCAAACGCTGTTTAAAACCCGTACAGCATTTAGTTTGATCCACAACCCGGTGCTATCAATAAGATACCACTTCACTGAAATTTTCCACGACTTTTTCTGGCATCATCATTTATTTTAAGCAAAAAAATTCTCTGTTCCAGTAGTTTTTTAGTGACAACATATATGTAATAAAAGGCACTACTACTGTACAAACAAGCAATGTCCCATAAAAATTTCAGCATCCACTTTTTCAAATTTTGATAAAAACTGACAGGTAGTACCAACTAAATAGCTCAGTCCCAACTGCCTTACCTGAGGTATGTACCGTATATGAAGAACAGTGACATCATTAATCCATTCAAAAGAAAAATCACAGCAACATAAAAGGAAGCAGGGTCTCCCAACCCTAACAAACAAACAGTTAACACATGTTGTCAAATATAGAAGAAATATCATATCGCTTATAAACCACCATACAATCAGCGTAATACTGCACACAACATGCTACCTTAATATATCTACAGAAAGCGACAACAAAAAAAGTTAATGTCAGTGAGATTATCGTGAAGATTCAGTTGGAAGACTACACTTCTGAAAAAAAAAAAAAAAGGAGAGGAGGGGCAGACACAGCACTGGGGCAGTCAGCAGGTGAACAAGCCAAGAGGGAAGCATTAACTGTAAAGAAAAAAACCTGCAATGTATAGAAGGCATTACTAAGACCATTCTCTACAGACTACATTTTGACTTCATAGAGCTTTTTAGAACAGGTTTGTACTCCCTGTACGCTCATTTCCCACTTCTTGCAGGAGTAAATCTCATCTTTAAGCATATCACACACAATGCTCTTTACTTTGTTTCATTAGAAACCAAGAAATTTTCCAATAATGCAAGTCTTTCAATTTATTCATTCACAAACACTTCTGCATTCACACTTCTGTTGTTATTCTCTTTCCCATTATTTCTTCAAACCCTCCTGGCTCTAATCATTTCAGCAGTATGGCATAAAAAGCCTTATTCGTTGTAGAGAAGGTAGCAAAACTTCATAGTTTCATATACAGAAATGATTATTCACCATTGCTGAAAATACAGCAAGACAGTTCTCTAAGAGGATGATAATGCTCACCAAACGTAGTAGTCTCAATCATTGGTGGTTTTGTTGGTGTGGTTTGGTTTTTACAAAACACAGGAATGAGAAGGTATACATTTATTCACTGTTGTTTCTTACAAAATTAGAGAAAGTGACTCATTCAAGTGCTTAAAGATCTTATACCCTTTGAGTAAAGGAAAAATACTAAATTGTCACCACACAAAACCATGTTAAATAATAAAATGAAACAACTTCACAAGCTACCACCTATCATTCAGCTTTAACTGACTGTAGAACAACTCAAAAGCACTTCTCAGCAAGATACTTTTATCATATAATAGTTGACAAGCCAATACTTTAAATGTGGAAAAAAACCCTCAAAACAGTGGCAGTGTCCAAGCTTTGGTATCAAAATCAAGGTACAAAATTAAAATTCTTATGCTTAATAGTAGATTACAAGAGGAAGAGGATTCTTCCCAGGAGAATCACTACACAAGATTTCTCCAAAAGGCAGCCTTGTGGTTACCTTTTTCCCCTTCCTCCCCACTCTTCAAGATGTAGTTAGGGGAGGAAATACAGATGGTCAGTTTTTGAAACGCAGGAACTTGGAATGTATTGCGGATTCTACAGAAGCTACAAAAATTTAAAACATGTATGTACAGTGGCCTGACATTTAGGACATCTTATTCTTTGTAACAGTCCGACATTATGAAGGCTCAAACTACAACTCAGAAGTTAAGTGCAGTAGAAGAATGCAGTCTAGGTAGGAGGAGCTATCTAGTAAGTAAATCCCACATTCTCACCCCTGGTATTCTTAAAAGCATCTTTTTTTCATGCTTCTCACTTCTGTTGTGAACCTGCCAAAAACACAGGCTTAGCCAAATGAAAGCACGTCAGTGATAAAGACCCAGGAATATTTATTACTTCTGAAATACGTAAAGCTGCAATTATATGCTTCCAGGAAGAAACCACATAAATAAAACACAACTCACCCTCGCAGCTTTCAACAGGACTAAGCCCTTTTCCTCTGTTTACAGTCCAACATGTCTTTGTCGGTACACCAAGGAAATCCATAATGGCAGTATATATGCGGTACCAGCTGGCGAGGACCACCTAGGTGCAAAACAGGATTTGCAGTTTCTGAAAAGGAACTTTGAAATTAGCTCAATGCCCAAGGTAACCTCTCACAATAACTGGCCCTCATCCAGGAATTTTTTTTAAACTCTGAATTTATCTCAACTACTTAGCATTTTTGATCATAATTTCCTAAAGGCATCCAACATAGACCAAGTGTTCGTTAATATACTAAAATTATGTCTGCTTTAGAACAGAAATTTCATGTATCGAACTGCAATATTTGAAAAAATTATATATTTCAATGTTGTCTGGAAGGTTCCCTATTTAACTACTTTTATCAGATATTAAAATCCCAGATTTTATTGACAGAGGACAGTTAGCCAAATTAAATCCATTAAAAGCAATTATTTTTTTTTCCACCTGGCAAGAGCATTAATGGACAAAATCTTTAGGGTTTTTACTCAGTGAAATTTTGATAGGTTAAATTTAAGCGTGCATTAGAAAGAGCTTCCAGATGCAATGTAAGACAGCATTTCCATTTTTCATGCAAATGTCATAATATCCTTATAACAACAAATTCAATCTCAACACCTGACACAGAAAACATCAGTATTTTACACACAGAAAAATAACAACTCATCTCACAGCAAAATCACTAGTTAACATTACCGAGCTTTTCTGTCAGGATTTAACTGACTCTATATAGAGTTCATAAATGAGTAATGTGGCCATTCCAGTTGAGCTGCTTTGAAAGTTATAACCCAGGGGTTCCCAGACTGAAAATATGTTTCACCACTGCAGTATTAGCTGTCTCAGCTCTGTATCACAGAAAACATGTACAAGAAGGATGATTCTCTCTTTTCTTTCCCCATACAATTAATAAAACTCTTTATGTCACTTCTATCAAGATGGGCAAGAAGGAAACACAGGGAATTACACATTGATCTCTGAGAACATGATGGAGTAAGTCCTCCTGGAAACCACTTCCAAACATACTAAGGACAAAAGAGTGCCTGGAAACAGTCAGTATGGATTTACAAAGGAGAAATCACACCTACCCAACTTCATAACCTTCTGAGATGACTGTCTTGGTAGATAACAGGACAGCTGTTTTGTGTTTTTTTTTTATCTGGTCCCAATTCTGTTCTACGTCTTAAGACTAGATGACAGCACAAAAGAACATCCTCAGCAAGTTTGCAATGATAGAAAATTGGAAGGAGTGGTTGATGCTTGTGCTGCCATTCAGAGGGACCTCAACAGGCGAGAGGAATGGGCCAACAGGAGTCTCATGAAAGGGATATGCAAAATCCTGCACCAGGGAGGAACACCACCATGCACCAGTGCAGGCTGGATTTGACCAGCTAGAAAGCACTTTTGCAGAAAAGGACCTGTGAGTCCCAGCAGACAAGTTGTATTTGAGCCAGCGATAAGCCCTTGTTGCAAAGAAAGCCAAATGTATCCTCATCTGTATGTCACCAGGGCAAGAGAGTTGATTCTTCCCCTCTACTCAGCACTGCTAAGATCGTATCTCCAGTGCTGAGTCCAGCTCTGGGCTGCCCAAGACAAGAAGGACACAGAGTAAAGATGACCAAGACAGACTCTTTTCAGTTGACAAGAGACAATGAGCACAAATTGAAATACAAGAAAATCCACTTATACATAGGAAAAAACTTTTGTACTTTCAGGGTGGTCAAACATTGGAACAGATTGCCCAGAGGTGGAGATATTCAAAATGAAACCAGAGATGGCCCTGAGCAATCTGCTCTATTTCACCCCGCTCTGAGCAGAGTGTTGAGACTAGACGATCTTCAGACATCTCTTCCAACCTCAGCTGTTCTGTGATTCTAGAATTCATCAATTTTTAATACCAGGGCTCCAATTATCATGGCTGGCTTAATTTGTGGCCTTTGCACTCTCACACTGTAAATCTTATATATTTAAAAATACAACTACATCTTTCTAGACCAAGACTCCCTGCCTCAATATTGTGTCCTGCAAAATACACTATCCTGAATTCCTGGAGGCTTTCTGAACACCTGTGCCCTGGCACTTCTGACTGTGAATGTGTGCATACATGGACCAGACAGCTGCCTCATCTCCAGACAGGCAACAACAAGACCGGGTAACCAAATCCAAATCTTTCCTCTTATCACATGAATGTGGTTTGTACATAGCCAACAGAATGCATATGGTGACTTAGAGACATCTGTCTAGTATATTTGTATCACCAGCCCGGAAGGTGACATTACCCTAAGCACATAAAACATTCTTGCTGTACCAATGTTGCACAGGAAAAATCTATTAATTTATCAACTTAACCTTTTATGTCACAAGTGTTCGTGTCTGCTACAGATGTTACCACACATGAATACTCCCCAAAAAGGCACCAGGTTAGGTACTCATGCAAAACACAGAAACATTTTTTTGCCAAAAGCTACTTTACATGAAACAGTTAATATGGGCAGAAAAATAGAAGCAAATCAGTAACACAAAATTGGTAGGTCAATTAGAGCACAATGGTGGTTTTGGAATTTCTGCTGTCACATATCAGATGAGGTAGTAAATGCAAAAACTTGGAAAACAAAACACTGTCTCTCAGACCCAGAAGATCTCTGTGGGCCAGGCAAGTCCTTTGCTGTAAAAGAAAAGTCAATTCCTTTTACTAGTTGCCTTTGAGTAAGCACTTCAACTACACCGGTCTTTGTAACACTCATCACTCCAACTCAAATTTTTATCATCACTGCCACACACAGAAATATCAACTGTTCTGTAACGATGAACAGCCAGAGAGTAAAACAACACATTGTCTCTCCACCACAGAAATTAAAACATTATGTCTCTACCATTTTGCATCAGGGATCACAGATGAAAACACCACCACAACTAGTGGAACAGCCTGACTATGCAGCAAACACATGGAAAAATCAAGACTAAGTGGACTACAATACTGTACAACTGCAAAGACTGACTTGCTGCTTTTGACAGGCTTTTTTTTTTTTTTTTACTGCTTACATTTATAATTTACACAGATGATGTAGTGATTAATATGGACTCGCTTTACATTTTTTTTCCCCCCTTCTTTTGTAGTATTCATAGCCAGTACTGGCTGCACATGCAAGTGAATTGTTCTATTTTTCTTAATGGGTTTAACATCCTATTTAGTAACTGGATTTCAAGGCTATTTCTGATGCAATTAATTTTGACATCTGCTAAACAAACACTTTATTAAAATTCAGCCTTAATGCTACTATTTGGGCTGAAAGAGCTGGAAAGATCCCAAAATATCAAACAGGAAATGAAACACTTTCAGAAAACATGATGATACTGAGTATCAGAAGGCAAAAAAATTCACTGCCAAGAAATAAATCCACAAGCATCTTCTCACCACCCCATCCCATTATAATCAGAAATAAAATTAGATAAATTTGGAGAACATACTTCAGATGTCAGGTTGCACAGATTGACAGTTTTATAGATGTAGTTATGTGGAAACAAGAGTACTCAAGAAATACACTTTTAAAAAAACCTATTTACCAGAAGGCTAGACATCAAGCAGTAAATGACAAAGGAGCAGAGAAGACTATTTGTCTGCTTTGCGTGCCCACACAGGCACAAAAAAGATGAATGTATTCATACCTTATCACCAAGTTCTATGAGCCAGTATGATCATAGAAAACTCTGAATGAACCGACAAGCCTACACATTTTGCACAGTAATCTACCTAACGTTCTTACAGAATGTCAGCCACTGTATCTCATTGCTCTTGTTTTGATTTCATCATCCAATTGACTTAGTCATCTTTCACGGTGATACTGATGATTCTCTAAGATCAAGTTCATTTGACCAGCTACCTTCGATTTTTGCAAGTCAGACTATAGCCGAAGTCAATAAATCTCAGCTGAAGAAAATAACTTCATAGCATTCAAATAAGGTACATGTTCCTAACGTTGCATTTCTAGAACTAAACTGCAATCTCTTTGGAGTTAACAAAACAAAACCAAACCACCAGAAAAACCCCAAACCAACCTAAAACCAGTGAGAGGGTAAGAAGAACTCATCTATAGCATTTAGTTTTCCCATAGCAAGGAATTAAGAAGCAAATGAAACCACTCCATGCAAGTTGTATAAATACATGCTGAGAACTCTTACATAGTTCCTGAAAGCATCTCTGCTCCAAAAGAGCAGGAGAATGAGTATAAATGCTAGTACCCGACTATTACAGACAGTCTTTGGTTCTCCAAAAAATAAACTGTTGCTGACATATGGAGTTAAAGAAATGTACAATAACCAAGGAGTTTTCCCTTCTCAAAATGTTAAGACACACTGGCAAAACTGTAAGAGAGAAAAACAAATGTTTCTGTACTTAAAGATGTATTTTTTAGTGACAAAAAAGCGGAGTAGGAATGTAGTCTAACCAGGTAACAAGTCTAACATCAAGTAACTAGCATCAAGTAACAACAGCAGTCAGTCTTCTACGGAGGAATTTCTGCAACATGTTAAGTAAACTATTACCATTCACATATTTGAGGGGCCACAGTGAACTGTGAGTTGTTAGTTCATTGTCCCATACAAAATGCATGCCAAAATAACCTCTCAGTACCTGTATCACTGCAGGCATTCTTGTCACACACTACTGATACTTCGTGTGCTATGTTTCCTAAAGTACAAAATGTCAGCAACTTACTTGCTTTCAGTGAAAAGAACAAAGTAGTATAGAATTGGATTGAAACTTTAGGGCACAAAATATGAAGCACTACAAAGTATTCACATTTGACTGGACATACCTGAAGTCTGAGAATTGATTACAACGTATTAAATCTGGAACTAAAATACAGTATTTAAGCAACACTTCATTAGTCACTATATCTTTACAACCACATTTTCCAGAGTATGTTTCTTACAAATTTGTATTCAAATCTAATGAAACCAAAGATTTATAAGAATGTATTCTTTTTAAAACATAGCTTACCTCTGGGTAAAGATTGAACCTCTGCAAGGTGTTAATCACTAAAGGATACTCAGTTAGCCTGTCATTCATAATTGCCCATACTCCATTCCAAAATGATGGTGCCTCAATTATGATCTTGAAGTAGGAATAATATAGACCCTGCAAGAGAACAGAATCATTATCTACGATTAAAGAGGTCACTTCTGCTTCATGAACTGCCATATACAGCTTTGTTTTTAAATCAAATTTTGAAATAGAACAGGAGAAAATTATTCAAGATGACTATCCGGTTTTACAAATCTCTTTTAGTGCCACCAAAACAAGCAATGTGGCTGATCTTCCACCTTGTTTCAGAGCACATGTGGAAATCTCTCATTTGGGCTGCTACGTACTACATAGTATTTCACAATTCTCAAAATAAAAGCAGCCAAGAGGTGTATACATATATAAAAGCAGCCAAGAGGTGTATACATATATAAAAGCAGCCAAGAGGTGTATACATATATAAAAGCAGCCAAGAGGTGTATACATATATAAAAGCAGCCAAGAGGTGTATACATATATAAAAGCAGCCAAGAGGTGTATACATATATAAAAGCAGCCAAGAGGTGTATACATATGTGAGCATTCATTCATTTAAAAAATTATTTTAAAAAAAGACTATAATTGAAAGTAAGCTACAAGGTACTTGTAGTTTTGTATTTTAGTTCCTCCAGAATCATATTTTTAAATTATAATTGAACTGTGAAGAGATACGCTCATAGTAATCAGCTGCAAGACACACAAATGCTCTGTGCATAAAAGTGTAATGCCCATTAGTTGCAAGATATCGGTATATTTACTTATCCAGAAGGTATTAAGAAATTTTGGAAAGCCCACTATCACAAGATGACAGTTTTCCAATCACTGAATTTTTATTGAAACATAATCTAACCATTTCCGTGCGAAAAGCCATTTCTCTTTCTAGCGTTGATAGGTGAGAAAAATGACGGTCATTTTCAAAAAGAGTTGTTATGTGACACCTGTTAAAATAATAATAATTAAAACTGAATAAGAAGTTTTAGAACCTGTACAAAGTCATACATACCAAGGAACAGCTGGCAAAACATTCAATGAAGATCCAAGTTTTACTTACACACTGCTATTTTAATTTACTCATATACGATACCAACATTCTCCTCTATTGAGATTACTTCAAATGGAAAAAATATGAACCTATAGTAGAATTAAATAATTCTCTATAGAATTAGCTATAATACTCTAATGTATTTTAACTGAAGTGCAGACGCTTAAGGATCAAAAGTTTAATGCTATTAAAACTATCAAGTCTGCTATTAGGAAATAAATTTCAAATATCTGACAAATGAAAAGAAACATACATTAAAAACTGGGGTAAAAAACAGTGCACATAGAAGTAGCGTATGTTTTTTCCACAAAAATCTTTCCCAACTTGTATTTTAATGTAGTTATCCACCATTTTATATATAGATGAGCTTACCATCAAAAGTATATTTAAATAAAGATATAACTAAAGGGAGAAATAAAAAAAAAGCCAGGAAAAATGCAAATAACTTCGGAGGCAAAACTTACAATTACCAAGAGGAGCTTCGTCTCCAGAAAAGATAGAAAAAGAATGAAACGGAGCAGTGCACATGACTCTGCTTTTGAATAGGAATTTGCAAGAAACAAAGTACTAAAAATCAGTAGTTCTTTCTGAGCTAGGAAACAAAAATAGAGTGGCAGAAGCTGTTACTTTTTATCTCTGCAAAAGCAGCTAGTGAAAATCACTACAGAAGCCATTCTACTTCGAGTCTATGCTACAATAAAGGGTGAGGATTAGGATAGAACCTGAAACACGAGGATTACGTTGACAAAAAGTAGTTGAAAGGCCATTCTTCTGTACACAAAGAAAACATTGACCAGACTTCTCTGAAGCAGTTAGACAAAACATGATGTAAAACTAAAAAATTAAAGCAGAATCTAAATAAGCAGAAAAACATACGAGAAAGTTGAAAGGATTTACATGAACTTTCAAAACCCCCTGAGAGTAAAAAGGTCTGTTAGTGAAAATGCACTGGAATTTGTATAGCTAAGCAACAATTTTCCACCTGGAAAGCAGGCTTCACTCTTCACTTAAGGCTTAAGAAACATTTTACGTCAGTTTCACGAGAACAAAATTACTTATCTTAGAGACAACAATTTGGTTTTGAGAGGAAAGATCTAAATATGAATTATCCCAATAGCTTTTCTAAACACAAGTCAAAATTTTATTTTTATTATTTTAAAATACCGTATTACTCTCAAGCAGTAAGTTTAACCTTACCAGTGTAGGACTCCTGCAAAAGCAGCTGTAAAGGAAATAAAAGGTGTCAAGTTACTCAAATATTTGAATAATTGAACAAGAAATCATGTTCATTATAGTAATTACAGTACTACTACAGAGATGTACATAAAGTGCCTCCAGAGGAACAGAAGAATAGGAACATCTGAATTAACTTTCACAGCCAGCTCTTAAAAGATTTGAAATTATGCTGATGGCATTCAGCAACAGGCAATGTTCCCCACTATATCCTGTATCACTCAAGTTGATCCATCAGAATCTAACGCACCCATTTCAGTTATCAATAACAAAATTGAATTAGAAGCATTTTTTTAATAAGCGTAAATATTTTCAACATTTTAAAGATACCTACTGTGACTGTTCACTCAACCCCTGCTCAGATTTTGGCCAACATACAGCTCATGCTAAGGCCCGATGTATGCCAGATAAGGTCAAAGCAAGGGCAACACACAGGCAGGACACGTGGCCAGAAAGGACTAAAGGTCATTATGCAGCCATTATCACCTGCAGCTTGCTGTCTCCTGCAGCAGTAATCCTCACTTATTGATCATCTGGCACTTTCTTCAGAATTTGCCAACTCATGAAAATGGTATAGACTGAACATCCAAGCTGAAGGTATAAATACATCAGCTTACCCAAAAAGTTTTTGAAGCAGATCCAGCAGCAGCTGGACTGCTGAGACTTTTGTGTTTCCCAGTGTAATACAGAGGACACCAGCACCATGATGGAAGAGGAAGGATGAGCATTCCCACCATCAGCTAAGTAACTATTTTGCTCACAGGCGAGAAGTTAGGAGTTGCGAGTTAGAGAACTTGTGAATTAGAAATCTCATGCCTTAAGTGAGGAATTAGTGAATTCCCATGTTAGACTAGTCTGTACAAAGTGGACTGAACCCTTGTCATGTTTGTTTGTTTTCTTTCCTAATAAGCTCATAAAGTTTAATTTACAGAGTACACTGTCCTGTAAATTTGAGCGATTCAAACAGACCATGAGAACCAACACAGATTTAATTGAGACTGTAATTGCCAAAAAAGGTAGGCTCTGCATCTAGTAACATCCCCTTTGTCCATTCGGAGACTATTTGCACTGTTGTCAAGTAAGTATAGAACAAGGGAGGTGATCCACGTGTCAAAAGGAAAAGACAAATGGTGATGAAGTGGTAAGGAAACAGTCTAAGTTTCTGACTTCTTGAGCATGACAAGATCCACAGAGAGAAGTCACTCCATTTTGCTTGGGCAGCATTTACAACATATCCAGAGCTCACCACGGAAGCAAAGCCAGCACGAGCGAGGGATAAAGGGTGAGCATTTAGAAGGACCATGGTGCTCCTTCTAGACTGAAGGTGACTTGGTTGCCCTCTAGGCACACAGTGGCTCTCTGCCATAGAAAAAGGTCAGGTAGACTGGTTGCCTTCAAACCGAGAAAATCTTCAGGGTTAATGAAGAGCCCTCTTATTCACAGAGGCTACATGTCTCAGAGTGAAAGAGGAGAGGGCAACCCCCTCCCTGCTTCCACCCAGACGGAGCCGGAGAGGTGCTGAGCACCGTGTCCCTCTCCAGGGTGCTGATGTGCACCACCTCCTGCCCCGCACACGCCCCAGGCACCACCCTCACCTCCCTGACCGCCACGTGGAATGGGTCAAATTGCTTGCACCTAGGCAAAACGTACATCAAATGCCTACACACTGATGTAGAACATAGTCGGAGAGCCAGTGAACACGCATGTGTTCAGACTGCATGTTACGTGCGTATGGTGGCCTGTCTCCGGGACAAGACAAACACCTTCGCAAAACCACTAAATTTAGGCGGAAGAGTAGTGGACTGAAAGTACACTTCACGCCCTAGTATGTATTTGCAAACCACATGTTCCTCCAACACAGAGCTTGGAAGTGGTGCTGCTGGCAGTACTTGTCGTCATTGTCACCACAGGTCATAATGCAACAAACTACATTTATGAACCTCAATTTTTATATTAAAGTTTTGTATACAAAGACACATGAGGTGAAACTGGGCAAGACAGTAAAAAAAAAAAGGAAAAAAAAGAATTACCCAAGGGGAGATAACATTTCTAAACTACCTGCCTGTACAATTTAACATTTGCCTCAAGTTACATACTTCACATAGTACTTGAGTTTGTACAATACCATAATACAATACCACACTGAAACTTCCTTAAGAGCTTTTCAGTTCCACTACAGTCGGTAAGTAGTTCTTCTCAAAGACAAGCCTGGATTTCAGTTAGAAAATGAATACCACAAGCTTCCATTTAAAACTTTATATTTTCACCTATACTCTCTAGGAAAAAAAAAAAAAAATCACTAAGGGATTGCTCAAGTATAGTTCACATTAAGTGGAATTTAATAGGGAAAGTGTCAGAAGCCACAGATTTTTTTATACCAAGGACATCTACGTTAGTTCTCATGGAAAGCTGCAAATTCCTTTTTCAGAAAAGCAGGTATGAGGCCTTATTCAAGAATAAGGCCTCAATTCAGTAGTCAATTAAAAGAAACCCAACACAATAAGGCAAAGTGTTGTATAAGAATGTCCTTGAAAATCTGACAACTTTATTGTTGCATGTAAATTGGAGAAAATCCCTGAGAGAACAAAAATTCAAATACCACTAAAACTAACCAAACCCCACTATTTTTGGTATATGTACATTCTTTACTACTACAAATACTGTATGCTGTAACATATGATATGGAATTCCAGGTAGTCACATTAGCTATAACAGCAACACAGCAAATCATATTCATAAACAAACACATTTTGTAGTAATTGTATGGAAAGAAACAGAGCAGCCCATAGCTCTCTTAGTTATTGCTTATTGAGTCTCAGATTTGCACAAGGCATTATTGAATTTCTCAGCAACATTTCTAAGATTCCCAATAAGGTAAGATGCTGAAATACATTTACATACACACACAACCCAACTATAAGAAAATATCAGTTTTAAGACAGATTACATGTTAGGTAAGAATATACAGTAAAGTCAAAATAAATGCACATTAGCTACCAGTACTGTTCACCATCTCAAATTCATTTAGTTCCAAATCAGCCAAGTATGCAGTATTTTATTGTTGCAAATAAATTATCTATTAATATGGAAATTACATTTCAGATTCAAACATAGCACTTCATAGAGAAAACAATATATTTAAATCTGATTCTTCCCTTCTGTAAACATTTTATTTAAAGTCAATGCATTAAGTATAAACACATTCACAGTTATTTTGGAGAATTTCATATACATTTTTATAAAACTTCACAGTATCACTCTATTATAAGTATAAAACGAAGACCTTTTATAATCACACAGCAATTCATGTAATTACTCACATTTCAAGAGAAAATGCGCTTAATTCATAGATTTCCACTATGAGTCCAAATTGGCATTTTTCAACAGACTGCATCCAGACTTACATTAAGCTAGTTTCTGATGGAAAGCATGCAGATCAGCTCTCTTAAATTACCATCCTTTGATCCCATTAATGGCCTTACTGGGGAGGTAACGAAGGAGAGGAATACTAGAGTCCTAATGCTATAAAGACTTCTACAGCTACTACGTACTTCAACTTGCAGATGCCATTTTCTCACTCAACCTAAGAATCCTTAAAAGCAAAGCATATGATCAGATTTTTGCAGACTAGGGCTATTATGTAAAGTCTGATAGTTTATTCTTCAGATTTCCTATTTTTGCCTGTGCTCTGTTCTAAGAAAAGCAATATGAATGGCATATAAAAAGCATTCTAATTCTGGAAATTAAATACTGAAGAATAAAGCCATAATATACAGAACTCATTTACCAAGCGAGCAACAAATGCTGAGATACTGTAATGCAACAGGATGTGAAACATATTAGAAACTGATTAATACTCTGCAAGTATCCCCAGAGTGACTAGGTAGGAATAGAGCAGCACTGGGAACAATGAGGAATGTGCAAGCATTGACTACTTCTACAGCTTGGTCAAGATGTTTCATTGAGATTCTGTGCAATTCAAGAATAAGGCCTCAATTCAGTAGTCAATTAAAAGAAACCCAACACAATAAGGTAGAGTGTCGTATAAGAACGTCCTTGAAAATCTGACAACTTTATTGTTGCACGTAAATTGGAGAAAATCCTTAAGAAAAAAATCCACACCCTATAACAGAACTAGCTCCAACTGTGGGAGCCTCCGTTTTTAAAATCGGACCTTAAAGCTTAAGCAGAACAACAACAAAAATTCAAATACTACTAAAACTAACCAAAACTCACTATTTTTGGTAGTTGGTATATGCACATTCTTTGCTACTGCAAACACTGTATGCTGTTACATACTTTGCTACTAAGGGTTTACTCCTATCAGAAATATAAATAGCTCCCTGAAGTATTTAATCGGCTATCTGGGTTTCACAGTCAAATTCAAACTCCAGAAATTATAAAGCTCTCTACCTAATCTGCTCTCAAATTTCAATCAAAGGAAAGCAGTTTTCAATTTTGACCATCAGTTTAACATTTCTATGTTATTTAAGTCACTACTAGTCTAGGAAATGCTGAATAAACAGAGGTAAGCAAAGCAATTCAGGAACAGTTTATTCATCAATTAGTTTGTAAGCTAAGGGTTGTTTTCCCTGCTACCACCTTGCAATGTAATCCATCAAACTGAAGAAACTCCCTTTGGCAACAAGGACTACTGGTGGTGTGATTAATTCCAGCATCACTGGAATACCCTGACAGTCTTTTAATATAATACCTTTAAGAGTATACCTAATTGCGCACCTGATAAATATGCTATTATTTAACATCTGTTAACTTTAGGAATGCATTTCTTACTTAATTTTGAAAAAACTTTAGATGCTTTTTCCAAGACTTTGGCCATTAGCCTTTTTATTATTTACTCCAAAATATTCCCAAAGATAATAACATCTGAATTTACATCCCCCTACAGCTGTATGTTCTTCCACCTGTAATCCTTCCAAAACAAGCTGTTCTGATTGCATTACTTTATAAGAGTTGCATTAATGACTGGATAGGAGAGATCCATAAATACCTGGACAATTATTCCTAGTTCTGATACCACATCAACTGCTGCAGTAACAGCTTTACAAAAGTTACCTGGTAGGAAGTTATTTCCTGTCCCTTTTCAACAAAAGCTATGCTTTTTTGTTTTTCCAAGTTATATTCCCAAATATATTTTGATACAGTTTACAATTCCAAATCAAGAAAGATTAAAAGAACAGTATTTATCCCTGACATACTTACCCAGAAGGAAAGTGAGCCATATCTTGCTGTCAGCTCTTATGATGAAGGCCTTTCTGTCCTCAACAAACACTGGCAAAAGAAAACAAATACCTTAAGCATCAATTGAGAACAGCCTCTGTAAAAGGAAATCTGTTCGAAATCTACAGCATTACTTTTCTGTAAAAATCTTGACTAGACTTCAAAAATGCTGAAAAAAATTTCGTACCAGTTAGTAACGACACATAAAAGCTTTAGACATCACAGACAGACTATTAAGGTGACGACACAAATCATCAGGTTCTTAATTCCCGACACAACTTTTACAAAGTAACTTGTCAGAAGAGGATTTCTACATAGATATGTTATTGACAAATCCCCTCAAACAGAAAGTCAGCCTTTTAAAGAATACGTAAGCCTCCATCCTTTCAGCAAAGCGTGATCAAGGAATAAGCTGGCCATCTCAACACTAGAACCTGAGCTAGTCAACACGATCAGAGAGGCTCTTTTCACCAGAGTTCGTTACACAAACAGCACGTCTTCCCATTGCTCCCCTAAAGGATGCTAAAGTGGTAAAAAGCCCTTTCCCTTCCCCTCGCCCCCGACTCGCGCCGAGACCAGCGTGGGTCTCGTCAGATTTTTTTTTTTTTTTTTTCTGCTTTAACCTCCTCCCGTTGTGACAGGCTGGAGGACGGCCACGGGGAGAGCGGGAGAGCAACCGGCCGCCCGCCGCGGCCCCAGGCAGCACCAGGCACCCTCTTCCCGCGGGGAGACGCCGGGGGGCCGGGGGGTGCCCCCCTCCTGGCCAGGGCGCTGCGCTCCGCTCCCCGCCGGCCCCGGCCCGCCCTCCCGGGGAAGGGCGTCCCGGCGCTCCCCGTCCCCGGGCGGTAGTTTTCCAGCAGCCACCCGGTGCGACGGGGGCTTTCGCGCCCTGCCGGGCAAGTCGACCGACACCCGGAAAAGAGGGGAAGGAGGCGAGAGCGAGCCCCATCCCACTTCCCCCGGGCGGAAGGGCCGGTCCCCCCGCCGAGGGGGGGCAGGGGGAGCGGGGGGGCAGGATTTCGGGGAGGGGGGCGGCTCTCTGCCCTCACCCCTCCCACCTCACCTCGCAGCCGGTCTCTGCAGACGCGCAGGAGCCTCAGGGGGCCGCGGCCCAGCGCGTCCCGCTCCCCCTCGGCCGCGGGCCCCTCCCTGCAGGGTCTCTGGGGGTCGCTCCTGCCTCCCCGCCGGCCGCCGCCTCCCTTCCGCATGGCGCGGGCCCCGCCGAGGACCTGCCTGCCGGGCGAGGGCGGCGGGCGCCCGCGGCCGCCTCCGGGGCTGGCGCCCGGCGACTGGTGCTGCTGGTGCCCGGGCTTGAGCGGCGGCGACTCTTTGTTCCTGCCTCGGGTCGGGACGACCATCTCCGCATACTCCCGGCCGGGGCCGGGGTGCCGCGCCGGAGCGGAGCGGAACGAAGGGGAGGGGAGGGGGGCGGTCCCCTGCGAGGAGGTTCCCCCACCCCCGGGCAGGGCCCGGAGGCCGCGGGGCGGAGACAGAGCCGGCGGGCTCGTAGTAACGGGGCGAGGGGGCGGCCGGTGACTACTCCGCCGGGCTGCGCCGCCGCCGCCGCCGCCGCCTGCTCCGCCCGGTTGGCCACGTGGGGGCGGGGGCGGCGCTCCCCGGCGGGGCGGGCAACGGCTCCCGGCACCACCCCCCCGCTCCGCCCCGCCCCGCCGCTCACGCACGCACCGCCCCGGAGCCCCGCGGAGCCGCTGCCCCCCCCGCGCCGCCCCGCACGTGCTGCCCGCCCCGCGCGCGGGACTCCGCCGCCCCGCGGCCCTTCGCCCGCGGCTGGGGGGGGAGCGGGGCTCTTCCCGCTCTGCCTCCTCCGCCCTCCCGAGGGGCGGCCGCGGTTTTCCCGCCGGCCTCCGTGCGGGCGGGGCCGCCCCAGCCTCTGCGCTGCCGCGGCCTCCTGCTCCTCCTTCCCGCGTCACACAATCACGGAGGTTGGGAAAGACCCTGGGGATCAGCGAGTCCAACCACCAGCCCGACTCTATAAAGTTCTGCCCTACGCCGCGTCCCCCAGCATCCCACCTCCTCTCGTCCCCACTCCTGTCCCCTCCCTTGCCCGTCCCTAAGCCGTTCAGCTCTGTAAGCGCCGGCTCTGTTAAATCCAACGCACCGCAGAAAAACATCTCTCTGCAGTGCCCGCCCCCCCCGGTCAAATCCCCCCGATTTTAACTGCCAGAAGGTGACTTGGCTGTGCTGTTGCCATGTCCCAGGGGCTTCCCGGCCGCAGAAAAGGCCCCTTCCTCCTCCTCCTCCTCCTCCTCATTTTGGAGTTTAAGGGGGGTTCGCCCGCTCGGCGATGTGGCAGCCCACCGCGGCCTCCGGCCACCGGCAGCACCCGGCCCCCGCGGGGGCAACGTGCGGCTCCATGCAAAACGCTTCCCTGTGTTCAGAGGTTAAACGGTCACTGTCGCACAGAGGTCCTGTGTGACACGGATACCCGAGACCTGAAATGTTGTTTCACGACTTTTCTAGAGCAGCCATCTTCAGCACCTCGCAGCAGCAATCCCTCTAGCTCCTGCGCTAAGGGCTGGAATTACTGTGCTTGTAGGGGTGGTGAATGCACAACACAACTGGCAGACGAGACCCAGCTACAGCAAAACTACCTTTCCTCCTCCCACCTGTGCTGTTCTGCTCAGCACACAGCAGTGGCCAGACAGTGACTCATCCGATAGGGATACATTAATTATCACTTTTTGATAACGCTGATTAAACAGAGCAGAATATAACCTTTTCATTAACTGCAACCTCTCCAAACAGATCCATTTCACTTTTTCCTCCCTGACCTCATGTTATTTTTTTCCCCTGGAAATTCTTTCTTGACATACATACTCCTTGCCTCCCAAGCGTTCTTCATTGCTGTCCTGAGGCTTTGACCCTGCTCGCTTTTCATTCCTCTGTATATTTTTCTGCTCCCGAGTTTTCTTCATGTTTCTTGGCATCATCTTTCCACTCAACTCTTTCCTTGTCTTTCCTGGCCTTTCCAGCCTTTTCCTCTGATATAACAGATGTGGAGCTCTTTTCTAAAATGTTTACAACCTCTGGTTTTTATTTTCATCTCCTTTTCCTAATTATTTTTATGAATCATATCCTGCAAAAGGCAAGGTTTGAGCCTCATGCAGCAAATACCGTACTACATATTTAAAGAATGCACTCAATAAATATATAGTTGGCATATTGTTAGCACAGGAAGGTAATTTTGGTCCAAATTCAGCTGCCAAGGTAACAAACATATGAGAACAGGTCGGCCTTTGCTGTCTTTGTGGTAGTAGGAAGGCTGTTACCACAATAAAGGATAAAGATACAAGCTGGTATAGTCGGATAAAACGAGTCTGTGGGACGGACAGCCTGTGTGTCACAGGTACTCTTGGCTCCATATTTCTTTGCTTATTGAGGGAAAATCATCCTTCTAGCCCCAGATGCTTTGGGGAGATAGTTGCAAAGGGCATGTGTTACACTGATGTCCAAAAACAAGCAAGGAAGAAATAGCATTTTCCATTTGACCGGCTTATATAGCTACATAAACCAGCCAGTCTCCTGAGCACGCAGGTCCTTCTTCCAACGTGAATTACCTGCAGCAGTTTAATATTTCACAAAACATTTATCTGTGCTTATTATATACTAAATATAAATGAAAACATAAAAGGAACACTGTTTGAATGTTTGAAGACTACATACTATTTTCCCACCTGCTTTCCAAGAGAAAAAGTTCCACAATCTGCTCTTTTTCATATTTGATTTTTTATCACGCAGCCTTGACATGAATTTAGTAACCGAAGGAGTCTATTGTTGCTGGCTGAGTGTTTGAAACGTACAGGCTCCAGATAGTTAAGGAGTTCCGTGTGTAACTGGCATAGAAAAAGAGCAATATGATATGTCCTGCTGATTTTTAACTCCTGAAACCTATTTTCAATTTTTGCCAAAATCAAGAGTCATGGAACACTTAGGAACTTGAAGGCTTGAGATTATTAAGGTTGAAATGGTTGCTGTGGGATGGCTCGACCATTGAGATTAACTGGGCCTGCTCCAGCCTGCAGCAAATCAATTACCTTCAGGCTGTTTTATTTTATTAAAACTCTTCAGGCAATTTATTTCAAAAGGTATGGCACACAGAGCCTGATTATAAAGGCACGTACTACTAAACTAAACAACTCTAAAGATTTTGAAAGTCGTTATAAGAATGCAAAAACAGAACATCACATTCTTAAATGTAAAGGTGCCCATATTCAGCAACTATGAAAGAAAACCATCAACGCTGCTTCAAAAGAGCTGCAGTAGAGCAGTACACCTCTAAAAATAAAATGTCACTTGCTTCAATCTGTTGAAGACACAAGTAGTAAGAAATAAACCTTGGGTTTATATCATCACAGGAGTTGCATATTTCCAACACCACATTTCATACAGAGTAGCTCATTACTAGTCCTGCACATCACAGCGAAAGGAGTGATCCCAGTAAGCCCTCACATACCTTGCTGTTCACATCAAAAAGGGGAGGGGGGAAATGTGGTAACTCTGAAAAGTAAATATGATTTCTCTGAACCCTCGGGGGTGCTGAAGGATATATACTTGGCCACAGGAGAGACATTGTCTTAATAAGCTTATCCAAACTTCTTTTGTCCAGGGACAGCAAAATCCCGAAAATGTTGCTCCACAGTTTTCCTCTGTCCCAGGACAAAGCACATCCTGGAACACAGCATTCCTGTTTCTGATAGGTCTTCCCTATCTCTCTGACCACACATTTTCCGTGATCACTGGACTGTCGCTTCATATTTCCAAATCGCCCTGCCAGATATCAGCAACTTCAGGCTGCTGAGTGTGATGGTGGTTGTGACACACTGTCAACAGAGATAACTCAGTCTTCAGGTGTCAGGCCCTGCTAATAAAACACATTGCCTTGGCCGTTCTTATATATTCTCTAGAAGTATTTGTTCCTCAAGACACTGGACATGCACCATCACCAGGTAGTTGAGAGCTTGCTTTCTTTTCCTCCACTCATTCTCAGCTCCTGCACTCTTTTTTGCTACCAGTTCTCTCACTCTTCCTCTTGCCTCAAGAGAAACCTTCACTTTGCAGTTTATTACCAATACTAATCCCTTCTGCCTCCCAAGGTGATCTGAGTAAGAGTGCCCGTAGATAAGTCCCTTTTTATACCTATAATAATGTTTCTTGTACTGCTCTGCTTTGTTCCAGTGGCACTGCTTCAGAGCATATTCTGCAGATTTTGTGTCAAGGCTGCCATTGCCACCTACCACAGGGCTTTGCTTCAGCGAAGTTTGTGTTGATCCCCCACACTTTCACACATTCTGCAGCAGACTTAATAATAGCAGGACTGCATTGTAGCAAGTTAGGGAACTTCAGGCTCCCTTTCCTTGGTTTGTTTAATCCGAGGTTAGCACGCAATGAAATATGTCTCTTCAGCAAACAATTGTGTGGCTGCTGCCTGGTTAGACATACTCAACCTAGCATTAAACTAGCCATTTTGAGTGCTGACAGCAGCATATCTGCAGCAGTGTAGAGCTCAGAGCCTCAGGTAACTCGCCAGGCAATTAGACCATTTTGAGCTCCATACCATATGGCCATATCTAACTTAACTCATTATTAATCCTACTTGAGCTTCAGTCACAGAGCAGACAAATTCTTACCTAAAGAAAGAACTCTATGAGAACAGAACTAGTTGGGACTTCTTGTGAAGACCAGGCTGAACAGAAGTGCAGAAAGCTAAGGAGTCTCTTAAGGCAGAAGTAAAGAAGCAGGATTGCCCTCAGACTTTGTACATGGAGGAATCTGCCTGGAAAAAACAGAAGAACGTAGTGGCAAACAAGTTATAGTGTGCAACTTGTCCTATTTAACAGCTCTGTGGGGTCAGTTCTCTTTCTGCAGGATACAAACATGCTCCCCTGAGTTAACTCCTTTAAACATGCATTGCCTGTATTCTGAAGAGAGAAAAACATGCTCCTGGTGAGTTAGTAATACAGCAATCTGATCTCTACTTGCACATCTCTGTTCAGATCTACCTTCTCTCACTTTTAAAATTGCAGTTGCATTTTAACTATATATGTATGTAACTATATAGAACTGGAGCAATTACAGCTGTATTTTAACTTTATATAAAACTATATATAACTGGAGCATCTATGTCTGTATGGCTAACTTCTTATATGAGCAAAAGCTTGTTTCTACTAGAAACAAATGAGAACAACTTACCCAGGTTGCCTACCCTGGCAACAAAAAAAATCACATTTTCAGAATGAGAGGTCCTGAAGACCCTTCTTTCTTTGACACAGAAATTACCTCCTTGATTTCTGTAAAGGTGGTGATTGTAAGTCTCAAACTGCAGGCTGCCACAATAACACGAAGAACATTAGTGACTCAGAAAACCTGATTATTCTCCACCAGACGTTTTCTGATTTCTTGGCTTTCAGTTTCCAGTACCATTTTCATGCTACCTGAAATGCTTCCATGAAGCTCTGAAAAAAAAAAAAAAAAAAGGAACAAGAATTACTATGAATATCAGGAAAAAAATTCAAGCTATGCTGGTAACCTCACAGATCTAACATATCTCTAGTTACCTTTCCTTCCTTGCTGCAGACAGAACGATCAGAGCAGCACAGCCATCCACTTGCCCTGTTGAGCAGCTGATCGGGAGATTTGCCAAATGCCCCCTCTTACAGCATGGAGTGTGATCATCTCCTCCCAACTGGGGCCTGGAATGTTTCTGTAATTCTTCACCATTCTGAGGACTTTTAACTCCTCTGCACGATATAATCTGCTTACAGCTTTCAAAATTAAGATCTCTTGCTGTACGCTCCACGTTCTCACTGTGTGGCGTTTGGCCACAGCGAGTAGTCATGCTAATTTGGCATAGATGCCCTGATTCCCAGCCACAGCAACTGCATCTTGTTATGCTTCTATTTGGAGGAGCAAATTATAGAGCAAGTTATTGGAGGACCACAGAACTCATTATTACAAGCAGAAGTGATGGATCCAGCTTACCCTAACCTGATTTACTAGCCACCATGGTTTTGCTTCAATTTTTGCAGAGTCAGTGTTTAGCTGGTGTGTCTCTAGCTGCTGCCAAAAGATGCATCAGAGAAGACAGAGGAAAGAGTTTGCAGCGATAAGCAGAAGCTAAGTGACAACAACAGAATAGGATCATATGAACATGGGCTGAGCTATTGTATTTCACAGCAGATGCCCTCTATGAGAGACTGGGAATATGGACAACATTTATGGTGGAAATACGGGAAGGCCAGCAATGCACTTAGAACAGAAGCATGGGAAAAGCAATGACCTGAAAGTGCTCACAGAATACCTTTTCAGTTAACAACTGGCAGAGCAGCCAGATGTGATAAAGAGTAGGTTCTTGAAATATGTTGCCATATCAAAGTCAGTAAACCTACGCTGCTGGAGATTTACTGGCAAATCTGCTTTGGCAAGAGAGTGAGAGAAGCTTGTGGACCACTGTGAAATCCTTACAGACAGCTATATCAGAAACAGGCAGGGTTTGTGTGTTCAGATGTTAGCAAGTTTGTTGCTGTTTCACCCTTTGCTTACCTTGATATTCATGTCAGTGGGGATTTCGGTGTATCTTTACTGCCCTGGTTAATGAAGGTAGGGAAGAGGCAGATTAATTGCCCACAGACAGTGATAGAAAGTACCTTTGGCAAACTAAGCAAAATGGCAGACCGGCACAAAGGCAAGATGATCCTACACATCAAACACCCCTTAAATGGCAAACAAAGCCATGACTTGGGAACGTTGTTTGCTTCCTGTATATGACTGAGGAAAGGTGAATTATGTGTGACAAAGTGACTAACATGGTCATTTTGAGGGCTACAGGGCATTCCTTCTTGGTAAATCTGGTCTTTTTGCCATAGACCTTATCAAGAGGAGAAAAAATGATGCTGAGGCTACAAACTCTTTAAATTATACCCACGCATACCTAAAAATGTAATACAAATTTTACACACAAAAATTTTGAAAATCCCTTATGGAGTCCTTGTTGGTGACTAACAGCAGCAGTTTATGTCTTCCTCATCTCCTTCTTCACCCTTTTAACTTTTTGATCATCTGTCTCAAATCATGATCCTGACTATTTGTGTGCTTTCATTACAAATTCTGAGTCCTTGCTAATAACCGCACTGAAATCAGCCTTTAAAGACCGTGTTCCCAAAACATCCCGTAACTGTTTGCCAGTGTCAAACAAGTTGATGGAATTCATCCCTTCCTTTCTATTTCCCATGTGGAAATATAGTTCATTTGTAGGCATCATGGTTTTACACTACCTATTCGGCTTTTCCCCCTTAATTTTTCACATCAACACTCTAGTCTCTTGGACTGCTATGAAACAAGGAGTGCTCTCTTTCAGGTGGAATAACGCGTTTGCCTGTGTCGCATCAGCTGTGCTGACAAACAGGTACAGCTATGGCCCAGTTTGGAGCCTATTTTTGAGGTCACAGTGCCCTCTACTGTCTGAGGCATCCTCTCCAACATCATCTTGGTTAAAAAAAACAGTATGCCAGGTATTTTTATATACTCACTAAAAAGAGCAATTTAAATTATTTTTTTTTTTCTTCCCCAGAATTAGCACATTTATTTCTGTTTCAAGATACACTTTCATCTAGACTAACTGGCCACATATGGGCTGTTCGATTCAACAGAAAACAGGTTGGCCAGGGCATAGTCGTTTCTTGCTGACTGGAAGGCTGCTTTGCCAGAGTCCCTGTTAATTTAAATTAAACCACTGATCTATGCAGAGCTTGAATCACACCTGACTTGTAAGTGTTGAGTAATTCCACATAAGGAAGTGCTCTGACATACATGCAAAGTAAGAACAACCAGGCCTGTGTTTCAAGTACAAATTGTAAATACATCTGCCACAGATTCATATTGCTCCTGGTGATCATTCCAACCATGCAGATGCAAATCACCTATTACATATGGAGATGTTCTTTACAAACTCCTCTCCTGTTTGTGTTTGCCTTCACCATCTCTCTTCAGGAGTGATTGGGGTTCTGTAGGTGGTTTCACTCCCCTGTGGGTGTCCCCTGGAGCACCAACATCCTGCAAGTGAGCCTGAGACTGTCCCTGTCCTGCCAACCCATCCCTCACAAGTAACCACAGACCCCTTGTGACACTCCTCCTCTCACCCCAAAGCCCCATTTACCTTCACACAAGAGGTGGGATGCTCTGCTTACCCTAACCCTACCATTAGAAAATTCTACTTGCTTATGATTTCAGCAAAGAGAAATCAAATAGAAAGACGCATCTACAGCCAACAAAAATTCTTAGCCTGGCCCACTTCTTAAGAAGCATGCAGCAGATAGCACTGAAAAGGTTATGTGGGGGGGGTGTGTGTGTGAACGTGTCTTTTAAAATATACTGTTCATTTCATATTCTGAATTTTTTTTAGCCCGACAGAACAACTCATTATGTTCAGAAAGCAGCAGCTGGCTTATTGTTTCATGAGGCAGGTGCAACCACTCCAGCTCCTCAAGGTGCTACAACTTGTTTCCCAGTAGGGGATCTTGTAGCATGATTCCCCATAGCATGACATGTAGGCGTTCAGACGATTTTTCCTTCTGGAGAGATTACATTGATAATATATATCAATGTACATATTAATGATGGAGTGAATCCTGAATATAGTACAGCATTCATTTTCTCGTGTTAGTCTGATAGCAAAATGAGGAGAGTTCACTAAACAATGCACATACTCATACATATATAAGTGTGTGTGTGTTTGCATGCATGTGTGTATAAAAAGTATCTATAAAATACTAAAAATCAAACAGTGCTGCTGGGCATGGAAGGCATATTTCAAACATAGCAGATGTACCTGTCTTTATCTAGCCATTTTTTCCATGCAACTGTCACATCATAATGTCGCAGATAATTTCACTGATAGTGAGAAGAGCTGAGGCTCCAGAATGAGCCTCAGGGCTGCACTGCAAGGAAACTGTGGCCCACTTGTAATCCTGGGTTTCTCTGAAGAAATTCTTCACAGGAAGGATGCTTTTAAAATTACCACTTAATGGAAGGAGAAAAGGATGTCAAAGAGCAGAAGAGTATGCTGTGTAGGGTGAATACTTAGAGCTGGTTTTGGGTGCAAGAACACACTGTTGGGATCATGCAGGGGAGCAGAGAAATGCAGAACGACTACCAGGAAAAGGCGATAAAGTTTTAAAATATGTTTTCTCTTTAGAAGGGTTTCCCTTTTCGCATGTGCTGAGGCAATACTTGGAAAAATTCTACTCACTTTTTGAACAGAAAGAGCTTCACTGCCCACAAACAACTCACAGACTACCTGTACCAGGTTTAAAGTAACTTCATGTTTACATGACGTATGCATATGCAGAAGTACATTTTGCAAGTAGCATGAAACCTCTGCATTTCAGCTGTCACTATAAGCCTTATTGCCAGCACTTTTAGAAAAATTGCAGAAGAAAGAATGCAAAATAAATGATGGCAGTCTTAACTTTATGGTAAACTGATAAAAAAATCTCTTACATTATAGTGAAATCAGTCAACAGTGTTGTACAGCTGTGGAAAAACAAAATGTTACACTGGAGTATGTGAAAAGGAATTTCATATCTCACTCATGAAGTCATCTATTGACTCCAGTTAGTACTGGTGAGATCTCAGTTAAAGGAATGTGTCCGATAGCAAGCACTGCACTTCAGGAAAGATGTGGACCCACTGAAGGATAAGGATTTTTCCTAATCTCCTTTATCCCTTACTGTCATTTTTATTTTACATCAGCCATGGTAGTTGCAAAGTAGATTTCCCTCCACCAAACACATGCCCAGCAGAAAACCCCCTTGAAGTCTACACAAGGAGGATGTGAAAAATAATATGGAAAAGAGTAATTAGGGTCAATGTAATATCAGTTTTCACATCGGCAAAAGGTTGCTACAAGAAGAGACAGAAGCACTGGATAAGGACTGAAGGGCTAAAATTACAGTCTGGGTCAGGTTAGACATTAGGGCCAATTTCTAAGGAAAGAATAGTTAAGCATCAGACTCTTTAAAGGACCTGTGGAATCTCCATTGTTGGAGGCTCTTAAAAGCAAATAAGATAAACATCTTTCAGAGGTGGTTTAATTATAAACTGATCTTGGCTTGAGCCAAGGAGATGATCCCCGAAGATCCCTTCCTGCCCTACTTTTTATTATATACCTGCTAATCTCTCACTGAGTCTTTATGAAAAAAATTCATCCCAAGTATCCCCTGGCCCAGCTGTGAGCTAGAGACCACCCAGCTCCTAATATACTGAGGAAAATGCTACTTTTACCCTGCACTGCCATTCCATGGTTGTTTGTCATGAAGGTTCCATGTAATGCAGAGATTATCAGTCTTCTACAATGAAATATATGGCAGCGCCTTCAGATTTTGCCCGCACCTGAAAGACTAACAGAAGAAAAAGAACTCTGGAAGCAAAAGAGTAGGACCAAACCTGTAACATTTGCTTGGGCTTTTGTTTTCGGAAGGGGGAGCAGAAGAAAGAGGAAACACTGAGTTTGCAGTTGAAAACTAGCTTGGGTCTTAAAGAGACACCTGAGTTTCACTAATAGGTCTGCCACAGATCTGCTGTGTAAGTCCAGTGTATGATCTAAAATGAGGCAATAACGAGGCAGGAGGGGAGTTGTGACAAGAATTGATTAGTAGCATTGAGAACAGGGACTGTGGAACAAAGATCGTATGTGGAACAAGACTGGAGAGAAGCAGGCAATAAATGAGGAAGAAAATGAAAAGTCAGAAGACAAAGAAGGGAAGAGGGAGGAAATGTCATATTGGAAAATAACCTTAAATGTGCAAGTGCAACAGAGGCTTAACTCCAACAAAGTTTATGCTATTTTCAGTGTTTCGCGGATTCTTTTTTAAGGAGTGCTATGGGTAGAAAGGAAATGCCTAAATGCAGGAGAGGATATTGGTCCTAGAACCTGGATCCCTTGACCTGCTGCTTATAGTAGGTTCGAGGCCCTGAGGTCTCACGTTTCTGAAACAGTGCATAAAAACTCAGTCAGTCATAATTAAATTTTTCATGTAATTTGAGATTGAGAAGACATCCTTATATATACATTCTCTATGCCTGGATACAGTAAATGTTGCTTTCCCATGGAATGATATTCACTCTGTTGCCCACATTCAAGGCCTATCTCTCATATGATGGATTTTTGCTACTTTCCTGTCTTGAACTGACTCTGGAGGTCTCTTCCTCCTCAGAGTTTCCTCAAATAAGTCTCTAAGGTCTCATGGAGCGGATGTTTCTGGTTCTTTCCCATTTCACTAGGGAGTCCAGCTGAGACATTCTGATCCTCCAACAGAGACTGTATTTGTGCCTTTCAGGGGATGAATCCATTTCTCTACTTGAATATAGAATCCGAAATCATGAAGATTAAATATGAAAATAAGTCCTTAAGCTCATTATTTTTACTCAGTCATCTACAGAAACAAGCCTCTATACTAGTATGTGCATATACATGTTTGTTTAATTATACCAAAATCGCTTCACTATTTAGCTAATTTCAACTTAATTCAGTGGTCACACTTTACAATAGTAGAGTGTGGGTTTTCTATTTGCATGGCTTCTCTACTAATAACAATTTAGATCTATGCAGACAGTGGAAGGAAGAGAGGACAAAATGTTGAGACCACTGCAAGAGAATAAATCACAAGGTCTCTTTATAGCTTACTGTCAGCATGCCGTCTGAGACTCAAAGTGAAGGTCTGCAAACATATGAAAATTATTGCCACAAAATACATGCATTTTTATGCAAACATGCAATCTACATAGTTTTGCCCTGAGTAAGGTGTTAGGTGGGGCACACTTACCCGGTTCTGCAACAGCAAGTCCTGAACAACTACTCAGTTACACAACTCTGGTGTGGAAAGAAAGCTTTAAGTGGGTGCAGACATCTGCTTTAAGCCTTGTGAGGCTTCCTGAGCATTATAAATTGGCTTTTGTGTAAATGAAAATCAGGCTGTGTATTTTCTGCCTGGTATGGTGTTGAGTACGTGTTCCAAAAGTATTTAAAGATAACCTCTTTGGTATACTTGTTTTGTGTACCAGGAAGAAATTAGTAGTGTATGTGGATATGAGCTAATTATTTTCTCTTGTTCACATAGCATTTATTACAGACAACACTAATATTTGCTGAAAATAAGAGAGAAAAAAAAATATATCTTACCATCCATAATCCAAAAAGACATTACAGTTTACAACTGCCTGGATGCCATCCAACCAGTAAGTAGAAAACAAACAAAACTACTGAGATAAAAACAAACCAGAGAAAAGCCTAATCAATTCAGGAAACATAAATAGATGGCTGATGCAGGCCAGCACCCTTTCACTCACCATGTGGAATTTTGCACCTGAGGACCTGGCAGAAAATCCAAGAAGATCTACTCAAGGCAGACTGTAGGTTGCATATGGTGTAGAAAAAAAAAAAAAAAAAAAAAAGTGGATAAAGCTGCCTGAAAAACGGTTGAAGCAGTACAACGCACTTTTGCCACAGTGACAGAGTAGGTTACTGGGAAAAGAACTGAAACAACGCTGTTGCTGCCCAGGGCTTGAGGTCAGAGGACGGAGGCCAGCGGGAACAAGGGAATTTGGGGAATACCAGTAACAGCATCTGGGGCACATGGGCAGTTTTGGATACACCATCTCCTTTTTTTTTCTTCTCAGTTTTCCTGTTCCCTGTTTACTCTCCCACGTTCCCATGCCTCCCCGAAGAGACCCCACGCAGAGCCGCTGGGCCACCCTGTGCCAGGGCAGGGGCTGCTGCTGGGGGACTAGGGGGGCTGGGGGGTGCGAGGGGGCTTGGAGATTTGGGGGTGTGCGGTGGGGGGTTGCAGTGTCCCGGCGGAGGGACGCTGAGCCGCCGGCAGAGGGCACAGGGCGCCTGCGAAATACAGCGGCTGCAATTCCCCTACTTGAGATCTTTTTCCCTTCCAGGTGGCATTTTTCTTACAGTGGTATCCAAGTCCAGGAGGGGAAGGATCGGATGGTATACCAGAGACCATTAGCTTCTGTTTAGAAACAAAGATGGGAATTGTTCCTGTGTCTAAGTAGCTTCAGGCTAGGATGAGTGTTAGGGCACACGTTAGGAAAAAAAAGCAGCTCACTGATGCCTGACAAGAAATTCTGAAGGTGACAGCCCCCCGTTTAGCGCAGCACACTCCATCCTCCCCTGCAGTGGCCGCCTCAGTGAGTTACCCCCTGTGAAAAAGTTCCCGATTGGTGGTACCTGAGCTGGAAGCATTTCCCTGAGCTTTGAAGTTTCACAACCAGGTTGTGCTCTGTCAGGAATCGTGTTCATGCACACATGGACGTCAGCACGGACATCGGGTGGGCTCGGTACAACGCAGAGCTCCCAAGCCCTGCAGCATGGCAGAGAAACAGGCTCCTGGCACAGAGCGGTGGGAGCTGTTGACCCCAAGAAGAGCAGGCAAGAGGGAACAGAGTCCCTACCTGTAAAAGGAGGCTGGTGGAAAAGAGCAGGGCTGCAGCAGCCCGGCCGTGTAGGGCCCCTCCATCCTCCAGAGTCAGCGCTCCACAGTGCTAGATCCTGCCGCACGCAGGGTAGTGGGACAGGAGCAGCGGCCCTCAAAGCACTGAGCTTGCGTGTAAAAGTAAGGGTCTAAATCTATCACAGCATCCCAAGCTACAGAAGGGGGTGTGAAATGACATCCTGTCTCAGCCTTTACAGTAGTCAGGCTGCAATTTTATGTTAGAGTGCAGGGTTTTTTTGTTGGTTTGTTTTTTTTTTATTTTGGCATCTAACAATAAAAAAGTATGATGGCATGGCAGTGTATAATAATGTAAAGATTAGATATTTAAATGAAGGAGTGTGACTTAGGACTCCACATGGTCAACAAGTTCAGTGATGTGTGAATTTGTCAAAAGAAAGACCTGGTTCCTTGAAACTGAAATGAGTTTCTAATTCATACCAAATGATTTTCAGCTGGAAACAAAACCACAGAACTACATTACAAGTAAAAAAAAAGTTCTTTTGATAGGTGATACAGTGTTTTAATATTTCATTTTGAAATTAATGTAAATAAATAAGGAAGAGTGGCAACTAACTTGAGGACACAGTCAAATATTTTCACCAAATACAACATTGTGCATTTACTCAAAATGCATGGTTCTTCTTGTTCTTCTTTTAAATCAGCCTTTTATACTCCTCCAAATTCAATTTTTGCATTTTCAATTAATTCTGAATTAATTTTCCCCTATTTTTCCACTCATCAGACAACCAGAAAACATTCACAAACCCATTATTTTAGATTCCTAAGTAGAGCTGTGTAAAAAGTGACAGTGAAAGGTCACTTTGCTATTGTTGTTTATTTTGGTTATGAAACTGGAATAAATTATGTTAGAAGTAAATGTATTTGCTGGCATAGCAACAACAGCAAAAGGTATTCTGCTCTTCCAGACCCAAATATTAAAAAAAAAAAAAAAAAAAAAAAAAAAAAAGGACCTAACAAGGATCAAAGGATCATAAGGTATTTTAGATATTATTATCCTGAATTTTGGGGCAGATCACTTTCTCAAAAGAAAAATTAGAGGGTCTCTTGTGGGAAAAAAAGGGTACCCTAGTGCTGAAGTGAAATATTTTAGCCTTAAAATTAAGCTATGGGGATTGCAGCCATCCCATATTCAAATTTAAAATTAGTCTTGTACCTTACAGCTCTACAGCTGGCTATCTGATACATGTGAGGTTGGGTGGAGCAAAGTAAAACAACTAGTTTATAATGTCTCTTAGGTATAAATAAGGAAATCCAGTAAACATAGCTGAAACCACATTTGTGTTTCATGAACAAGCTCCCTGCTACGGTCCCTTCCATCATTGAGATACATAGCACTTATAGAATCAGATTTATGCCTGAACTTTATCATGTTTAAGAATCACTGCTTGCTTTACTATCAAAAGTGCAGACCATCACGTAACATTTTTGCAAAGGCTTGCCTTTTTTTTTTTTTAACTTCTGATTTCCTCACTAGCTTAAAACACTTCTTGCAAGTGCTACTTTTCAAAGTGACTTCACATGGAGAAATCTATTTTAAGGCATTTGTTAATTCAACATCAGTGAAGTGTGGAGCGAAACAAAAATGAAGTCATTGTTCATTTTAAGATTATTTATGTCATATTCAATGGTGGGGGAAATTTTGCAGAGCTCTGTTTCTTTTCTCAAATTTATTCCAACAGCTTGGTGCACTTATTAATTCTTATGGATTTCATTATTTAAATGAAGATGATATACAGTTCTCTGTTTCCTTTTCTGGGGTCTTTTTCGTCTTCTCTGAGTAATTTCTCCATCTGGATGCATGCTCAGCCCTTGTCATGAATCACAGATAAAGCAGAAATCCAGTATTGTCATCCCATTTGTTGTCTTTTTGTGTTTGAATAGCTGGTTTAGCCCCAGCCATGCAACTTATTTTATGTGGACATACTCCAGAACCAAAGCAGTAAACAGGGAATTAGCAGTGTATTCTAACACAAAAATTAGGATAAGCATTCATTTTTCCTGTGCTTAGGCATGCTTATACAGATGATTTTTAACATTTTCTTCAATCAGGATCTGGTATAGTTGAAACTTGGATGTATGATCTGGTTTTCCTTCAGGTTACATGATAATAGAGACCTTCTTCCTAAGCTAGGGTTGTCTTTAACCATACTGCAGTTTTGTTTATGATCATATCGCGTGTGTGACTTTTAATATTCTTTTTTTGTGGTTTGCAGTTTCTCATGCAATTTTAGGTTTTAAGATGTCTCCCCCAGTCTCCTGTTATCATACAGTGCCTAGTCAGTGCAAAGTTTTATGCTTGGCACATAGAGCAGTTCATCTCAAAATTACATGTTATTTGCTTAATTTGGTATTTCTATTTACACTAACTCTAAATACCCACTTGGATCTTATGATCAGCTTCCAATTTATTTCTACTGTAGCATCCGGGCAGTTGCTATTTATGTCTTTCTAGTTTTTCCAGTGTGTTCATTCTGGTGAAAGTGTCCGTCTCATCACAGCTGCATTGCAGATTCACATATCCAGAATAATACAAGTGTTAAAAATATTTTAAGTCATAAGATTTTGTACATGTGAGAGAGACTTGAACATTGCAGATCTTAGTTTCTAGTCTCCTAGATCACTAGGGGAATCCATAGCCTTGAGGGGCTCTAGGCACAAGCTGACATGGCACTTCCTCAACATCAGATAGTCTGTGTGTCTTTATGTTTGTGGACAAGGTGAGGACAGACCGGTCCCAAACCTGCTGCCTGCTCTTCTGCCTATACCAAAGCCCTGAAGAGCAAAATGGATTGCTTTTGCTGGCGGGGGGGGGAGGAACTTGAACATGCTGGGCAGCAGCAGCAGCTGCTCAGGAGCAGGGCTGGAGGCATTGCTTGCTGGCTGCAGTAAGAGCATGCTGATCCTACACTTCTCCATGTAATTTTACATTCTGACATCTCCCAGTTTCTTTTGCCGCAAGACAGCTCTAGCCCATCCCCCATACTCTGGACATTAAAATTCAGTTCTGCCTATAATGTCTAGATGGCTGCTCTGCCTTTGAGACAGGTATATAGACTAGTCTGCAAAGCATAAGGAGAACTAAACTTCCAAGAAGAGGATTCACAAAAGCACACATGTCCCAAACCCCACAAATTAAAAAAAAAAAAAAAAGATAAATTAACTTCTGCAACTTAGATGAGTGCTCTTATTATTGAGGTAGCAAATAAAAAGGAAGCATCCATGTGTTCTGTAACAGTTTGGCCAAAGTTGAAAGAATAGGAGAACAAAGGCATGATATTATGGCATGGAGCAAAAGAAGCTTCAAAATGCTGTTCCAGGAAGGGATGATAAAACGTTTAGGCTGGTCTCTGAAAAAAATGTAAACTTTTCAAAACAGCAAACACTATAGCGAAGACATACAAACCAGGACTTAGAAGCATGATTCTTCCTAGAATTAGTGGTAGCTGTGCATCTACATCCATAATGGCTTTGAAATCTCAGCCTATAATATTCCTTGTTAATCTTTTCCCTCATCAGGTATGTAGGAAGAAAAATATTTTCTGTGACTGAAAACACAAGTAGTTGTCCGTCCAGAACTACTGGAAACCATGCCAAGTTGTCTTAAGTGCTAGGCAGGCTATACAGTACATATTCATTCATATAAAAACAACTGGAAAATGTTTAAATTCTTGTAAACGAAATTAGGGGGCACAAGTATTAGAGTTTTATATGTTCATACAAAAATGCACAAGGTTCCTAGTGCACTGTAAAATGAAGGAGAGAAGAAGGCCAAAGTCTTTAACCATCTGAAACAATCTAATCATGCTCTGGAAATGCACTGTTTGGGGTGACTATGTTAACTGAAAATGGAGTGATTAAATAAAGTCAGGCTGATAAATCTCCTGAGTACTATCAACTTATTTGTAATATCATTGAAGATGAGTAGTATGACTGGTGTCTCAAGTCTAAAAGCTATGACATTCAGAGGAAAGTAATGGAAGCCTGCCATTCCAAAGCCCTGGGTACATGTTCAGATACTATCAATGCAAATTTTACAGCCAACGATTTGCATCAGGATAAAAATTAATTCTTCTTTTGGCTGCCTTGGGATCAATCCATGAGAGAGCACAGGAAGGAATAATAATAGATTTGTAAGTGACTATGTATCAACCATGACTTTAAGACAGGGAGTAAGATAAACAGAAATAAACCTACTCTCTCTCTCAGCTTCCACACCAGAGAACACCAGTGAAGACCAATAGACTTTTTGTCTCATAAAAGCGTACAAAAATGCAGGCACGGACAGAACAGGAGGGGTGACTTTCAATAGAAAGACCCCTGATTGAAGGCAGTCCAATTCCAGCAGCCCCTATTAAGCACAGACTACCAGTTTACGAATCACAACTTATTCCAGCTCTGTGAAAACTCAAAGAAAGGAGTGTGGACTCTGATGACACCGAATATCCAAATGATTTAGTATTTTATCATTAAAATTATGGTATGTGTTGCCCCTAGATGCTGATTGGAAGACAGTGCAGACTGTAAGTAAAGACATCATTAACTTCTCCAGTGCCATATTGCTTTCAGGACATTATAAGATGCCCTAAGACAAAGACCCAGGTAAAAAGCACACTAATAATTCTGGTTTGAGGCAACAAAGATATATGAATGCATTGCCTCAGAAAGAGTAGACAACAGACTTCTGACACAGGTAAATGACACAGATTTTTTGCTATGTGCTTCATCCCTTCTATGAGCCTCTCAGAACAACTGAGCAGAAGTTAAGCATCTAAGCAGAGAAAAGCTGCAGCTCTTCAAGGAACTACATCACCTCTACCTTTTGGGGGCTTATTTGTTCTAAATATCATCAATTACAGATTCAGTTGCAAGCATTTACCCTGCTTTAGTTCATCTTACTCTTTGAGCTATTCCCCTGCAATTGTTGGCTGAATTAAAACAATGAGCTAGCTGAGTGCCCCTTGCATACCTCAAGGATGATAATTAATCTCATCACCATTTCTGCTAACCACCCTTCTCCAAACACACCAGAGCGCAGAACTTTGAAACAGTCAATGAAAACATAACTCAAAGCCAGGAGATTCTCTAGGTCACAGAAACCTGAAGGAAATCAAAAATTACTGCTCATATTCCTAGCAGGCTTCACAAGAATAAAAACAAATCAAAATCAACTATTAGATAAAAATGATTCAGCCTTGTTGCTTGATTTTAACTCAATGAATTAGTTAGTCAGTGCATTCCCTGTATTAAGTCTGTTTTCCAATCAAAAAAAGACTTAAAAATATTAGATTTTGCTGGGTTTGCTTGTAAAACTGTATTTTATATTAACAGAGGTAAAAGTGCTGCAGTGGTGAATTATCTAATACTGTCTACATTGAGAGACATTATCATCTTACTCTTAAAAAAACCCCCTCTCTGGCAGTTTTCTGGTAGGCATCCCCACGGGTTTTTCTTACTCCCCTGGGTATAACTGGAGAACAAAGACCAGCTTCTGTAGTTCCCACAAAGGTCTCCAAAGCCTCACTGACAACCCTGATGTCAATGACTAACTTTAATAAGGATCTTGGGCATTAGACCACTGACAGTTTAATTCTTTATACTTAAAATTATCATTTCTGGTTATTGTTAGTTTATATATATATTGAACTGATGGCCTATAATTAAAATATTTTATGTGTATATGAAATGGTCTTTTTACTCATGAGTCAAAATATCATTTATTGCTCTGTATTTCTAGCATACCATTAAATCAGTGCATTCATTGTGCTTCTGCACTGGAAGTTTAGAAAGTATCACTCTCCAAATCATTTTTTTTCTGCCCTGCTTATCTCTAAGATAGATAATTTGGATACAAATCTGTTTTCTAAATGTGAAACACAAGGCAGCCTACAGTCACCATGACTATTCAGCAGTCTCTTCAGAGTAACCCTACTGGAAGGCAGCTCAGAATCTTCACTTTATTTAAAACCCTGCTTTCTCTTTGGACAATAGCAAATAAAAACTTGCAATTTTGCAGGTGTTTGTTGCCACTTGTCCCAAATGGCTTGATTCTACAAAGCACAAGGAGTTGCAGAACCACTGAAATACTTAAGCACGGATTTAACTTTAAGCAAGCAAGCTTACTGATTTCAGTGAGACCATTGGCATAACTATATCTTGAACCAGCATACAGCCAATATCTCTGATTCAGGAAAGTGCTAATGCACGCTCTTATTTTTACATGTAATCAAGAAATCCCCCTAGCCTGATGTTAAGCAGAAGACTTTCACAGCACTGAATATCCATGAGGGAATACATGCTTTTTGCTACCAAGATGACATAAAAATCTAAGAGACAACTCAGCAAGCTGTCCTCATTTTCATGTATTCCAAATGTAAAAGAGATACATTAACGCATGGTTGCAACTCAGCATAGTTAAAAGTGGATTTGAATTACCTCAGGCTGTTCTCTCCTTGCTTACATCCACAGACAAAACCAAATTAGAGCAATGCAAGTTCATTAGGACTTTGCAGCTCTCCTATCACATTGAGTTTCTTTGTAAGTCAGCAACTCTTGTGACCTAGATGCAAAAGACCCAACAGCTGAGCTCAATTTGAAGACAAGCTGGACTGCAAGTGTGTAGGTTTTTGTCAGAAGCTGCTTTAAGGGATGGCTCTCACAGAAAGCTTGGAAGCACCTCAAGAGATCATCTAGTTGTCCCAAGGCAAGATTAGGTCAAATCACATTATTCTTCACTAATGCGTGTTCAACCTGTTCTTAAAGACTTCCAGTGGTAGACATTGCTCCTTATCTTCTCTAGTCGATCCAATGCTGTGCTTCACTATCCCTCTTCTTTGAATATCTTAGCTGTCTTGGGTAAATCTCCCTTGCTTTGATATATGCTATTAAAATAGAAATAAAATCCTATTAAATAAAAGCCCGCAGCAGATACTGAGAGGAATTTATTCCTTACTTCTTTACAGTCTTCATGCATTTGAAAACCTTATTGTACCTTTTCACAATCTTCTCCAGACTAAACAGACCTAATTCCTTTTCACTTTCTTCTTAAGCTGTTTCCTAGGTCTCTGTTTACTAACTTGGGGACCCTGAAACCCCATATTTTAGCCACTTTATTTGGGCTTTGGTGGCAAACCCAGCAATTTTTCTGAATATGATTGCAAGGCACTTTGAAAAAAGCAATTTGTGTAACTATATGCAAACTACAATTGTATTTAACTATAGTACAACTATCACTCCATACGGATCCAACGTTTAGACCGCTTTTTGCAGATGAGCAGCCCTATTGGATTCTGTGAGCTCCCAGGAAAATCCATCTCTGGTTCCACTGCACTCAGTGACTTGGTTAGAGGATAAACAACAGAAGCAGAAAGATTTGGCTAAGTAAGAATGATATATCAAAACACCCAATATTTTAATGAAAGAAACTGAATATCCACACATTTGCACTTCTGTACAATTTTTGTGATATATATATATAATTTTAAGCTGTTTACAAATAACATTTAATGCTTCAAATATTACATAATGTTGATATATTTCTAGCAGAAATAAATATATTGCACTTAAAAAGAAACTTCTCATTAGATGTTGCTTCATAGTTTATGTTCATAACTTCTTTTTCCATAAAAAGATTTCCCCCTACCCCCACCCCATACACACAAACACACACTTCAGTACATGGTGAATGTGCTCACGCAATGCATTATAAACAACAAAGTCAACACAGCAAACAGCAGAACTGTGGTACATTCTGTTAAAGAGGTTACATCCAGTTTTCTACCTTCCTTATTTTGAAACCAAATCTTTCCTCATGTTTCTGAAGGTACAATTTAAAAAAAAAAAAAATAAAAAAAGAGAAAAGAAAAGAAAAGAGAAGGTTGTTTAAATGTGCTAAAGGTAAAATACAGCAAACTGTATTTTTTGTCCTTAAACTATCATTAAAAGTTACTTCAGAGTTTACTTAAATCACTGCTTAGTTTTCTTTTAACAAGATAAAATAAAGAAAAAGAAGTTGTCATTTGATATACTAGAGACTATATGCAAGGACAGTTTATTACAGAATAATACATAAATCCTCCGGCCAGCAAGTAAGTGGTTAGTAAAGAAACCACATCTCCTGCAGCAAAAAATGGTCTGTAAGGAATAGTGAGAATAAGATCTCACTAAACCCCAAATTAATCTTGCTTTGAGTGAATGTCATCCCTCTGCAGATAATGAGTGTGAGCACTGTGGCCACAGCTCACTCCCAGATAAGGATCCCTAAGTGTTACATTGATCTCACTGTTGATTTTATCCCTTATCTAGGGGTAAATTACCACAATTTATATTAAGTTACAGTTTTGGAAAGCTCCCCAGATTTTTGCAATAATTTCCATTGATATTTCTTTTTCCCTATAGTACACACACATAAAGAGGCTGTAGTGCATAATCAAAGTTGCCAGCCCAAATGTTTTCAGTTTAAAAGACGTTCATTTTCAAATGCTGGCTAGTGCTTGCTGGATGTTGGAAGCAGCAACATCTTCTTATGCATACACGCTCATTCAGTGTCCTGGCCTCCATGGATAAAGCCTTCTGGGAAAAAATTTGCAATTGCATTTTGTAGATTGTACTACCAAGTATGTTAGCTATCCTACAACTTACCATCTCTGAACTCATCAAGAAGCATTTCCATTAGAAACTCTGTACCTTTATCCACTTGGTGTATGCTTGTTTGTCAGTTTATATCTAGAAGAGTACCACACAGTGGCACTGAAGTTTTGTCTTTGACAGTGCTTCAGGCTGTATAAAGCAACACTGCAAACCAAACAGCCAAATTCAAAATGTTTTTTATGTCTAGTTTCTCTCAGAGCTCCAAAAGTAGTACTAAAAAAAAAAAAAAAAAATCAGACAAATGCATCTAAATCAGCTTTGTTAGTTTTTGTGATGCCTTTGTTGGATTAAAGACCTGAGGCTGTTGTCTATCTATGGATAAAATGGTAATCCAGGAAACACCTAAAAGTACTTGTAACACTTTAGAGGATAATCTTATTTTCTTTGAAAAGCATATTCAGGCACGTTCTCTCCACCCTTCTTTTAAAAAACTCAACAACATAAACCAGCACCAGTTTGCTCAGCCAAGAGAGCTCATAAAGGTGAAGAGTACTTCTCATGGGATATAAAAATGTGAATTATACTGGAAAATAAACTCTCGATTATATTTGGCATTCCTAGACCATCTACCAGCAACAGATGTTCTGTCCTGAAAGTGATACAGTTTTGACAGGAGTACAGCAACTCCTTAAATAAATTATATTGAGTTGTTCTCAGAGTAGTACAGATAATTTTTTTTTAAGGAAAAGCGATTTCACTCTTTAACTGATTAATTACGAATTTACATTCATTTTCTTCCAATTGTGAAATCAGTGCTAAAGCTGATTTGTAGTGGGGTTTTAGTCTTTTCTATAGAGCTCCTATATTGTTGCTGTTGCTACAGTCACTGTTCTTACACTTTATTTTGAGGTGAGAATGTTGAATGAAATCCTGTCTCCATTGCAGTCAAGAAATTTGCATCTGACTTCAGTGGGGAGGGAATTTTATCCCTAGAATCACTCCCATGCTGCCCCTGCCCACAGGAAGGTGAGAGGGACATGGAGAAGAAACCTTGTGAGGTGGAAAGACCTCTTCATTGTGTGGCCTGTGGTTTCCTCAACCTCAACTCTACACAACAGGTTTTGGAGGTAGGATTTTGAGGGCAAAGAAGAGGAGGTGACAACTGGATATACCTACTGACCTTATTCCTGGGGAAGGCTCTCACAAGCTGCCTTTGTTCCCTTGCTTGGAAGCCGCACATGATTCTGCATTAGTGGGGAACCCAGTGGGTTTCTGATGCAAAGGAATTAAATGGTTGAAGAGCAGCATATGCCAGAGAGAAGCACTCGGAGGTATGAGCACACTGAGACTTGATCTGACTGGAAAAATCAAGCTGTGGATTTTGACAGATAGTTCTGTATCATCTACAGAATGAGGCTTCTCAGAAAGAATTTGGATGAGGAATTGGCCTTATCACATTTTTATACAGGGACAGTCTCCTGCCATAGTTTTTCAGATATGAATTACATTTTATTTGTAGTGAAAACCACTTATCTTTCATTTAATATTTTTTGTCAACGACGTTGTTGAAATCCAGTTTAATTCTTCAGGAAGACCCTGGAGAATTTTCTCTGAAACAGTATCAGGGGCATTTCTGCATGCCAAATAATGGTGCTTTCAGAACAGGGACTGGGACAGGACTAAAGAGATTGTACAGTTTATTTCTCCGAATTTGCTTCATGGAAGAAGGACAGGTCAATGTACGAGGAGTCTTTATGTGACTTGTCAAACATGCCTAAATCAGCCTACCTGTTCCAAACTTATTTCTGGAGTCGTGTAGAAGCTGCCGACTTACTTGACCATTTCCCAGTGGAAATATCAACATTAAAGCCACTGGCTTGAATTCTGAACCTAACCATATCTCCTGCAACTCCAGATAAGTTAATGAAGCTGCAGAAGGAAATAGATAAAAGACACAGAATTTCCTCACAGGCTTTAGTGCATGTCATCATAGGGCTTTCATACAACTCTAACAAAAGTCAAGCAACTGAAGGAGAGGGATTAAAATTTTCTTCCAATTCTCCCCTGAAATTCTCATTTCTGTAGTATCATATATATACTTGAAGAGTTACGTTGTTGTGGGGCCAGAATAATTTAATTTCCTGAAAAATAGAGGGTTTATATCAAAACAAGTCATAAGGAGACACAACCTTGCAACATGCACCTGTCAGGTGAATCTGATAGCCTGGAGCAAAATCTAATATTTGGGTACATCAAGCCAACTTCAGTGTCTGATACTAAGCCATTTAAATACTGCAGAGCTTGGCCTATTGTATTAATATATGGAACTCTTGTAGTATCTCTGAACTCAGAAAATGTAAATAAAGGTTCATTTTCATTCACATACAGAGCACAAAAGTTGCAAAATGCCTCAGGTCATTTTTTATCAGCAGGTCCAACAGTGAGTAAAGGGAAATTAGAACAATACTGCAGATAGCTGAGGTAATTGAAATAGCCAATTTGACAAGATTTTAAATTCAGCTACTGGGAAATACATAAAGATGGCCCTTATCTGTGGAATGCAAGTACTGACCTACAGTAGAAACTCGGAAAAGCCTGGGAGGTTGTCACTGCTCTGTGTGATGGGGCATGTAAGATGAGGCAATGAGACAAAAAAAGGCATGTCACTTGCCTTGCACTTCACAGAGATGGGAAGTATGTGACTCAGTGTGCTGCACGCGACTTCTTACCATATGATACAAACACACACTGGTCAAAAGTAGAGAATAGTGCCAAAGAAGTCTGTATTCCACTCTGTGTTCCAGCTCCATACAAATCTTTAATATATGAGATTGGATTGCTAGTTCTTTTTTATCAGTAAATGTGTTATCATCTATAACTTGGATGCAACTCTACACAGAAACTCTGTGTTGACTTCTTATTTACAGTGAAATCCCAGCTCCTGCCACACAGAAAGCCAGCATCATACTGGTAGTCTTTTCAGCAGTGCAAAGGACTCATGCTAGCTCTCTGCAGAGAGGTCATTTTTCTTTATACCTCTTCAGTTCCTCCGTTGCATCAGACATAACATACTAGAAAAAGTGGACAGTACTTTGAATAAAATCACTAATTACTAACTGAAAAAAGGCAGATATGAACTAAAAAGTCACATGTGAAGTTTTGCACTGACATTTTCCCGAGGAAACTCCACCATTCTACTGGGACATGGAAAAACAGACAGCACAGCCCTCATTTACCTGGCCAAAGAGCTTGTATAACAACAGCCATGACCAAACCCGAGAAAATCAGAAGTAGAAGGACACTCCAATGCCACTCATCTTATACCAGTCCATTGATTATTTTTTTTTTTCTGGAGAGTCTATAGACTGATCTAGCCTGAAATTCAGTTAACTTGATACACATTTGCAGCTAGAAGCAGGTCTTCAGTGTCGAGTGCAGTAGCAAAGAAGAACTGATTTAAAGATTTGACATCTTGGGTTTCTAAGTTTAAGTAACAGATTTTCCCAAATCAGCATTTTCCTTCATCATACCTTAATAGACAGTTAAACTGCTCCTCCTAGGATATAGGACAAACTTATTTTCAGACTGAAGGACAGAATACATCATTACTGCTACAGTCCTGTAACACAGTTCTTTTTTGGAACTGATAAGTGTTTTGTGAAAGAAACAAAGAAAGAAAGAAAGATTTGTTAACAATTTTCTCTTTGGAATTATAGTAGCAACTAAGAAATACTGCTTTTGGTGAATATAAGCCAGTCATTTAAAAAGGACGGTGGTCTTCTCCACTTTGTCCCATTCCCAGCAAATGTGTGCTGAGAGAGCCTAGAACATGCTCAAAGTTATAGAAATACATTTTTCTGTTTAGATGCTCATCGGTCACAAGAAGAGATGAAGATGAGTAAAGAGTAGTATTGCCTTTTTCAGAATTTTTCTAGCGTATGAAAAAAGACCTATACACAATTAATTTGTACACTGCTGCATAAACGTAATCTCTTTCCCCTAGGAATAATGCACCTTTGGAACAAACTGTATGTGACCAAAAATCCTGGGAACTTTGGGATCCATTTCAGCTGTGTTACAGATAGATCTGTGAGCAGCTTCAGGCTGCATGCTCTCTTCTTGTGATCCCTCCACAGAGGAATCTATATCCATAATGCATTATCTTAGCTGGTTTGTTATGAGTTCAGAACTCCTGCCACAGGCCTTTCAGGAAGGTCCCTTGTATTTTTCATACCAAACTCGCACATTTAATATCTCGTGTTTCTCTTGGCTTACGTCACTCATACAAACGGTGTCATCACTGCGGAGGAGTGACGCAGTCCCTGGATAGCTGCGTAAGGACCCTGCTGAAAATAATGGTGGTACCTAGGCATGTGGAAGGAAGGGAAAGTGGGGCCACTACCTTGCATGGAGCTGGCTATAGCAGAGGGTGTAAGAGGCATTCCCAGGCGGCTGTACGGAGGCAGAGATCCTTGGATTGGATGAGGAATGGGTGTAGCTATGGATGCAGTGCTGGTACCCAGGGCACTCAAAGACTGTGGATGCTGAAATCCAGGAAAACTGGTTGAGGAGGATACCCAGGAACTGAGGGACAGGTTATCAGATGTTGTAAAGGCTGATCCTGCAAGCAAAGAGAAAGAACACCTGGTGTTTGCACTGCAACGCGCAAAGCTGGAAAAATAGCAAAAAGGAAGAAATCTTCACAGCAAGACTGATTTTAATGACAAGTTGTCATTGGAAATACTTCCCAAATACTTCCCTCTCATCTTTCTTTGTATTATTATTTGCCAGTTGCTGTCCTTTATCACTACATCTTAGACAAATTTCCATTTTAAGAAGCTGGTTGTAGTGGCTTGAACAGTAAAATCAGTTTTGCATGTTGGATATTTTTGGTATTAAACACTGAAGAACCTTGTAATGCTGCCACTAAACATTAAAGCATCTACTCTGATGTGGAATCTAAGTGCATTACACCCCTCTTTTGAAGACATGTTTGTAGATTTTTACATCAGATCCTCAGTAGAACTGGCTATTTTTTGCTAAAATTTCAGTCTGGCAAAAATGCAGGAAAAAGTAATTTGCACTACAAGTTCCACACCCCAACCCCCCCCACCCCCTTTTTTTTTTTTTTTTATCCCAGTAAAACTTGTCAACACTGCATCTATTCACTCAATCTTACTTTTTCAGAAACACAGACCAAAATTCTACAATGTCAAAACATTTTTGATTTTTCCAGCTGTGTACAGTGGTCTAACGAAAAACACTACTGTTAAATCATAGGAAGAGATGCAGGGTTTTAAGTGAAATGCAACAAAAATATTAAAAACTTTCTCTTGGGGCAATTATCTACCTTTGATCAAATGGAATTGTTTTCTTTGATTTTTTTTTAATCTGGAAAGTTCCAAAAATTATTTTCACAAACCTTCCACCTCTAAAACACTTTTTCTCTGACAACTGCAGAATCATTAAAAAAAAAAGGAAAAATGGTTTTTAAAATTTAAACTACTTATTTTGACAGTAAAATTTTGTGGAAACATTGAATAATTTGTTTGTATAATTATACATGGTCATTTTCAAACAATCTGGTGACAATGTTGCCCTTCACTTCTGCAGTTCCTCTATGCGTCGGATCATCATCAGGTGTCTGATTTCTAGAAATGGGAAATACAATAAAATCCTATAAATTCTTAAATTTTATTCCTATTCAAACAATAATGCAGCTTATGTCCCTTCTGTATTTTTTTTCTTGTCCAACTTCATCCATTGAGAAAATGTCTCTTACTTTAAGAAATGAATCTATGGGCAAGAATATCTGATAAAATATAATTTCAAGCCAATATTGCAAAACATTCTGAAACAACAAATTTGACAACAGGTATTAGTTTTGTAAATCTGATTCTAGAAAATATGTTCATCCAAATTGTGCAAAGAAAAAATATGAAGGCATCTATCTGTCAAGGAAAACTTATTGAATACTAACCAATCATAGGCACATATTCAAAACAAAGCTATAAGCAAACAAGAATAGAAAGAAAAACGCAAAATATTATTTTCTTAAAATCACAAATCTCTTTAGGGATATATTCTCAAAACAGAGCTGCTCATGATTAATTCCTCCTCTGCTTAATGAAACAAGGAAAAAGGCCTAGTAACAGGAAAGAGAAATTGTGTCAATTCAGCACTAGAAACAGACTTGAACCCAATCCTGGCCCTACCATTGAACCAAATCCTAACTGCTGGGAAGTTTGGATCCAGAGCCAAACTCTAACGATAACACTATACTGATAGACCAGAGCAAATCCTGTTACAACGCAGCGGATATCTGAACGTTATTGCACTACAGGGAAAGTGGGATGCGAATCTGGGTTTGCCTAGAAGGTTTACATTTGGCTCCGTTCCAGGTGGCGACTATGAATCCTGTGTGTGGATACTGGAGCACAGACATCCAGACATTATACATTAAAGAGTTTTAATTGGATTTATATATTTCATATCTGTTAATTCCTTTGAAAACCGGCTGCTTATGATAAATATACTACTGAAGGCTAGCCGCTTCCATCTTTAGATGGCTGAAATTGCCTGAGCTGAGAATGCTCTGGGTGGGTGCTGAAGTAATTAGAGATAAATAGCAGTGACAGACTTCCTTTGTTCTACATAGAATAAAGTATATGACTCCTTCTCATGATCAGAGGTATGGAACACCTATCCTATGAAGAAAGACTGAGATGGTTGGGGTTGTTCAGCCTGGAGAATGCTCCAGGGAGACCTGATAGTGGCCTTCCGGTACTTAAAGGGGGCCTATAAGAAAGGTGGGGACAAACTTTTTAGCAGGACATCTTGCAATAGGACAAGGGGTAATGGTTTTAAACTAAAAGAGGGTAGATTTAGACCAGCTATAAGGAAGAAATTTTTTACAATGAGGGTGGTGAAACACTGGAACATGTTGCCCAGAGAGGTGGTAGATGCCCCATCCCTGGACACATCCAAGGCCAGGTTGGATGGGGCTCTGAGCAACCTAATCTAGTTGAAGATGTCCCTGCTCATTGCAGGGGGGTTGGACTAGATGGCCTTTAAAAAACCCTTCCAACACAAACTATTCTATGATTCTGTAATTCTCATGAGGAACATCCATAAGCGCCCTTTCCTCCAACTGCAGTGGTCTCTAATTGCAACTTAGTACTCCAAAAAGTCTCACATACCACATTTGGCAGCGCCAAAAAATGTGCCATAGTAATTCTGAGGCAGCCGAGGCCTCAGAGAGCCTGTAACACACACCACCCAGCAACATGTATGTATTTGGCTGTCAACTCTCATACGTATGGAAGGGCATCCCTCAATTTTGCATGCAAGGTAATTTTAAAAAGCATCAGAAAAAATGAAAACATCTGAGAGTTTCAATAAGACCATTATTTGTCTCCTCACATCTTGGAGGACTTTTCCTTATTTAAGGACACCAGACCTAAACAGAGAGTGAAGGCAGTACCAGTTATTCATCTGCAAGAGCAGTATGTTTTACCCTCTGTGCATGCCTTTGGTTGCCCAGAACAATCACATCCTATGCCAGCATATGGCTCCCAGATTAGAAAAAAGCTGGTTGCCACAACTCGTCATCTTCCTCGCTTACTCATTTGCCACATTGTGAGCAAATGCAGAACTGTACATCAAGAACAGGATATATTTTACATAAAATTAATTGTAATAAACTTTTCTTTCCTCTTATGACACCTTCCTAGGGATTCTCTTCAAATGAGAAAGACTTTAATGGCCAGCTCTCATACTGAGGTTCACCTTATTCACTTTGTCACTCCCAGAGGAGGACATCATAACAGGGAGAAATTTAATTCTTGGAGAGAGGGTGCCTTGCTCCAAGCACTTCTGACAAGGTGAAATTTAACACTTCAACAATAACTGGCCTAAAATCTAAGCTGACATGAAGCAAGGTAATCCGCCAGAAGTATGTGAAAAGATGGCATCATATCAGCGGAGGAGCTGCTTCAGAAACTCCACAATCTAAGGAACTAGTCTTAGAATAGAGATGTATGAACAAGCTCACCTAATCACATTTTGCTGAAGAGCAACTTGTGGTTAAAAATAAGTGTGTTTTCCCTGCACAAGTCCGAAGAGCTTATGACCAGAAATAATGCTCTTATCTTAGCAACACTGTATGAAGTTAGAGGACAAGACAAGGGCACTGCCAGTCGGAAGGCAGATAGAACTGCTTTACCTCAAGTGGCTGTTGCATATCAGGCGGGTCACAAAGTCAACATGCAAAGTATAATGCAACACAAGTTTATGCTAGTCAACGATCTCACAGGACGGATTTGAGATCTATTTCCAGTGACAAATTATGACAGATGCAATTTGTCCAGCAAGTATACCCACAAAGAACAACTCTGTCTTGCTACTACTTTTGCGACTGCTAAAGTAGACAAATTTGAGGTGAATTGCCTCAGCAGGAAAAGCACCTTTTAGAGACCAAGAGATAGTAATTAAACATCAGTTTTCCAGGGAGCTATGGACTTTTATTCCTGTAGAGGCAAAGCAGGTTAACCACAGCATGGTTGAAGATGGTCAGAACCAAGTCCTCTGTTCACAGAAGGCTGGAGGGGCAGCAAATGCCACATCTACACAGTACTTTACAAATGGTGCTGAGCCCCAGCTAATAAGTCCTGCCCAGGGAGGCAGGACCTGGGGAGTGTTAGCTTGTTCTCAGCACCACCGTAATGAAGTTGCCTGGTTTTCAGCCATCTTGAAGAGGAAGCAGAGACAGTTCTGTGCTGATGACAAGGGCTGTATAGGCATCTCTAGAGCTCCCTCCTGAACTATCCACCCACACCAGTGCCATGGGCATATCAGATATCCAGAAGAGCCATAAGGTAAGAAGTATTCTTCTTCATTATAGGACTTCATGGCAGAGAGGTACAGCAGAGAAATGCTTCAGAGTACCACAGTACTGACTGTGGTCCTCCTTTTCTCAAGCATAACTAGGTCACCGTAATTTACCTCATGAGCAAATTTTCCTACCTCTACTTTGTGTTGCCTGGCTGTCATCTCCAAGATCTTCTTCTCCTCCATAGGTTCGAATGGGGGATCGGGCATAGGAATGTTTTTGGATAAGGCTCTCCACGCTTTCTCTGTGAAAGGAAACAACCTACTGTATCAATAATATTATAAAGAGCCTCCTAATTCATTAAGTTAAATACAATGAACATGCTGTCTTTTCCCTGTTCAGACCACAGATTTCTCACACAGAATCTCCAAAATTACCTGACAAAAGAGTTACCTCATAGCATGTCACTGGAAATGCCGAATTTGGCCTGCAGTGTTTTAATATTGCTGGTCATCTCTTACCTGTGTGGTACTGCTTCTTCAGCAAAATAGCGTGAACTTCCCACCACATTTCCTGGTCTATGGATCGTGAATATAAGACCAGCACTCTTCATAGATTTGAAAACACAAGCTCTGGGGTTATTTGTGCTGGGTGATCAGTCTGGGTTCAAAGAGGCACCTGTGGTCCACCTCCTTTCGAACAAGCTTTCACACCACACAAGACCACCTCATTTAGCCCTCTCCAATTTTTTTTTAAATCAGGGGCAAGAAATAGATGTGTCCAGAAACAGCTCAGCTCTAACCATGCTCTCTCAGCATCAGAGTTGAGGCCAGTTCATAGCAGGAAGTCTACAGATACTACCGATCTCGTGCCACCTCTATTCTGGGAGGTTAGACGTGCCTGCCAGGCCCCCGCCTTGCTGGTGGCACAAAGCACTGAAGTCACCCAAACAATTTTTAAATAGAAGGAAGGCATATCTTCATGATAAGCCATAACAGTTTGTAAGGAAGATCCAACCTTACACATTCCCAGCGTGTTTCCATGTAAGTAGGTGGCATTATACCAAAGATGAATATGACTGAGGCACATTTCCAAAATGGTTTTGACCTTCTGTTCTCATTTAAGAAATCTAGGCATTGAAAGCTGTTTAAATCCACTGCTCGGTGAAGGTTTGGTCTGAATTTACCATTTTGCCATTCATACTTGCTAATGCCCTTCGTTCAGACAGCGTGGCTGTTGCAGAAATTCCAAGGAAAAATATTTTCCAAGTAACACAATAAATCACAATGGCACATGTTTTCCTTTCCTACAGAAAGCCCATTATGGTCATTTTGTCCTTGGTCTATCACTGGCATCATTACTTATGCTAGTCTCCTCAGAAAAAAATAAATAAAAAGGGGATCTTATCAAAGTGATTTACTTGTGTCAGGCTTGGAAGTGGACTGAAAGCAATGGCAGTTCCTACATAGAGGATGATATAATTGAATTACTGCCTTTTAAGTGATTGAAAACAGTGGGCATATCGGGACTATCTCGAAGAAGATTTTACAAAGAAAAAGACAGATGGCATTGTTTACATTATGTGCTGAATGCCTCTTGAAACTTTTTTTTTCTGAAGCAGAATGTGAAATGCAAAGAATTTTACTTAGCCAGAAAGACTATCTCAGATGAGTACAGAATAACAGAATAACAAATTAGACCAGTGTTGTCTGAGTGATTTAGATACCAGTCTATAAACATATTCATAACCAAAGAATTACTAATCTTTAAAGGTCTGAAAAATAAATATGATTCAGGTGATTGTCTGTATTGTCTCTATTGACTTTATTTTTAGTAAAGGTTTGCTTATAACAATGGACATTACAGTATGTAATAAGATCCTGATGCAACAGAAACAATGCAGGCTCTAGTTTTAGTGCAGTGGGCCAAATTAATCTCTAAAACACTGGATCCAATGGTGGTTTGGGGATAAACTCACCCCAATAAATTTACATTTGAATTACCTAGAGGGATTTAAAGCTAAATCAAATGCCCACAATTATTGCAGACTAAATTCTTTCCAGATGGGTTTGTATGCTAGACAGAGAACTCTATTATTCTATATGGTTGTCTTCTTTTAAAGGAAAAAGAGATGACTTTTTAGTGAACCCTGAATCTGCAAAGTTTGAAACCAGGGAACTATGTGGTAGGTTTATTTATTTATTTTTAATGTTGTAATGTTGCAGGTAATATGCTAAAGGTTTTAGAAGATTAATCTCATTCATTGGCACAAGACGCAAAGTTTTTTATGGCAGAAGGAACACTCTAACAAGGAAATCTGGATCAGGGGAAACAGCTAATTTCACAGAAGCCATTCCTTTTGTGCAACTGGGATTTAACATTCAAAACTGTATATGCTTATCTTGCCTAACCCTGTTGGTGGTTTATGCTATAATCACAACACGCCTATTCAATTTTTCGTTTTAGGGGTTGTGGCTGTGATTCACACCATGAGTACAAAGCATTGAGATTCGCACCAGAATTTAGGCACCTGGCCCCCACAGCCTTCAGGTGGACACTCTTCTTTCCACATACAACACATGCTGTATATAAACCTCCAAACAGACCTATGAAATGCAAAGGCTAAGCAGGAAACCACCTAAGCATGCAAAAGGAAACAAAGAAAAACAAGAAGTGGTATATTTTCTCCACTCATGAAATACATCTCTGAGTTATCCCACCATGCACTGTTTCTTCCACCTAGAAAAACAAGAGCTAAAGTCTGCACTCACGTCTCCCCCATCCCGGACCTAAGTTAAGTGATAATCTTTCCTTCCCTTTGTGTTTCAAAGGAAAGGGGTGGTGGTCTCTGCATCATGCACAAATATTTCATGCTCGGAGAACACCACCCAGACATCAGATCTTCTTGAGTAAAAAAGGAGTTAAAACTCATCTAATCTATGGAAACATGTGGAGTTTCCCACGTAGACTGGGAAGAGGAGGCCAGTCTCCTCCACCCTTTAAAGACAGAGGTAGGTGCTTTAGGACTTTCTCCAAGGTAGATATATAAAAGGAAGCAAAACTTAAACAACAAAATGTAAGTGCCTGTGAAATCTAGTTCAAAATGCAGGAACAAAGCTGGAAATCTGGAACACAGGATCCTGCTTATACCCTTTTTTCAACCAGAGCTAAAAGGATTTAAATCTCAAAATCTTCCTGAAAATTCTGTTTATGGAAGTGTGAACTGTTTAGGATATCCAGAATATGGTGCTCTGTAGAGTGGACCAGTAAACTAATTTTTTTTAAATCCCAAAACATTATAATAATAATAATAATAATACTGCTACTAAGAGGGAAAGATACTAATTTAAACCTCTGGCTTTATAGTTCTGTATGCAACATCTTCAGATACTTCAAGATATCTCAAGGTTCAGAGAATTTATGGAAATAATTTTTTAAATTACTGGAATGATGAATCAATATTTGCTATTTTATGATTCTTCTCGATAAAAAAAAAACAAAACAACGAGCAAGAAGGGTACGGTGGAGTTGTTTTAAAGCTTTCCTTTAGTATTTCTCAGAGCTCATCCACACTAAAGTGGCTGAAGTGACTTCAAGTTACTCAATGCTCAGCTTCTGTACTTCTGGTACGTTGTCATCAGATACTTGTTATCTAATACTTGAACCTAACAATTTTTACCTTTTAATGTATCTTAGAACTCCATAGTTTCTTCTATTAGCAATAAATTAGCAATAAACTTTGTTTTGAGAGGTCACAAGCTGCCAGCTGGATAAAGGAAAGATGTCTTTTTTCTGTCAAACTCTTTTGTGTGGTCTACCAATAATTTTCCGTCTTCTAGACTGCCCTTCAACACACAGATATCTTGTAAATACCCAGAGGAGGGGAAAAACACATGTACAGGCATCATATATTACTATGATTAAGCTGTGCTATGTGTACAACTGGATAATAGTAGCAGATGACAGGCTGGAGCAGAGCAAGTTAGGGGCTGAAGCTGTTTGAGAAAATGAAGAAGGAACCAGGTGCCAAATGGAGAGGAAAAACCTCAGCTTGTTTTGGCTAGCACACCCACAGAGAAGATACTGAGGCAGGACAGATGTAAGGAGAGGTAATAGGGAAAAGGAGCTCAGGCTGATCCGAATAAGCTGCATTCTAACAGAAGCACCTCTTAAGCCCAGCTCTGTCAATAAACCTCTGCTTATTATGAATGAAGCACTTCTCTCCTTTGGGCAGGAAATAGAACAGCAGATTTTGAACCAGGAATCGAAGGAAGTGAAAGGTTGGAGAATTTATCAATTAGCAAAGTTTTAGGGTGCACAGGGTGCATCTTGCCATTCTGCAGGTTTTAACCTCTTGACTGAACATTTCACTCTTGTCCCTGCTGGCAACTGATTCCAAAAACTAAACCTCCAGCTACGGACGCTTTGTGTCTTGCAGCTACAAACTGAATCTTTGGCCTTGCTTATTTAACAGTGCCCTGTACATACAGAGTAGTCGCAGAGGATCAAAAGCAGATAGGAAAATCCTGATGTAGCTGACAAATGATTCAGGAACACTCTACAGACTAAACCCAAGATCTAGCCATGAATATGAACTGGGAGATGGCAGAAAACAAAGCTGACTTGGGAAGCAGCTGAGGAGCGAGGCCCTGCATGAGGATGCTCACTTCCTTTTGCTGTCAACCCAGATTACAGAAATTCTCTTGGGAGACGGTAAAGTCCCAGATTACCCCGAGCAGGATCTTTAATCAAGATGAAAGAACAGTGCTTCTTTGTAGGTGGAAGCAGGCATCTCTTTGATGCTTCTTTGTGTCATTTTTTCTTCTCCTTTTGCAGTTACTCCGCTTCAGCTGTGCATTCACAGCAGCCTGATGATCCCCATGATCCTGATTCTGAAGCGCATGACCACAAACCCTGATGATATGGAAGAGGGCTCACCTGGCCAGAGGGCACTGTCACCACTGATGCTGTTATGTGGCTGCATGCACCTGAAGCTATGGGTTTTCCTGAATCTGGCAGAGAGCACACCCAGGGGATGGAGACAGGAAGCCTGTCTTCTCCGTTTGGGATGAGGAGGCTTCAGGCAATATATCTGGGTTTGGCAGAAGGTGTTAGAAAAGCTAACCCAGAACTAGCTTGCTGGAGCCAGGCCTGGGTTAGTATCCATCTTAGATCCATGCTACAGCTCCAAAGAGGATGAAGTTGATGTAATAGGCAGCCACTCATTCCACTGGAAGCCAGGTTCAACCTCCTTTGAAGACAATGTGCCAAAGCCAGTCTGCAGTGAGAAAGAGCAGTGGCAGAGCCAGGCACTCTGAACTCATACCTTCTGCAGAAGGTACTGTCTCAGGAATGGCTACAAAAGGTACAAATTTCAGAGCAGAGTTAAGCAACCTGTTAGTGTTTTCTCTTTTTGCCCTTATTATCCAAGTGCTAGGTAACCAAAAAGGTAAGGATATCCTCAGAATCCGCTCCCAGTTCCTGGTGTCATGGGGTTTGTTATTTTGTTTTTTGTCTTTTTCTTTACAAGAAAAAGGCAATGTTAATTTAAAAATTTTTTTAAAAAATATAATTAAATAATAAGATTGACAACCATTACTTTGCTTTGCCATTCAGTTTAACACAAAGAAAAATACAGAACAGGATATAAAGTGTATGAATTATCAGTTTGCAGCCTGAATGACTTCTTTAGTTCTGCATTTCAAAGGTTTCCTTTTTTTGTAGCTGCCAGTTAGTATGTTTGGAAGAAAGCCCAGATAACAGAAGACATCAGAAGTGAGGTGAGGTGAAGACAGATGGAATAAATGGGCTGAGAAGGCTCAAAAATAAACTTGTCGGAACTTGCACTGTAGTAGAATTTTTTTTAAGGGAAAAGATGACTAATTTGTCTAAGACACAAGTGCTAAAAACAAGTCTGTAAAAAACCCCAAAACAAACAAACAAACAAACAAACAAATTAAAAAGAAAACAAAACCAAACCAAAACAAAACCCCAACACGTCAGGAGAAACAAATACAGTTCCATAACAGCAGCTAAGAATGAACAACAAACACTGTCAGAACCACTGTTCAGATATCACTCAGCCTTCATGTTCCCGTGGCTTTTAGTCACTATTTCACACATGCATAAACATACAGACATATTGATTTGCTACATATAGCTGCTTCTATACTGATAGATGAATATTACAGGATGACCATAGGAACCTAATTCAGCTCTGACACGGTACGGATCAAATATTTGACCAGAACAAAGTAGCTCTGTTCCACTGCTGTTGTGGTTTAACCCCAGCCAGCAACTAAGCTCCATACAGCCGCTCATTCATTCCCCCCATGGTGGGATGGGGGAGAGAATGAGAAGAGTAAAAGTGAAAAAACTCATGGGTTGAGATAAAGACAGTTTAATAAGTAAAACAAAAGCCATGCATGCAAGCAAAGTAAAACAAGGAATTCATTCACCAGTTCCCATAGGCAGGCAGGTGTTCAGCCATCTCTGGGGCTCCATCACTGATGACATCACATGCTGAGCATGACATCACATGGTATGGAATATCCTTTGATCAGTTGGGGTCAGCTCTCCTGGCTCTATCCCCTCCTAACATTTTGTGCTCCCCCAGCCTTGCTGGTGGGGTGGTATGAGGAGCAGAAAAGACCTTGACTCTGTGTAAGCACTGCTCAGCAATAACTAAAACATCCCTGAATCATCAACACTGTTTCTATCACAACTCCAAACCATAGCCCCATACCAGCTACTATAAAGAAAATTTACCCCAGCCAAAACCAGTACAACTACTTAGACTAAAACTGAACCAGTTCCAATGAGGGAAGAACCAGGGTCCATCAGACTACATTGGCTCACATGAACTGAAGTTTGATTTGGAACAAAATTTAATACAGAGCCACCAAACACTTTCACACAAATTCAAAACTATTGGCCAAATGTTGGATGGATGCAATACTCCAAGAATACATATGATTTTAAGAATGAAGGAAAATGAGAATTAAATTATGAAAAAGCTAGGTTTTGATGATTTCCGGGGAAAGAATAAATGTGTCTCCAAAGTGGTGTTTACTGGTACCCTCACAATAAAACATCTGGCTACTGATGGCAATTCTGCAAGACCTATAATATGCACGGAGGTGACATAGACTGTCTGAAGCCATGACATGGGAAAAGTCATGACACTTATGAAGGAGCATGAGTTTATTAAATATACCCACCCCACTTCTCTCAACTGCAAATAAAAATGAGAGAAACAGCTATCTTTATACAGGGAAAGGAAAAAAAAAAAAAAAAAAAAAAACAACCAACCAAACAAACAACAAAAAAAGACAAAATTACATTTCTCTTCTCTGACTTGGAAAATAGCACATGCAAAGTATGTCAAAGCTCTTTATCTTTTTTCACCAAATGTAGTGACACACTTAACTCTAACATAACCAACCCCACAGAGCTCCACTTCGCCCAGTGAGTGCAACCCTTTCTTTCTGACTGCCAGACAGAGGTGAGGACAGAGCAGTACTGTGAAACTGGGATTGAGGGAAGACCCTGGAAAACTTCTTCTGGCGTGGAAACCATGGGTCTGATCTGACGTCATCCTTTCCCCTTATGCACACAATAGACCTGCACCAGGTGAGTGGAAAACACTAGCAAAATAAAACTTTTTTATACTGTTTTGCACAAGTGAAAACATAGATAACAGAATACCTAAGTGGAAAATGAGCCAGGGTATGATTGCTTAAAATCCTGGGAAGTGAAGAAGTTTCATGGAGGGCTTTCGCTGGGAAAACAGAACAGTTGCCTGTCTACCAGTACGCAGAGGTGGAGGAACCAGATTTGAAGGGAATGCTTCAAGTGTCTAAATATAGACAAGGAGTGCTTTCTAGATGCCCTAAGATACCCATCTGCAGTGGTCTGGAAGGGATGATGCAGAAAACACAAACAATTCATCTACCCCTCTGTGGAGCAGCAGCTGGAGGCTGAAGCAACTGCAGCACATCTGGATTGCCACCAGATTCAGGCATTTAGGCCCCAGAGTGCCTGGTGTTCCTTCCTAAATTCAGGACTTCTTTCAACCTAAACATCGGAGATGACCTCCCATGGCTGGCTGCTGACATTCACAGACTAAGGACTAGCTGAGGATAAAAGATCACCTGGGGAGTTTGACTTGTTGGAGAATTATGACAAAGCCCTACTTAACCATGGACATGGGAGTAAGTCATAGAGAGTATATATTTCTGGCTGTTGGGGGCTCTCAAGAGTAAGGGAAGTTCTTCTATACCAGCAGTAAGCAGTGGGAATCAGGTGGAAGACACTCTGTGGGATGAGTAGGGAAGGGATGAAAGAGAGGTCTGCTGCAGAGAGCACATCATTAAGCATGGCTTTGACTGCTACTTCAACAGAGCAGTGCCCACATCCGAGCATCAGCATCCATTTCACTTACGGCCTTGTAAGCTGGTACAATGTATTTCCACATCTCAGACATGAAGTTTCTCAGGGGAAAATTCAGAATCTGATTACCATGCAAATCCAGCTGAGATGCCAGGATACAGCTCTCTTGCTTCTCTCATCCCCCAGTCCTTCCTTTCTTTGCCTAAAATTTACTTGGGTGTGCAGCCATACTTTGCCTCTTGAATTGCCTCTTTTCCATATTGTTTCTCTGCCTCCCAGAAGCATTATTAGTCTTGTGCAGATGGGTTTCCTCACTTAGGTCTCTTTAATAGTTACGAGTCCACAATGTGAACTTGCCTATCTCATACTGAATCAAATAGACAAGCAACGTTCAGATCATGATTATGATCTGTCATTTCTTGTTTGATCATTATTTTACAATTCACTAGTTCTGTTGACTCACACTCGAAATAATCACCTTTTTCACTGGATTGTTTGCACGATATTTAATTGCAATGGTTTTATTTATTTTTAAAAGGCTAATTCTTCACGACAACTGAAAAGATAATTTCAGGCTCAAGACAAAAAAATAAATCTGCTGGGTTCTGATTTTGCATCCTTCATGGCTTTGGCACTTTTTATTCCCTTAAAGCCTATCTTCAGAGTGAATTGCTCATTATAAAACCTGCACTGGCCCTCTTCACAAAGGTTACCATTAAAAAAGATCACACTCATCCACATTACTGCATTTGGCATCCCATAGTCAACACCACAGTATGTTAAGCTCCACATTCTGACAATAAATGTTCAGTTTTTCAATCACAACCAAAAAGGCTGTGGGAGCCTTTTTATAATAGAGGAAATGTAAATACCATGTAAAAAGATCAAAAGGTGAATCAGCAACTTATCTTAATCACAGTAGCCCCAGATAAAGTCTGCCCTGTTGCCATAAATAAATTACCAGAAGTAATGTATGGAAAGAGTTGATTGTGGAAGGAATCTCACATCCTACTGAAAATTCAATATATCACAAATTCAACAAAGATTTTTTCAGTAGTTAACAGCTTTGCATATATGTAGCTATGAGTACAAGGAAACCATTGTAAGGTATTTAGACAGGAACAAAAGAAAATACAGGCACTTCAATAGCTTTGCTGTTGCCTACCTCCTCTACCATTTGGCAAATTTCACTACCTTTACATACATTATTTTAACGCCAACACATATAATGCAAACAGATTTAATCCTAAAGGCATTTGCAGCTTGAATTTCCTGCATAAGGATCGTAAATCTAGAGTGGGAAGCCTGAAATCATTAAAGTCACATATATATAAAATCATATTCAATTAGGTTAAAAAAGTGCAATTTCTGTCATCATGTCATAAAAAGATGTGTTTTTCTCTCAGATCTACTATAAAGAAAAGCTCCCTATATTGTTACAGATAGAGGCTGTTTTCAATCAGTTACAAGGAGCAATCCAATTACTGGATGGTTTAGTGCAGTAACTGACTCCAGACTAATTTAATTTCTTTAGGTCTCTAAAGATCAATTGATCTGATTTGTTTCCCTCCCCAAAGGCTGTTTAGGAAAAAGCAGGCTTAAATACCTGGAAATGAAATACAAAGCTCTGTACACTTTCACACTACTTAGGTCATTCGGAAAAGCTGGAACTCACAATAAATGAGTGCTCTCTTGGCCCTAACATCACAGGATGCTTTGCAGGAGACCATTAGGATCACGGCACAGCGCCGCAGATTATGCATGCACGTGCTGTGTGCAGGCCTGCTGAGGAAGCAGTGCTTGGAAGGTATCTTTTACAGCTTCTAGAGAACCATTCAATTTCCAAGAGATGTGCAAATGTGCATTTGGCCTGCATAGTCTTTTCCCTGGCAAATGTTTTTCTCAGACACCCATCTTCTAGAAATAGCTGCGTTTCCAACTAGACTGAACAAGAGTCATGCTGTACTATTCAGTGTATCACCTACATCTTGTAATGCGTGTCCTGATGGACATCAAGCAGCAAATTCTTCCTGTTGTCATATCTCACTTTTCTATTTCTTTTGCTTTATATCAGATTTCTTTAAGCAATTTTGCTGGAGCTAAGATGAAATCTATAGAATCAGTGGGCACTTAGAGAATGACATTCTCATCTACCTGAATATTTTAATGCTGGAACTGAATAAAATCCTTGGTATTTCTGGGCCATATCAGATAACTTAGAAAATTCTAAAACTGTCTCTTACCAGCCCTCTTGTGTGTTACGTTTTTACTGTCTCATTACTTGATGTGTTGTGTAGCAGGTTGTTTTTTTAAATACTGTTGTTCTCTAACCAGGGCTAAGCTTTCCAGTTTAAATCAAAATAAGATCTTAACCAAACTTGGACTCTCAAATCCAAAGTTTTAATGTCATTTCAATACTTTTCACATTCTGTTTCTTGTATTTATTGTAGGTTTCACATTTGGCTACCTTATCTTTCATGGTAATGTTCATTCCTGGTCTAGGCTGTCTGTCTCAGGCTCTATTCTTACACTTATCAATAAACAAAAGGGCACTGCGGTTTATGCTCAGCATTTCTGACTCCATGCCATGTGCTGTTATAATAAGATGTCCTCTGGAAAAATTCCCTTCATATCCAGCACCATGATAGTCAGTTCATCTGCACAGAGGTAACTAAGTTTTTCTCCTTGCTTATCTATTCAGACGCTCTCAGCCCTTGCAAATCTGTCATTAGATGTCTCCTGTCTGTAAAACAAGGAAACTGAAATGCAAAAATCAAACTCTCTTCTCTTCCTACATGTCCTTTCTTGGCTATTTATTGCATGCAAACCTGAGCTTTGGACGTTGTTTACCTTAGTCCTCTGTCAAGACAGCAGGCATTTCATTTTAATGAAATCTGTTTCAGGTTTTTTTTTTCATTTTCAACAAAGACTTTCACGTAGGAAACAACTTTTAACAACTTTGCAAGTACGCACTGCAGTCTAGAACCTTGCTTTCCCCAAATTACTGTTCTTTTACCTAGTTGCTCAACAAACCACTAATGATCCAGTCACTAATAAGGGATAAAATATACCACTACTTCCCATCTATGGACCTGCTTAGACTGATGTACTTCTGAAATGCTGAAAAATTCTGAAAACACTTTCCCTAGCTGTATGGATGTGGCTTCACTGAACAGTTTGTCCCCTATACGCACCCGTGAAAGATGATTTACAGATACATCTGGGTATTCCCACACAGGAACCTGAAGGGTTTTGGCCTCTCCAAAATTTCTTTCATGATTATGTGCTCATAGGAAAATTTGGACATGCTATATCCATCTCCATGGAGTTCTCCTCCAGTTAAAGGACACAGGCAGCTTAATTTGCTTCATTTGCCAAACTATTTGACACGATATCATAAAAATGTGATGCTCTGGAGAGCTACCAAGAGATTGAAGATTATTTCCTACTCAACTGTGGGTTAATGCTTCTGTCCCTATGGCAGCAGTTGCTTATACTGAGCTGTACACACACAAAACTCAACAGTTTCCAGATAAAGCTTTCCCCTGATGCAGCCTACAGTACAATTTTGGTGAAACAAAAACGGCATTTTTGTCATCAGAGTGGGAGTTATGGGATTCGTCCTGATGGCAATAATTGTTGACTTCAGTGTCTGGGACTGTTGAAGTGTATTTTGGGAAGCTCCCCTCTCTCTTTTCCACTGTGTGGAGCAGTGGGGAGCTATAAAGATGTTTTTCACAGGACCACTGCCCTTGTTTCCCATTGACCCAATTCACAGCCCTCAATAGGATTAAATGGCATGATAAGAAAAAAGCTTTTCATTCTGAAGTTGTAAAACTGACCCTCTCCCCTCTTCAAGAAGCCCCCTGAGGAAGATGAATATATTGGTCCCAATTGGAACAGATGTCAAAACTCAAACCAGCTCTTTCTTCATAAAGTTTATAAGTATTTTTAAAGGAGGTGGAGGAGGCTTACTATATGCAACAAGATAACGTTAAAATGCACAGCTTCTCAGGAGTTGAAAGGATGCTTTTCCTACAAACTCTCTCTTTTCTTTATCTTATCTGCATGGAAAGTAAACAGAAAGTCCCCATTACCTCTCGATATCAGTGAGTCTGGAAGAGTCCCGGAATCCTTTAGCAAAAGGGTTGCTGTCAATTTTCAACTTGGTTATCTGCAAACACAGAAAAGAGCAATGCAACATGAATATAGTGTTCAGGTATTCCAGTGTACAAAGTGTTAATCAATCCATCCTCCTGACTTCACTGCTAATTTTATCCATGCTCCCTGTGTGTGTGCATTTGTGCTACTCTTGAGATGCTGCAAAGCTGGGGAAGCAAACCAAGGTGTATTATACATGTGGCAATGGAAAGAATGAAGGGCACAGTGGGCTCAGCCTTCATGTTACCCAGAGCAGGAGGAAACCACCCACATATAGCGTTACTGCTTCCAAATACTTTAACAGCACAAATCAGGTTGTCTTTTCCATGAGCAATGCACAGCACCCTGCTAGCATCTGAGCCTTGTTGGTGGAGCTGCACATCAACTAATGACTCCAAACTTGCAAGTCTGCCACTGCTTGCAGACTTAAAGAGGTTGCTTTAGTTCAGCACTACTTGGGTTTTTTTTTTAACTGGGATGCAAATGTTCTCAGCCAGACCTGCCACATCACATAGGGGCAGTTTAACTGTTTTTGCATGGAAAGAGGCTGAGGAAGGGAAGGAGCGGGAAAAAGTGTGGGGAGAACTCAGATTTAAGGTGACAGAGCCTGGCTCAAAGGAGCAACCCCATTAAAACTATCACAGTCCTGGAAAACTAGGGGTCTTACAACAAAAGACTCTCCTCCTTTCTTCAACTGTCGCTACAAATCTGCCCAGTGCATCCTGTCAGCCTTTCCATTCTGCCAGAGTAACCCACTGATCAGAGTCCCTCGGCCCCAAATCATCAGGGCTCCCTTTAACTTCGCAGTGAAACTTTTTAGGCATCGGTGGTAACATAGGGTCAGGCACTGTGTTTTTCTGGGAGCAGGAAAAAAATCCTCTATTGCCCTTGTGAAATTTTCTAGCTGTCCAAACAAATGAGATTTAGTGAATAAAACCTGAGACACCATCACAATATTCAGAGCTTCAAGCCATACTTCTTCCAATAATTAAAAATAAAATTGTAAGTGGGAGTTAGAGCTTGATGAGGGAAAACACAGGACCTGTCCTGTAAGGCAGTGAATGCCACCAACTCTAGCTGAAGCCCGTGAAAATCAACAGCTCTCAGCAGACTGAGCAGCTATGTCAGCCTGGTTTTCCTGAAAAAAACCCTGTATTGAATAGGCCACAACCTCATTTTTACTAGCTGGTCCTCGAGACTTGGAAAGAAAAAGGATCTTTTCCAAATCCTCAAACAATCAAATGTATTTCAAAATGGGGTGGATTTTCCTCCAAAATTTAAACAAAACAAAAAAAAAAAAAAAAAAAGAGGGCAACTGAACCCAACTTTTCATTCTGAGAAAGAAGTCTTCTGAGAGAGAAACACAAAGAGAGAAGGACAGGCTTACAAACACAAAACCTGAGTATTGAATTACTGGTCTGCAGCATATGAATGATGCACTGAGCAGCTGCCACCCACCTGCTCTGCCACCATGGGAAACACCCTGTACCCCTGGGCTGCTGCCTTCCCTGCCCAGCATTTCGGGTCCATACAGGGACAAGCTCTCTGGGGAAGGTCCTTGCTTTTAGGCACTATGTAGGAGGTGCTGCAGCTCACCAGTTGTTCCTATGGGCTGGTCACACAACATGGGACCTCAGTGCTGGCTGCGGGTTTGAGGCTGTCTCATCATGCAGGTATGACTGGTGGACACTACCCTGAACTCCAGTCTTGTCACAGGAACTTGCAACAGCGCAGCAAGGTAGTTTTAGTCTTGTTCTACTCCCAAGATACCCATAAGCTCTTGACTCATGGTGATGTTGCAAGGAGTGAGGGGTTAGTGCCTCACATACAGCGAACATTTTTATGGCAGCATTCTGAGAACTACCTTGAAAAAAGACAAGCTTTAACTAGTTCCATTGACTTAGATCACCAACACACTGAGCCAACTGCACTGCAGAATAATAAGGAGGTCTATTCATCTCTTGAGTGTATTTTCACCAATCAAACTTCCATTTTCCTAATATTAAAGATTTGGTATGACATCACAAGAGAAACTTTTTGTATCCACCGAAGCCAGATGAGACTCACAATCATTTATGACCATATTTTTCCTGAGAGACTGTCTCACAAACAATCAGAGAACATCTGCTAGAAAGCATTTTAAAATGAAATCTGACCTACAATTCAACTCTGTGGCAGTGGTTTGGCTGTTTAAATAAATGCATGCCCTTTAAATCTTAAATTATGAGATAGTTTGTTGAAAGTGTAATGTATTTAGCTTTTATCTAATAACCTCCAGAAATGTAATCAATCCCTCCTTAAAACAGTTCTGAAAGAAATGGCAAAAATGAAAAAAGGCTCCATTTTCATTAGTCATAAATAAAATGACAGCATCAACCTCTAGGGGTTCCGGAGATGTTCCATTGAGAAATTTTCCAGGACTCAATGTATGTGCTTTGAGAAGGTTAGTTTAGAAACATCTCTGGTGTAAATATCGTTGGCAAACACAAATCCATCCTACCAAAATAAATTCCAGGTTTAGCTGGTTTTGTGCCTGTTACTATTGTGCTGGTTTCTACAGAAAGTTACGTGGAAAAATCTAACTCCCTGTCCAAACATTATTCTTGAGATTGCCAGGTGCTAAATGCATTTTCTGCAGCATTCAGATACAAACCTGAGTTTAAAATCAATACGTTCTGATATTAAAGCCTTAAAGAGGGATGCAGGGTCTGTCATAAGGACCAGCTTAATATTACTACTATTATCTTCAGAGCTTCTTTGACCCCTAAACAGTAGTTTAATTTTACTCGTAGCATTTAGAAACTAATTACTTTTGCTTCATATTAAGAAATGCAGACTTCTTTAAATAATCCAGCAGGTACATTGACTCTGTGTTGCTGCCTGCGCACATGTTTGGACAGTACTTATATTTTTCTTAACTTGGGGGAATTAGAGAGGGAAAGAGGTGTTTTTCTGAAGTGCCATAGTCATTAAGCCCTTAAAGCACACTCCAAATTGCACTGAAGCCAACAACATATTTCCACTGACTTAAATATTAAAGCCCTATCCACTGTCAAGCAGAGCCTCTGCTCTCTGACTGTTTATATACTTCCTAAAATTACTCATTAGCAATCCATTGTTATGATCTCCTCCATTTTGTATATATTATTCACTGGCATGCAAATTGAAATTCAAACATCTGGATGTAATCTGGGCAGCCTCTGAAAAGCATATCTCTGAATGATTTCCCTTATGTTTGAGCCTTACAGCTTAATTAGTCAACTTTTTTAAGCCCATGAAATCATCATGTGCAAACCAGAGTATCTCTCAGCTAATAGCTCGTGGCTTGAAAGATCACTGCAAATAAGAACAGTTCCTTAATGAGCTATAATTAGAAAAGGACTAAATTATAATATGCAAACAGCTTTATATAGACAGAAGGGAAGACAAATGAAAGTCTCTTTCATGTCATCTTTACTCCCATGAATAATCCTTGTGGCTCTTTAAAGTTAGTAGTACTACCCGTATACATAAGAATTACTCCTGAATATGAATTAGATTGGTCACAGTCACTAGAGACATTGGCATGGAAGGGTAGGTTATATCAGAAAGTTTCCTATCTTAGATGGGGGGAAAGGGTGTTTTCAGCAGGGTGGGATTTAGTTAAATCCGCATAAATTAGCAACTGTACTCACCAGTTGATTCTGGTAGGCAGTAACAGCAGTAAAAACTGTCTCTGGAAAGATAAATGTCCTGAACTCTTCCGATTTCAGATTTAGCAAAGAAGCTGTATGATCCTTCTTCTTAATAATGTGGACTCTGGGCTGGTACTTGTGCATGGAGTTCAAAATGATCTGCAAGAAAGAGCAACAAGGCACCATCCTGAGAGGCAGGTTAACAGGAACCTCCAAAGGCTGTAAAACCATAGGGGGAAAAAAGATCTAATTAACACTGCAAGGGAGACATCTGAAATCTAACTAGCCAGGGGCTGATTTTCAGAGCAAACTCTCCAACTCCTTTGGGCAGTTCCAGGAATTGAAGGTGGAAAAGCAGGCATTCTAGGAGCTGGTTTCTTCTCACTCCTACGCCGCTGGTGAGCACACGTTTTTTTGAAGCATAGATACCTGTTCCTACAGGTGAGGTGTTTTACATACAGAATTCATTACTGCTAGTGTGTGCCACAGTTTGCAGGTGTCAGCTGCAAGTGTAAACATCTAACTCTTGAAAGCTCATGACAGAGAATCCACACTTGCAAAACTGCAGGTGCAGAATGAAAACAGCCAAGAATCCCTCAAAAAACCCAGAGAAATGAAAACCCAACCAAAAAAACCACCACAGCCAGCAGCACAAACCAGCTGACCTAAAATAAAACTCCCCAGATCCTTTTACTATGGCAAACCTTTAAAGCAAAATACTTCATAGATGCTCTTCACCGCAGACTACCAAAAATGAAAAGAGAAACCAGACCGGAACCCCAAAATGACCAGGTTTTGCCATTTTATCCTCATTAATAATTGTTTACGAGCTCCCAAAACAATTCTAAACCTAACGTAGCAACTAACCAATTTCAACATTCACTGGCGTCAAACTGAGAGTCCCACTTGCTTCAGTTACCACTGGCTGGAGGCCTGTTTGGCTGCCTCTAACCACAGTATTACAATATAAGAATTAAATACAGAGCTCGGCTCGCACCAGTCCTTGTTTTGGATATAATCACAGTCACAAGTCAAAATTGGCAATGGTGTGGGTGGTTCTATTTTGCAGGGGCCATAACGACATTACAGTCAGCTCTGTACATCTGGAATAGCTAATGTGCATTCCTCAGGAAGCGTTAACTTCGGCTGAAACACAGTAGAAATGGTGCAGTATTTCATGCTAACTCAGTCAGTGAGAAAGGTTGACGTTGCATTGGAGTGGAGAGCTTAGAGACAGCTTTGTCATGCCTAAAATCTCCATCAGCGTTTTCTTTGCTTCTTCTTGGGGGCAAATATTGCGAAGACTCGCACTGTGACTTTGTGGGGGGTGCACAGTGAGAAGAAGGTCATTACAGTGATGGGGAACCATTGTCCTGAAAGTGTTGCATGTCTGCTTTTACCAGCTCAGGTCCTTTCTCAAATCACTTCACCATTTTATATATGGACACACACAACGGCCATTAATATCCTCAGCATTTTTCCCTCTCTTTGTGAAATTTTGTCTTACTAGCCTAGTCACTTGGGCTGCTCTAAGCAGCTGGAAAAGACATTTTAAAGGACAGTGTGTGGATGGTGGTGAGCTTACTGAGAGCTTAGCCCACAGAGCTCGACACTTCCCGTTGCCTTTCATGGCTGCTGTATCCACACCAAGGCATTACATCTGAGCAGCAGCCGAGCGGAAGGAGGAAAAAGCTGTGACAGAGCAGCTCCCACACATGCCCCTTCCTTTCACTACTCTGTGAATGCAAATTGTGATGAAGAAACTCCATTTCCCAAACAAGACCACGTAAACATTTATGAAAGTTTTCCGAAACCAAAAGCACACGTGGATAACATCTCCTGCCATGGTGCTCTACCCTGCATGTTCCCACCAGAGGCAGCTTGGGTCTTTCAGGTACAAAGCAAGTAGCGAATGTAGCCAGGAGGTCACAGAAGACCCATGGCCAAGGTTAAGATTACTATTTCCTTTTTGTGAGGGTCTGTGTATCTAGCGCTCCATCTGCATCCCCACACAGGCCGCCAGTGTTGCAGTATTCACTGATATTAAAGTCAGCAGGATATTGCACAAAGTATATCTGTGCATCTTCTTATGTCAGGACCATCAAAACAGCCTAGAAGAGTAGATACACAGGGTGCATCTTACAGAGTAGCCCCCAAGGGTGGTCTCAAAGTCCAAGCAGCCCCCGACCTGCATGGTGTAGCTATCAGAAAATCCCTGATGAGCTCTGTGATACTCTGGCTAGTGTGTCTGGAGAGAAACACCAGGTGCACATATACTTACAGCAGCCCCCCAGCACATGCTTACTGGCAGTACAGTGTGGTCACAGGCCCCCAGCCATCCCATCTGCCTTCGTGCTGACAGCCTGCAGCAGGGAAGATGACCAGGATCCATCCTTACAGGATCATGTTTGCTGTAAGGTCAGGCAGGTTTGTAGGCATCTGGCTCCCACTGGCTACAGACTGGTCAGAGGCAATCTGGATGCCAGCTGCAAAATCCCTGAGGTGGCTTTTAATTCAGGAACTATGCTGTGAATGCAGCTTCCATATTCACCGAAGAGTGTTACCAGGCAAAGTTTGCTCTCTAAAAACACGGAGGTTCCTAACTTCTGCCAGGTTGGCTTTAAAAAAAACCCCCTAGGCATAACGCCTTGTGGCTATTCTAAAACCTCTGCTTTCACAGTTACTTGTTGGCCATGTTCACACTTTTGTGTTTACTTTTGCAAACATTCATGTGTTTGACTTTTGCTTATCATAAAGGCCAGAGAAGCAATTACAATAATGTATACACTTATGGTTCACCTCACCATAAATGATGCCATGCCAGCTAAGCGCCACCAAAAGTTCTAAAAGAAGCAGTCTTTTCTGATGAAAAACATCATCAGAAATCTGGAAAAAAAAAAAATCACATTCATAAGAGTTCCACAACCAGAAAAATGGGAAATATTCACTCATCTGTAAAAATCCAGAGACAGAAGCCATTTCCTTCCTCTGGTAAGGGTATCTGAAAGTATTTCCATGGCGCAAGCTGTATGTCATGCACACAGAGATAAGACTTCTGCCTTGATGCTTGGGGAGAATACATACACAGCTATGGGGTTATGCATGCTGCTGAAGAGATGCTTGCCAACTCCAGAAGTCTCGGAATAAGAGAAAACAAACAAATGCTAGAACAAACAAAAGCCTCTCTTCTCTTCAGATTCCTTTTCAGGAAATGAACCACCCTACAAATAAACACACTGCAATTACCTTAACAACCAAACCTGTCTTCGGGAGGATGGAGAAAGCAAGTAACTAGAACAAACTGGAATCAGGTTGGATCCAGCTGCTCTACCTATAACTGGTATTTAAAGCTGTCTTTTAGGTCATTAAAACTTCCTCAGGAGCCACATGCCTTATCAAACATAATTAAGATTTTTAGCAGGCCAGTTAAGATCTTGTGAGTGAAGAAGGGCTCCTTCGGGCATTGCAGTTCTCCCCTTCTCTCAGTACATTGGAGCTCAGAAATGCCATTGGCCTCAGCCCCGTTAGCCTTCCTTAAATGCTCCCGAGAATGAATTTCTTTAATTCTACTGAGCATCCAATAATGGTATTTACATAGCTTCAATAAGGCAACACATAAAACTTAATTTGGAACATAAAACCCCACAAAATACCTAAAAAGGGAGTGCTCCGCAGAGGTGTCACGCCTGTCATGCAAATCTCAACATGGGATCAAGCCTTTGGGGTTTATTCCTAACTGAACATGCAAAACTTCCCATTGACTTCAGCTGTCCAAAGCCTTGATGTAAAGAATAGGATCCACCTCTGCTGCTTCTTTGGAAGTTGATTGGGAGGCCGCACCTCAAACACTACAGATCATTTTCTCCCACTGCTTGTATCTGAGAAGATTACATCTTCTTGCTCTGTCACATGTCTCTGTTCCCGACAGCTTCTCAGACCTACTTTTTTATACTCGTCTGGGCTTCTGGGAACTGCACCGCTCCTAACTAGTTTGCAATATACTGCTGCAAGCCCTTTATTAGAGGCACACATGGCCCCTGTTATGATGAAAAATGCTTCTTTTTAAATGCGCACGTATACTGCTCTATCATCACTCAGTGATAGAGCCCACAAATCTTCAGCTTTGCCCTTCTACAGATTATGAAATAAAAGAGAGAGGGAAAAAAAAAAAAAAAAAAGAGAGACAGACATTCTCCACTAGTCAGGAAAGGAACAACAGTGGAAAAACCATATTCAAGAAAAATATACCCACAGATGGATCTTTACAAAAGAACAACACAGAGGCATCTATCTGGGCTTTCTTTTGGTTTGGTTTGGTTCGAGTTTTTTTAACTACTTTTATTATTGTTGTTTCCAGCATGTATTTTAAATGATCATGACTGTGGTTTAATTCTTAGGTCTTGAAATGAGCAAAAATACTCTTTCAGATGAGAAGCATTTACACAGGAGACAGCTCAGACAAACAGCCACTGTCTCACACAGTCCGAAAACACAATAAATACCACACTAGGGGAAGGATTTCTGATACCGTATATGCCACAATTATTCAGCTTTACAGGCTAGTTACCCCTACACATGCTTCAGAGTTCAAAATCACTCATTTCTTCCTGACAGCTCTTTTACTAACACTGCCTTTACGCTTGTTCTTAACTGCCCCGTTCTCAGCCAGCAACCCTTTCAAATCCATCCCCCTGCTCCTTCAGCCTTCCCCTGGGAAGCCACCAAGCCCAGAGGCAACACTTTTAGCTCTTCCTTTGCAATTTGGAGGTGCTACCAAGTCATTCCCGTACTTTGCAGGCACTTTTGGAGACGGGACAGAACAGACAACACTTTTTCTTACCACCCATGGAGCCCGGGGTCAGCAGCTCTGCATCCTATTTATCAGATTCCAGCCTCAGGGCTTGTGACAACAGATTGGTACTGATCAGAGCAGGAACCTGTTTCCTTTAGAGGCTCAAGCCCACTCTGTGGCACCTTGACTTGCAGGTAGCCTACAGTTATTTCAAGGGCAACTGAGGCACACTTATTTTTATGATTCAACAGCCCTTGTTCTGGTGTCACACCACTATTATCTGCTGACTCTGTGCCCATGCTATGTTGAGTCTTGAAGTAAGAGAGCCCTTACTGATGGACCCAACCCCAAAAGTTTGCCTGTAACGAGGAGCTTCCAAGCACACATGGAAAAAGCATGTGAACTTGCTAACCAGTGCATGTGGCAGAGCATACTGCCATGTCACAGCAAAATGCATGCAGAAGCATGAACAAAAAGCTCACCTGCCTCCCTTTTCTCCCATACTTTGATGCTTGACTCCACTCTGAACTTATCCCCAGTGGATGTTCTGCCTCTAACAGCAGTAGCAACATTATTTGAATGCTTGTGTTGACCTGGGCTCTACTTTATGGAAGGTAAAAAACCTCTTTTCTGAAGTCACCTGTTCCTCAACAACAAAGATTAAAACCCAACATGTTTAAGCTTCGTGCAGCATCTTTCTCTACTGTGGTACAAAGGGCCAGCCATGAGAGGTCCACAGGGAGCCCCAGCAATCTTCCCCCATCACAGTCTCTCTCCCACAAGCTTAGGCCTGTGGCTCAAGTGAGCAGTTCCCTTATGGTGGTTCCTTTACCCTTTCCCACCAGGAGGGCTACTCACATGGCCGTGCTGATCCAGCTCATTGTTGGTGAGTTTGACTTTTTCGAAGGACACCATCTGCTTCAGCAGTTGCTCTCCTGTGAACGGGGAGTCAGGGTGCACGTACAACCTGGAAAACACGGGGAAAAGGCCTGCTCATAAAATATCTCACCTCTTGGCTTGCACGTGGGCACCACTCCAGTACGAAATTTTAAAAAGCCTGTAATATCTTAATTTTGGAATATGCAGTGGTTTCATGGACATGGATTTCCTGAAAGCTTAGGGTTATACAGATCAGCTAGTCAAACAAAATACAATATCCCCCAACTTAATGAATGCCTGAAATACGACCATTAATGACAGACAGTAAAGCAGATGACTTGTTTAGTTCACTGGAATGTAATGAAGAATCCCATGTCCACGTGCTAGAGTGTTCTCTAACCATACCTATTATTTTATCTAGTTACCTAAAATGGAGACATTAACTAACATTCACTGTTGTGTCTTTTCCCAAATGAAAAATTGATCATGTCTTTCCCCACAGCTGTACTAACAAGCACTTAAAATAACAATGACTACAGCTACGAGAGAAAAAACATGTTGTCATTAGAGAGATAATGGGGGAATGTAGATAAAAATACATTTTTCTTTATATGTAACATTAAGTCGTGATAATGATTTTAACCTGCACTCGATCACGCATTAGCTGTGGTGACGTCTGTTTATAAGAGGTTGAAGGCTGCAGTCCAGCACAGTGGTCTGACATGAAAAATTAATTGCATCTCTGTAATTAACAATCCACCACTTGGGAAATTAAGCAGAAGAAAAGGAAGCACAGAAGACATGTAGATACAATGATATATACATTATGACTAGACTAATCACAAGTGCCAGGCTATCTAAAAACATTTTATAGAAATAATATATTGCTGAAAATTAGCTCAAAGGTTCTTTTGTAATAGTGAATGAAGAGCTGAACTAGACATTCAGCTAGTGTTCTGCTTCTGTCAGTGTTGGTTATCACTCACTGAGGGCCTGACTCTCATTTTGGGTGATGTCTTTGACCACATGGATGGATTTCTTCCATTAGGTGGGTGGGGCAGTGCTGAGATGACGGGTTAGAAAGATAAACATTATTGTTGCTGTTGAGCTACGATTTTGGTTAGGCAAGAATGGAAAAACCACCAAACGATGGGGCGTAACTTTCTGATAGACTACACTGATCCCTTATCAAGGAATGCCCGTAGTAAAGACTCCAGGGAGCACAGCTCTGTAACTCAAAGAGGAAGGAGATTAGATCCTGCATTCTCCACTTTTGCCAGCAGAATCCCCAAGACACAGTGAAACTAAAGTTTTAGCAGCACAGCTCACTTCAGATGTGCAGGATGTTTTCCTTACACTGATCCGAAGCACAGCTTGGCTGGTATAGCTATGTCCACAGGAGGGATGCTGAGCCAAGGTTCCTGTCACAATAAAATATTCCTGTCATACAGGCGTCGTCATAGCTATCGACTCTGCTGATTGCACTGCAAGGCTCATGAAAAATTATGAAGTATCTGAAAAACTAAGACCTGGAATCCTGTTATGTCAAAATAATTTTACCTCTCATGAAAATTAACTTTGCCTTCCTGTAAAAAACAAAAATCTCAACCTTTAGAGCTCTGAATTAGAGAAAGCAAAACAGAAAGAGTCCCAAACATGACCTGCAACTTTTCAGCCAGTCTTGTGATATTTTTTTTGGAGCCTGACTTCTAATTTTGAATGTCTGGATAGCTAATAATGTTTACTGTGATCACAGAGTGTCAGGCTCAGCAAGGTTTAGCTAATTGGGACCAAAAAGGCAAACTATTTCAAAAATGCTCTGGGGAATGAGTAAAGATCTTGATGTGTCCAAAAACTGAGCACAACTGTTTTACACAATAGGCAGTTAATGCTTGGCACTGCCTTCAAACTACGACATGCCTGGATGTTAGCAGAGTGCTAACAGGAAAATCACTGAAGGATGGGCACCTGAACATCGCTTACGTAAATGTATTAATAGACCTCCCTTTTCTTTACTGATTTGCTAGATGCCGTTGATCCCACTGCAACATCTGGTTCCACCTGGTGAACTACACCTATCGGCAACTTCTCCTATGGCCTGAGCTTGTACACCTTGGAGGTGTGAAAACTAGATTGCCCACTGAACTAGAAGTCATCGACAGGACTGTGAGCGTGCACAAGCAAACAGGTTAGAGAAATAAACGTGACCGTTCTCTGGCACAGCACACGAGGCTCCCCCAGAAGTTCACGCGGGCTCTGCTGCCTAAGGCCAGCCAGATGCGAGGGGCTGCTCACTTCAATTCACAAAGGCTTTAGAAGCCATATTTGGATATGAGTTTGCTCCACGGTATATAGTTTCATGATATATGCAAGGCTTGGGTACGGCTTCCTTCTTGCATATTTTGGAATGTGACACCACTCTCCTTCTGTTTAGTTTAACAGTTGGTCTGGTCCTGCAAGCCCTGTGCATGTGGCTTTTAATTACCTTAATGTCTCAAATAATTTGCAAATCTTTTAAAGGTTTCCTACCTAGGGTCCTCTGTGAGCGTGTAAACACTATAACTTCATTAAACAAATTATTCTAGCCAAATACAGTAAAAAAAAAAAAAAAAAAAAAAAAGTAAAAAAAGATTTCTGAGTGAAAGAAAGGAGGCGAAAAAGGAAGAAGAGCAAATAAAGGTACATGCTGAAACTTATTAAACTGATGTTTCACACAGTCTTAGCAATTTGGAAGAACAAACATAAAATATCACATAGGTATTCTATCCCCAGATAGCACTTTAGAAGATTTACAAAAGACTCTCTGAAAAGTATTTTTATTTAAGTGTTCATTGCAACATAAACTTGTCTTAAATGTTGACAGCAGGAAGACAGGGATAAAACCAGTTTTTATGGAAAGTTCCCTGAAGGGCTAATCTTTCAAACAGAATCACAGAATACTTATTAATTTGGAAAAAAAAAAAAAAAACTGTCTCAGTGTTGAAAGTTATTTTTATAATGGAAAGAGCAAGACTCCTAACGGGTTCGATCCTGCAAAGTCTCACACCTATGCACAATGTGACTCCTGAATAATTCCCCTGCTGCCGATGTGCCCCTGCAGATGCAGGCAGTGACGTGGATGGGGAGTTAACACCTTGGTACCAGCACCCAGACGCTAAGCACACATACACCCCGCGCTGACACTCCTCAAGTAAGGAGAGCTAAGAATGTGTATTTGGAGAAGAAGAAATCAAAACTTCATTAAGGGCTCCTGTTACTGGAGCAGGACCAAACCCATTTCAAGATGGGAGGAGTACTACTTTTAATTTGAGCAAGACTGAAGCCTCCTACCTCAAAAGATGCATTAACACTCCAGAAAAAGCACTAGTAATGCAAACATTGGCACGCTGAACCTCTTGACATCTTTTTTCTCGCCAAACAAGAGCATACGAAGGAGAAAGTGCATAATTGTATATCTAAGTGCCATTCATACAAAGAAAAAGTAATCTGTGCCTGTGTTGTGATCCAAAAGACCATTGTGTTTTGGCTAAGCATCTTGAAAATGAAACAGGAGAGATATACATTTACACACAGAGGCGCTGATCCAGTGGGGACCTTAAAGAGCTACCACAGTACGATGATAATAAATATTAAACTCCAAGGTGGCTTGACCCCAGCTCTAAACCACTCAGTAGGGCAGTTGCTAATTATTCCAATGATCTAACTGTTGTCTTATGTTCTTTTATTTCCTCATTGAAGTAGTCTATGCCAGAGTGTGAAGTAGCAATCAATTTAAAGGTATCCCAGAAAGTACTTAAATGGGAAAATAAGAAGGGGAGAACCCTGCCTTAAAACTGTTTCTGTCCTTCCCCTATTTCTTCTTTTGATGCTGACTCCTTTGGAGCAGGATCCCTGTTTTTTCTTTGAGTTTTGATCAGTGCTCATTACAATACGTCAAACGAAGCCCTCGGACGTTAACCACATTGCAAGAAGGAGTTTTTGGCCATGAAAACAAAGCCGACATAACTCCTAGGTTGCTGTCTTTAATCACAGCTTCTCTGCATGCGCTTTTTGTTTGTTTACTTCCCTGAGCCGCCTTCCAGAGATCAGCAGTCAGCAAGCTTTCAGCTGAACTATTTATATGAGGAAAGTGTGCAGGATTTGGTCCTTATACTCACACACACACAAAAATATGCTTCCATTTCTTGTGTTTCACTTCTAATTTCTTTCTCTGTAATAAGCAAGTTCTTAACCCCAGGCTAAGCCACCTGGAGCGGATCTGTGTGTCTGCACAGAGCCCTCCACAAAAAGTTTCTTTGAAGCCAGAGAGGAATCCACGTTATTTCCATATCTCCGGCTCTGACTCAGCAAAGCCGTTCGACATGTGCTTCAGTCTGACTGGACTTGGGGACTTAAGTACGTACTGAAGTGCTGGGCTGAATACGATGAAGTGTGGGTCTCTGCTGAAGTGCCATCCTACCATACAGCCTGGTGCTGCAGCCTCAGTTTCCCGATACTGAAGGGAGTCAGTCGTTAATTACATTAATGGAATGATTTTAGAAAATCATTTTTACAGCATTTTGTTTCTGTATAGAAAAGGAGGGGATTTTTTTCCCTAACATCTCAGAAAATGCCATGTTTCTTAACAAAAAATGTAAATCTCTGTGCTGTAGAACTGATCCATACTTCATCTGCTGTCTAAGAGGTGAGTAAAAGCAAGAATAAAATTATCATTTAGCAAACGCTGGGTGTATTATCAAGAAATAATATCATTTCAAGCATAAACAACACTGAACTGTAATGTAGAATTTCTACTTGGACTTGGCTGGTGGTGCCTGGGTTGCTTTAAATTATGAGGTCAAATGCCAGGGTGGGGGCAAACCCAAGAGACAAATCAGGTTTGTTCTTTTTTAAAACTTTCTTATCCGAATCAAGGCAAACTTCATTTAACAAAATATATATATATATATAAAAGACCCTTCAGCCAAATCCTGCGTGCCTTGGAACATTCAGTATAAATCAAGCCTCAAGCAGAGCTTTGAGGCCCGATTCTGTATCACAGAAATAATGAATTTTGCAATCAACTTTGTTGAGCACAGCCTCAAAGTCTCAGGGCGCTCTTTGCAAACAGCATGGAAAGCAGGTATTTCTTGAAGGGAAAAAGAAAAGAAAAATATATAAAAAAGTAAAGAAAATAAAAGAAAGACCAGCAGTAAATTCTACAAACCTTGCAGGGAGCGGAGGGTCAGCTTTTCCAGCCACTAGCCAGGAAGACCTGTGGTAGGCATATCTATATCTTTTATTGTCCACAGGAACTATATCCATTAACACAATGTACTTGGCTTCAGGATCCACTCCCGAGAAGGAAACCCTGATCGTAGGAAACATTCTCCTGAAATAAATGCAAATCAGAAAATAAACACATGGATGGAGAATAGAAATAAGAGAGCTTCTGAAAAACTCCTAAAAGTAAGGATTATATTTTAACCACCTGCAAAAAAAATCAATAAATCATCTATTGATTCTGCTACAGCATGATAGAAGTTAAATCCTGTGTATCTCTAATATGCATAGAAAGAGCAGCTTGAAATCAAAACAATTTTTTGAAAGCAAAAAGAAAAAAATGGTAAAAGTCAAAAAGTTAAGGAGAAATGTACTTTTTGCCTGTTAGTTAGAAGTACACAACGATTTCAGAAAATAGTTGTACCTAAGGTAAGAAGTCCTAAGAAATTTTTTTTTTTTTTTTTTTTTAATATGGGATCCATACTAGTGTTAGGGAAATATTGCAGAAATTATATCCATTAATATTCTCACATATTTTCAATGTACGTTCTTTTAAGCCTGCTCACGATACTTCTGAGAGGAATTTTCAAAACTAAACTTTCCTTTCTTCACTTAATTTTTGACAAAACGCAATCTTTAAATCGAAGGTTATGCTGTAGACCAGAAATAAAGTTAAATCACTTTGAACAGTTTAAAATTTTCAGCTTCAAATTGCAGATTTTATACGGTGTTTTAATTTGTTGGGTTTTTTGGTTGGTTTGTGTTTTTTGGGTTTTTTTGGGTTTTTTTAAACACATTCTGGTAGAGCTCGCCAGTTAGGGAAAAAAAGAAATCGTCAGGGAACTTCATTAGTAACAAGTAACTTTGGGGGAATACAAAACCAGACAAGACATTTGGCCCCTCTGGACTGCCTTTGAGTGACCCAGACCCCAAAAGCTTTTCTGAAAAAACGGCATGATTGAGGTGATAAGAAAGCCTGGGATTCTTTTGCACATTTTTGCAACTGAGAGAAAAGAAAACCAAACCAAACCAAACCCTGACTGAATTATTCCTCCCCCCCTCCTCATTTCCCTGTGTCTCTACCACCCAGCCTCGCAAAAAATCGCTGCACGAAGGAGCTTTCAGCCACAAAACAAAATTTTAGGGAAATGACATTTCTACCCAGCCGCCGGGACCCCCCCGGCTGGATTTCAGCCGGCCGCGCCGCACTGCACCCCGCTGCCGCCCCGGGGCTCCGCGCTCCGCGCACCGCACCGCGCAGCGCCGGGCTGAGCCCGCCGAGGGGCCGCTGACCAGCGCGGCGGCGATTAAGGGGCTTCACTCTCCTCCTCCTCCCCTTACCCCATCCGTGCCGCTCTCCCAAAATAAAACCTGCGGGGTTTTGTTCGCTTTGCCCTTTTTCCCCCCGGGCCCCCCCCCACCCCAAGCCGCCTCTGGGCGCCGGGCTGCCCAGCCTTACCTCCCGGATTTGGTGATGATCATCTCGGTCCCCAGCTCGTGAAACTTGTCCCAGAGCTCTTTGGTCTCCAGGCTGCAGGAAATTTTGGCCATCTCCTCGCTGGGGATGATGGGGGTGGTGGGGATGAGGGGCTCGGTGCACAGGGACGAAGGGCTGGTGCTAAAATCCCCGTGAGGGTCCAGGCTGGATAAGTCACTCAAAGGCTGGGCGCAAGAGGATTTCTCAACGAATTGTTCTGCAGGGTTTGGGTTTGGGGAGGGGTGGGGGGGGGGGTGGGGGAACAAAGAAAGAGAGAGGGGATTCAGCCGGGACGGGGCGCGCGCCGAGAAAAAAAACTTTTTTTTTTTTTTTTTTAAAAAAAGGCATTTTTGGTTCAGCCCCCCCTCCCACCGCGATGCAGCAACCCCCGAGGGCAGGGACGGTGATTTTCGGAGGTGGTTTCCCGGAGACGCACGGCGAGGGGTGTTCGGGGGAGCGGCGCGGCCGATACCCGCTCCGCGGGGCGCGGAGGGGCAGGGCGGGCCCTGCGCGCTGCCTCCCTGCTTAACCGAGGGATTCCATGGAAAGGTCACTTAATTCTCATTAAAACGGGAGCGCTCGGCTCCGAGGGGGTGCTGAGAGCTGGGTCATGCGGGGGGTTGGAGGGCGCGGGCGGCTGCTCCTCAGTTGCGCCGCTGGCAGAGAGCGTAATACAGAAGGAGCCCGAACGCGGCCGCGCAAGCTCCGCGCTTCCTCCGCGGGAAAGCGAGCTCCTAAGACTAACTCAGCCGGGTCTGCTCTGCCTCCAGCCGGTTTGCTGAGCCTAAGCACACTCCCTTGGAGAAACAGGCTCCGGGGGAGATGCATGCGGCCGCGCAACCTGCGCCGAGGCGCTGGTTCCCCCTGGCTCTTCCCCCCTCCGGGAGGCTGCGGGGGCTGAGTTTCAGCCGAAGGAGAGGAGGGGAGGGGAGGGAGCCGGGCTGCGGGGGTCTCTGCCCCGGCCCGGGGATGCGGCGCCAAGAAACGGGAGGAGCACAGATGCGCCCTGCCCCTACAGAGAAAGATTTCGCCCAAATCTCCGGTTAGTAAAAGCCGAGTTAGAAGCAGTCGTTTCCCTTCGATTTCTAATGGAATGGCGTGGGGGAATGAGTGAGAAAAAATTTGAAAACTAAATTGAAAAATAAGCTGAAAAATAAATTGAACGAGCGGTTTCAGGGAAAAGGGAAAAAAAAAGAAAAAAAAAAAAAAAAAGAAGAAAACTAGCTACGTTTAACGCAAGACCATGTAAATATGTCAGACGGGAATACTACAACATTCTCGGCCTACGTTATTCCCTAGACTAAAAAATAAAGTTTGCAATGAATCCCTGGACTATGTGAAATCTATTGAGACAGTTGATTAGATGGAGCAGCCGCCGAGCGCGCTGCCTTTTCTAAATTATTGTAAGACTGAATGTAATATTGTTCATTGGTGCCCTGAAAGCTTAACACATTTTTTTGTAGTTTTCTGCGAACTCTTAGATACATGCAAGGACCACAAGCCGCAGAAATTGGAATGGGGAGGAGGGGAAGATTCTGCTGGTTTTTAAAAGCCTTCGGGAACCTGAATCGAGGCGACAGAATAGAAGCGAAATCCCTTACACAAAAATCGAGCTGAATTACTATAAAAATCCTCCCGGTCGATGTGAAGTGACACGGTCTAGACGAGCCTACATCTAGTAGCTGTGGAGCGAAGGGATCTTCAGATACAAGTTTTACTACCGCTTGTAAGCCTAGGCACGATACCGAAGATTCTCTTATTTGACTTCAAAAGCATATATAATTTGAAATACCTATTGGAGAGGTTCGTTTCACATCAGCGAAGAGCAATGTTAACTACCGTAGGGTGTGAGATTATTCTACGAACGGCGAAGCTGGAGAAATAAACGGCGTGATTTAAACTGGGGGAATTCAGCAAGTAGTTTCTGCTGTGAGGAGCCTCGCCTGAAAACGATGGTGGGTGACGGGGAGACTGAACCGGCTTTGGCGACGCGGCTTTTTCCTTCTGCAGGGAAAACCTTTGGGCAGGGGGAAACCCGCCGCTGCCCGACCCGGCTGCCGGAGCTTTGGGGAGGGGGGGACCCTGAGCGGAAAGCGGGCTCCGCCGGGGACCGACAGACGGACGGGCGGACAGACGGACGGGAGCTCCGCGCCCCGCGGACACCGGCGGTCCCCCCGGTCCCCACTCACCCAGCGGCTTGATGGTGCTCTCGGGAGACTCCTTGTCCTTGGAGCTGCCGCTCGACATGAGGGCGGCGATGGAGAAGGCGTTGGCCCGGGAGGAGAGCTGCGGCTTGGGGGGCGGCGTGTACTCCATGGCCACCCCGGCGGCGCGGCGGGGCTCGGCGCTGCCCGGACGGGGCGGTCGGTCTGTCGGTCGGTCGGTCGGTCGCAGCGCGGGGAGCAGCGCGGGGGTAGCGGCCGGGCGGTCGGTGCTCTGTGCCCGGCGCTGCGCGCTCCCCCGCCTTAACGCGGGGCCGCGGAGATCCTATCGGCCGGCGGCCAATCGGCGGCGGGACACGTCAAGGGCCCCGGCCCGGCCGCGGAGGAGGAGGAGGGGGAGGAGGCGGGCAGCAGGAGGAGGAGGAGGAGGAGGAGGAAGGAGGGGAGGGCTCTGCCCGCCCGCGGGGTGGGCAGGGGGCGGCCGGCCCTCGGGCGGGCTCCCCGCTGCCGCTCCCCGCTCCGGGCAGCTCAGCCCCGCTCCCCGTCGAGGCCCCCGCCGCGGTTCGGGGTGCGCCCCCCGCTCCTCTCAGCCCGGGGAGGGGGGGGGAAGGGCCCAGGCCACACGGCCGGGGATGCTCCCGAGAAGTCCCTGGGCTATTCGCTTTGTCGAGGCAAGAATCAGAGAGAGATGGTTGAAAAGAGGAAAATAAATTGTTGTGGGGGTTTTTTTTGGTTTTTGTTTTTTTTTTTTTTTTTTTTCTCGTGCGTGCGTGAGCCAGTTTTCTGTTTTAAATTCAAATTTTAAAAGACCACAACTTTTAAAGCAGCCGTTTCCGTCGCTCTGTGCCTGCTGCTGAGACATAAGGTTCCTTAAGGCTGATCGTGCGCTCGGTTTTCTGGCACCGGATCCCAGATCTTGTCATCCCAGTCAGAGGTACTCGCCCCCACCGACTCCAGGTGAGCCCCTGGCTGCGTTCCCGTCCCAGCCAACCCAGGGCGTGGGTCACTGATCGCACAGTTTTCTTCAACACCGTTTCATCGGCTCCACCAAATTAGATGGTGCTGATCAAGCACGTAAAACGGAGAGAAAACCAGGACGGGCTGATGGTGTCGCCGAGCAGATTAGTCCCAGGCAGTGATTTAAGTAAGTTGCTCGCCAGTACTCTTTTAAACACATCCTCCCATAAATAAAAAAGCGGGGAATTTGACTAGAGTCCTTTAAATAAAAAGAGGACTGCAAATATTCGCTCGCTAGAACGACTCAAGAGGACACACAAATTTGCCACTAAAGTTCCAACTTCTAAACCTAGAACAGAATCCGAGGGGCTTTTAATACGCAGGCTTGTGCCAAGAGACATGCTGCTGGAACAGATCAGTGCCACTCCTATTCCTGCCGAACGTAATTAATTAATTCGGAGAAACAATTATTCAGGTCACCCTTCGCAGCCCGTGAAGTGGACAACACGAGATAGTGCTTTATCGCTTTGAAATGAGCGAGAAGCGACGGCGGTTTGCCCTTTTATTACCTGAATTTGCGAATGGATAGAATAAAATAGAGACATATTCCATCTCAAACAGGACGTGCTGAAGCGTTTGGCAGAGGGCTGGGGATTTCAGCGGGGCCCACAGTGGTCTGGGGGCCCGGTCTCGCCTAAGGCTAAGCCGGGGGAGAGGGGGGCGGCGGGAGAGGCCGGGCAGCCCCCGGGCCGGGCAGCCGGGAGAGCCTGCAGCGGCAAGGGCAGCTCACGAAGCATCTCCTCTCGGCTCGGCGGGAGCGAGACGAACGATTCTCCCCACACCAATCCCAAGAAAACAAACAAACAAAAAGTCCCCAAACCGCTTTACCGCTTTACTCCGAGGGACATCCCTCTTTTTAACAGCCCGGGGGCCCTGCGGGACAGCCCCGCTCCCAGGGCCGCTCCCGGCGTGCGAGGGGCGGCGGCGGCGGGACGGGGGGTCCCGGCCCTGCGCTCCCTTGGCCCTACCTGAAGAGCAGGGTCCGGCCTGCCTGAAAAGCAAGACAGGGAGGGTACAAATAGCCTGAGGAATTATCATCTTCACCCTTCCTGTGGTGGTGGGGATGCTCAAGTCCCCTTTGGTTTCCTGCCTCCTCTACGCGCGGCGCAAATAGGGATAATAAAAAAGCCAAGCTCCCGTCAAAGTAAGAGCGCAGATCCTGGGGAGAGGAAAAAAAAATAAAATAAAATAAAGGGGGGGGGGAAAAAAGAGCTCTCGCTTTTCCCCTGCTTATCTCCGTCCCCAAGCAGCCAGGTCATAACATACCTGTCCCCAGCAGGGGCTACTCCGGCGTGCCCGGCCCGTCGGGGCTCAGGGGAGGGGGCGGCCGTGAATATTTCGCGCCTGGCTAGAAAACACCGACATGGGGGGGTCGGCTCAGCCCCGGGAGCTGCGGCAAAGCCCGGACCCCTTTCTGCTTTGCCGCCCTGCGGGATTTCCAGCCCCGCAGGGGGACCGGTCGCTGCCTTTGGCTGGGGGTGAAGGAGCCGGCCCCGGCGGGGGAAGCGCTGCGCGGTGAGAGGGGCACGGCGCGGCCGGGCGCGGAGAGGAGCGGAGAGGAGCGGAGCGGCCGGGCGAGGGGGAGACCGAGGCCGCGGCGCGGCCGTGGAGCGGGGAAGGGGCTGGCGATCGCCTCCGGGCAAGGGGTTGTTCCCCTGGGAGAGGGACCGGCCTCAGGGACTTGCGGATCTCTGCTCGCACCCTGGAGATCAAACACCCGGGGTGGCAAGAAACCTGGAGCTTCGTTTTATTTTTATTTTAAACGGGGACCGTCCACACGGGATGGCTTTTCTTTGCTCAGTTAAGCCCTGCAATTTTTCGCTCTATCCCACGAGAATCCTTATTTTCTTAGTTTTTCCCTCGCTCCGCCTCCGATAAGGAAATGAGCCTTGTCTAGACGCCCAGAGCACCCCCTCCTCTCCCCCGGGCAATGAATGGGGCTCCGCTCCGGCCGCCTAATCCTCGCTGCGGCTCCCTCCCCCGCCGGGGCCGAGCCGAGGAGACACGCGGATCCGCGGACCCGAGTGGGGAAGGGGAGAGAGACCGGCTCCCCCGGACTGCGCTGCCGCCCCTGCTCACGGCCCTCTCCGGGGCTGGGGGGGCCTTCAGAGACGAGGGAGAGGAGTGTCGGGGTCACACACCACTACCCCAGCGCTCTTGGTTCCCCTCTGCGTTCCCAGCCAAGGGGATGTAATTACTATGTCATTAATAAACCCCTGCGCGCCCTCCCCGGGGGACGCGAGCGGGAGCAGCCGGTCCCCGCCGTCCTCCCCAGCGCCCGTCCCCGTGGCGGCAGGGCGGCTGTCACCGCTGCACCGACCCCGCTCCCGAGAGCAGAGTTACGAACCCTGCTGCACCCCAGCAGGGTGGCTGCCTTGTACGAACCCGTTTAAATTTAATCCTTCGTTATTTCTTTCACCGTATATAAAGAACACGCCATCTGCACCGCAGAGTTTGTTTTCTATCTAACAAATCAGCGTGTTTGTCGCTAGTGTCAGCCTGGTACGGCAGAGTCATTTCAGCAGACTTCATTATGCTTTCAAAGTACCTTTTTTTTTTTTTTTTTTTTCCCACCCTCCTGAGCGCAAAAAGCTTCTTGCTGTCTTGTGCGCTGGCAAAAAGCAGCGTGCGGGGAAGCGCTGCGCGTCGTGGCTGCGCACCTCACTGCGCTCGTTCAGTCACCTCCTTTAACCAGGATTAGACCTCAGTTTCACCGTCAGGTTTCTGACAGGGAGCTTGCGACTCTTCCCCTAACCCCCCTCCAAAACGTCTCTCTGCTCCCTGCAAAGCAAAAGCGAGAAGCTCATCCCGAGAAGACGATGGACACCGACCGCTTCTTCCCGGCCCTTTCCTCACCCAGACGCAATCACGACGGGATCGAGACACGAGGGGCAGAAACCTGCACGGACCCGCCAGGAAACCCGGTGTCCTGCCCGGCAGGAGGGATGATTTCAGGTGCGCCTTTGCTTGGGTGACGGGAGCTCCGACCCTGCGCGCTTTTGCGCGGCCGCGCAGCCCTACCGGCGGGCGGGGCGTGCGGGAAGGGGCGCACACCGGGCGGAGGACCGGCTCAGGTTCTTTAGAAACACAGTTTCGCGCAGTGATGGAGTGGCCACCGCTTTTTTTTTTTTTTTTTGCTTTTTTTTTTTTTCCTCTCTCAAAAGCCCCCGCGCCGCGCACTTCACGCCGTAGAGCCCAATCCGTGCGCAGCCCCGCGGCGGCCCCCGTGGGACTGTGCCCCGAAAGCGGCCCCGGCTGCAGGTTTCCCGCAGAGCACCGAGCTGAGCTGACACCCGCTCCGCTCCCGGCCGCCCTTTGAGATAACCTGGCGCCCCATCCCTCCCCCCGTTATTTCCCCGTCTCCCCTCCGAAGCCCTCGCCCGTGCAGAGGGCAAGGCCCCTCGCACCCCTTTAATCAGAGAGGAGACTCGGGGTGCGGAGCGCCTCTGCCGAGACCCCCACCGCCGCCTTCCCACCCAACCGCTCCTCGCCCGGAGCCGGTGCCCGACCCTTCAGCCCGCTCCCCCCGCCGCAAGGTGCCCCGCGGGCTGCTCTCGGCTTCGACCCGTTCCCGCCTCGGGAGGGGAGGAGTTAAAATCTCTTTTTCTTATTCCCCCCCACCCAACCTATAGAGGAAAACAGCTTGTCATGCGTAAAGAATCGTCTTTATTCGTCCGGGCAGGGGGGCAAGAGCGGCCGGTCGCGTCTTGCGAGGCATCGCTACTTTACACAGCGATGACTACAGGGCTCTCCGGCGCTGCTCTTCTGCAAGTTTATGCGATGATCAGCTCTGCTTTCAGGCGCTTTTTTTTTTTTTTTTTCTTCTTCTTTTTTCTCCTCTGCTGCACATAATTATGTTGCTCTCTCCCCCGGATACACCCGCTCTTTGCGCTCCCCGGTTTCGCAGCAACCCCCGCTCCCAGCGCTGTTTCTGCGGCGGGGGCATCTCCCCTTCGCGCAAAGAGCCGCGCCAGCAAGGCACAAGCCCAGGTACCCGAGATCCAATTTCACAACAAAAACATCTCAATGTCACCTACACCGAGAAGGTGGCTCATTGGAGCAAAATGCGAGGCATTTTAAACCCATTAGGCATCTCCCAGATGCAAATCCGATGGTGGAAGGAGAAAGGCTCTATTAAGACCCGAGGGCTGACAATTAGATTATAGTCCAATTGCCAGTGGATAATGTGCTAAAAGCTTTCCCACTTAGTGTAACTCCTCACTGAAAATTATTCACACTTTGCAGGCTGCTGCACTCCCGAACGGGAGGCGGCTTTGTCCACGGAGAGCGCGACCGGCCGGGCATACGGACCCACGGACAGACACACAGGCAGGAGGTCTGGCAGGCAAGAGGATAATTGAACACATCTATCCCGACCCAAAGCCATACGGCAAAGCTGCTTCTGGTGCGAGTTTACGACCGCACGCACACACGCGGCAAACGTGCGGGTGTAGGTGCATCCACAGGCGTATGAACACCGATTCAGACGTGCGATCTTGGGCACGCACACACCGGCACGTCAGCTGGATACGATTAGACTTCTGCGCCCCTTTCATGTGCAGAAAATACATCGTATTTTCCATATAAATCTAAAGTTTACTCTTAATGGAAGAGATGACATTTTTATTAAAAAAAAAAAAAAAAAATCCGAGTCTGGGTACTCCACAGATTTCTTTTCGCTTTAAAACCCTCACTAAGAGCTGACGACGTTTTCTCTAAGGGGTTGTACTCCTAAAGGCTCTGCGGCATTGAAGCACCACCAAGCAGTGGCAAAACGCGGGACGCGATCATTCAATTAAAACTTTGCAAAAAAACCTCTTCAGGTTTTAAGATCAGGCATCGAGAAAGCTGCAACGAAGGCACGAAACGCTGTTTTTCTGGCCTGAGTTTATTAGCAGCCCGACTAGCCACGAAGGTCGTTATCCAAGGCAATTACTTCTCCCTGTGGCAGGCAGCGCGTTTGAGCCAGCCGGGCTGGTTTTCCCCGATTGCAGGCAGCACAGGCAGGGGATGAGGGGACTGCGGCCGCCGATGCTGCGCCTGACCCCCCCCAGGGAGAAGGGAGGCTCTGGGGGAGAGGTTCTGCCCCGGGGGGAGGTTCTACCCCGGGGATGGAAGCCTCCCTCCCCCCCGGCGGGGGCAGGCGCTTGCACCCCGCGCAGAGGATGCTCCACGGCGGCCGGCGAGCACCCCATCCCGCCCCAGTGGGTAAGGGGGGGCTGCCCTGGACCAGAGCGGGGTCCAGGGTAAGGTTGGGCTCCCCATGGCGAGAGGGGGTAGGGAGACGCAGCAGGGCCTTCCTGCCTCCATGCATTGAGGGACCTCTGCCCCCATTCACATCACATGTACCAGAAGTCATGAGCCTTTTCTTTTTCTAGGCTTTTTTTTTTTTTTAATAAATTAATTAACATGCAGCTTTCTCAACATAATTTCATTGAAAACTAAAGCAAAACAAGTCATCCCGAGCAGCACCCAGAACAGCAAAGATCTAGGCAACACACCACACGCCTGCAGTGACCAAGCACCCGCTTTGGATTTGGGGGCTTAAAACAATAGTCAGCGGTGTTACAAAAAGCCACATGATCTTTAACAGCTCTATTTTTATACATCCATTTCATGCTCAATTTCAAACCAAGGTCCTTAAGAGCCCTTCCACCTGTTCTGCAGAGTTAGAGGAAATATGCAGTGAATTAACTGACAGTACTAAGCAGAAAGGCTGGATTGTCGGAGGGATGGATAGGTTCAGAAAAGCTCCTTCACAGGTCTTAAAAACAAAATCAGAGAATAAAAAGTTTTCTATTCACAGTCCGGGCACTTTGTCGGAAGGTACTGCATTTCAATGGCTTGCAAAAGGATCTGCTTGCCTGGTTTCTTTACACAAAAAGCATTTTTAATTTCTTTACACATAAAGCATTTTAGAACACTCTTCAAAATTTTATAAATCATAAAAGGTGACTTTCTCACTTAGCAGATTGGAATATTATTCGACATGAAAAATAAGTGTGTGCAGGTATACATAGCTATACACATACATCTGCAGTACCATACATTTAAACTTGCCCAGTGGTGCTTTTCTTGGTTGCCTTCCATGAATCAATACAAGCAACCCGCAATCTGCCACAGTGCAAGATTTACTGTAAGCTGAAACCACTGCTTTGGACCAGAATTTTAGTGGAAAACAAGACTTCTGTATTTCAGTGCTCATTTTAAAGATGCAAAACTGTATGTCAGTGATGTGAAAGCTGTTTGCTGGAGCATCTGAAATATCTCTTCTGGTTCATGACTTCTGCAGTCTCACTGAAGTTATCATGTCCTGACAGGCACGTCTATTTGTCTGTCCTAGAGGTAGGACTTAGTTCGTTCTTGACTTTCAACTTGAGAACGGAAGATGCGATTCCTGTCAGACTGCAAGACTGAGATGACTCCCCGTCCTTTGATCAGGGACGGTGGTCCTTCCGAAATTTTGGGCTTGCAGTTTCCAGGCAGCTGTCCCTGCAATTGTTTGTTGGTTGAAGCAAATCTCTGGCTACTGAGTGATGTGACTGTGCAGTGGGACTGCTTCGAAAGTGTAGTCGAGCTCCTGAAACAATATAAATTTCTTTCTTTTTTTCTGTATCTGTGACAGATGTTTTAAGTGAACCTGTTATAATTAAATTTTCTTTCAGGCCTTCTTGACTTTTTCCATACTTCATATTTATTTTTCAAAAAATTATTTAATAAATTGGCACTTTTGAGCTTTATTAAGCAACTGGAATTTCAATAGATCTTTTGTTTGCTGTTTAAAAATTTTTGAAAACTGCATATTTAAAACACATTAATAAACAATACATTACCAATTAAAAGTATTTAGAACAAATTCAGCTAAATATAAAAGTCTCAAGAAGCATTTTTTAGTTGAAAAAAAATAATCACAGTTTACATGGCACTCAATCTTAAGATGATCACATGCACATTATGAGAAAAGGCAATTTTTTCCCTCAACTTTTGCAGGCTTTGGATTGGTAGGAGAATTTCAGAGTTGCCTGTAATGGCAATATGAAAATAGGAATAGCGGGAAGTGTGGGGAAGGATAGAAACCTCAAGAACTAAGAAAAAACATTTTCTGGCAAATGCTAAAACTTTTTTTTTTTTTTTTTTTTTTAAATAGAAGAGTCTCTGGTTTTGGGTCTCCGGTTTGAGATGTCTTGGGTGTTACTTACTTCATCTAGATTTATAGTTCTTTGACACTTCTTTTGTTGTGTCCAAAGTTTTGTCCCGAAATATCCAAAGCTAAGAACCTAAAATTAGAGACTGCCTTTGAAACTGCTGACCTCTGCATATTTTCCCTCTGTGAACATACAGCAGTAGGAATACGCCCAAAGACAACGAGTTTTGCTTTGAGGGCCGGCGGTAGGAAGAATTAAAAAAAGACTATCAACCATTCTCCAGAAACTTCAGTAGTGGATGCATTTCCATTTTTGCTCAGTGATGCATCTACATTTTGTGTCCCACGTCTCTCTCGTCAGATGTAAAGGAATATGGTCGTTTAAAAGAAAAAAATAAAAGGAAAAAAAGTTAGAAAACAAGGAGATATAAGGCAAGTGCGGAACAAAGATTTAATTTCTGGCCTAGCGAGCTTGAAAAGTGAGAAGAAGAGTCGTGATTTACAACTCTCCCAGATCATAGAGAGCAGCTTGTAATAAAGCGTGTTATACGGTCTGGGAGCAGCATTGCTGTCACCAAGAAACTGCTCTAGCAGCCTTCTGCTGTCTGAAGCCTTACAGCCATGATCGCAGAAACCTAGTGCGCGCAGATAGGGCCGCGCTGCCAGACCCATCAGGCACCGCAGACGGGGCTGCCAGATATTTCTGGCTTATTTCCACACTGTAAGGACGGAGGGAGAAGCATTCCCACACCGTGGCGTGGTGAAAGGCATCGCTTTTGCTTACTTTAACAGTATGGGGAACAGGATTGGGGGTGTTCTGGCATGAAAAGGAATTTCTTTTTTTCTTTTTTTTTTTTTTAAGCCTGCAATTTCAAAAGTATTCAGGATTAGGGCTTGGAAAACATATTTCAGTACCCATAACATACCGCTGATTTATCTGGCAACAACTAAGCTTGCAGAGGGAAACTAAGCTTATTTGAAATAATGTGGTCGTAAATAACATTGGGGGAAAGCAGTTCACAAGTTTGTGTAATTCTCGTCATACACTTCGCTGGAAGGCTGGCACCGAAAGGGTTTTCATTTCAACGGTGTGAAGACAACTGTACGAGTTAAGCCCTTCCTGCCCTGCCGGTGCAGGTTTGCAGAGGAAGCCAGCTTGCATCCATTAGTTATATCAAAGCGAGGAAACCAATCAACCTGGAATCTGCACCATAAAACGTGGCTAAAAGCCAGGTAGGTTGCCATCAGCTTTCAGGCCATCAGAGGTGAAAATCTGGCCCCTTTATAGTTAACAGTTCATTTAGCATGGATCAGAGAAGAACTTGAACCAATACTTCAGTCCAACCTTACCAAGCCTCTTGGGGATTTTTAGGCTGGTTTTAGAGCTTAAATTGTTGACTGTAGTACAGTATTCATGGTCAATCTTAAAGCTTTCAGCAATAATGATTGTGGTAATGAAAATACAGATCAATTAGGCTTCTAGGTGACATAGAAAATAACATTTCCCTACAACAGACAGGAGATTATAATGGTTTATACTTAATATAAATTAATGTGTAGCGTTTGCTAATGAAGAACATTTATCGTCTTGCAGTGCTCGAACTTGTTAATTTAAAATATGGCTAAACAAGAGTAAATAAGGTGTTAGGTTCAAGCGTTCTTGCAGGATACAAAGTTGGGCTGTTTTTTTTGAAATACAGGAAAAGTTTACAAAATTTGACAAAATTGCGACTGTTGTTTACTGTGAAAAAAAAATGAAGCAAACATAACTAATAGAATAATACCTCACTGTACCTGCTAAATAACCAATACATTTAATCAAAGATATCGTTTCTAAATGTAAATCATGTAAATTTGATAACTTAGAGATAAAACCAGTAAGAAGGTGTAAAAATAGCTCATTTCCAATAAAAAAGGAGACACCACTTATCATGCATCTTATTTTTGCCATGGCAGAGAAATCACCATCCCTAGGCTTTTATTCTGACGGTTCTTTGTTACACAAGGATTGAACTACATTTGCAGTCCATTGTGCTCTTTTGGCCCAGCATTAGGAAGGTAAATGGGGAGCTTGTTAAATACTGTTGGGCTGAAGGGATTCCTCTTGTGCAAGGGGACCATCAGGGGAGGAAGGCTGCATACCCTACCCTCCATCCACCCCTGGCCTGCTCCTGCCTCCAACGAGGCTGCAAGGACTTCAGAGCAGGAATTGACCTTTCTGTATGTCTACAGTTACCCAATACAGCTGAATCCCACCACTACATAGTGGATGATTAGTAGCAAGGGCAGCTCCGAGTTACACTAGTAGTTGATTAGCTTCCTAATCTTCACCCCTAGCCATTGTTGAGGTCTGGGCTAAGCCTAGCCCAGTTAAACCAACTACTTACTTTGCCTCCATGGTAACCTCTTAAATTTAGGGTTAAACACTTTCTCCTTTCCTCTTTAAGAAATCTTTCGTTTGATGAAGGGATTGATGAAAATCACCCTCAAGCCACAGGCTGTAATTCCATCCGTATGTGGAGTCAAAGTAAAAAAATATTTGTCAAATAATAAATCTCTTTCATTAATGGAAATTATTGAAATTATTATTTAAAATATGGTAGAATAATATATTTAAAGTTAAAAAACACATTTTACATTGTCACTTTTTGGCAAATTAAGGATTTGACCAAAAGCTTAGGTCTCACACAATTTGAAATAAGTGGGTTATCTTTAAAGTCCATGGCATAGCCCCTTTTTATATACCTAAGTTTATATTCCTTTTTCTTCTACAGAAACTCTTGAGCAAGTATGGAGTACAGAACCTTGTTGTGCATCTTTCCATTTCAAAGACAGCTGCTAAAGTACAGTACAACAAGTAATGGTTTAATAAACTTTTCTTTCTAGCACCAGGAATACTATGAGAGCTGGTGCTAAGACAACAAACCTTGTCTCTCAGGCTTGAAAAATTTAGATGTAAATGATCCCGTGGAAAGTGATACTTACCTTTATACAGTGCACAAAATACTAAAACTATTCACTGATTAGAGTGGATACCCTAAAAAAGCCTAGAATAGATAAGACTCAAAAGGAAAATTCTCTTTAGCATACCAGAATGAGTTATATGGATTTACTAAGCAGATAGTAAACCGAGGCTGGCACTGTGAAAGAAAGATAATGGTGTATAGTAGGCATTAGCAGACGTGAGGAGGGGAAAGCCTGGACATAATTTAGTGAGTGCTTTGAAACAGATTTTTTGTATCAAAAAGGGAAAACCAAGGTTAATTCTGGCAAAATAAACAGACATATCTGGCAGTTTGTAATGGAAAGAAAATTAAGACCAAAGGGTTGAGAGAGATATTTGGTGCTAAGTCCCAGGAATGGAAATACTTGCTTGGAAAAGAGAGTGGCTTAAGCGCAGCTGAACTTTTACAGCAGTAATGACAGCTTTGTACCTCAGGTGATGCCTCCACCCTTCCTTGGCAATGCTGTATTTGCTCTCGATCAGTATGAGATAGTAACTAGAACATGAGACTGGAATTTACTAGTCTTAGACTCTAGCCCAGAGTTGCAACTGCTCCATGTTCCTGATTTGCTTTGCCCAAAACCAAGCACAATGATACCAGCCTGGTATTTAAGAGGCTTTGAAGTGTGCTGATTAAAAGCACCATATAGAGAGCTGGTATTAGTACTGCTTATAAAACAGGGTATTTGGAAGACAGCTTGATTTGTAGACTCCGTCTGAGCTTTCACAAAGGAGAAGATAGAGTCTATTCTTAAAGCTGGCGTTGCTACTCACTAAAAGCCGATGACACTATCGTATTCAATCAGGTCAAATTTTAGAGTCCTTTTTAAATATTTTTGTTATCAAAGCAACAAATGTTTGAACCCTTTCTTGCCTAAGTTCAGTTTCAGGGGGTTGTGAGCCTTTTACACTGGCGTGCTCATAGGGATTGGGAAATTCTGTGTTTAACACGCACTCATGTTTTCAGCAAAAGAAAGGCCGTATGAAATCTGTCACTTAATATTAGCAACCTGCATGGCATCCTTTTCTTCAGTTTGACAGGGGAGATTATGCCCACAAATAAACATTCTCAATAGTATATTTGGGCTCTTACCACTTGGCATCTGTCAAACAACTTGCCATCAGCTTTCTAAAATTGACAGTTTCAGTAGATTTCTGCTAAATATTGAAAAATAGTTTTGCTGACCTCTTCTCTATTGAAGATTCAGACACCAGCTGAGGCAGCTGTCCAGTTTGCAGTATGATATAAGAGAAGAGGAATTAACCCAACAGCAATTGAATTTGGAAATGTCTTTAGAGAAGCCACTGACTGCTGCAGGAAAGGGAGTATTACTTAGTTCTGCTGTCACTAAAATGGATGACATGTGCTAATCTACAGTGACTGATCCCTCTCTAATGTGTGACCTGAGCACTGGAAGACAGAATGGATACAGACTGCAGTCACAAGCACAATACAATGGTCACCATTATTTTGCTGATCTTCTCCACTAAAACCTGAGTATATACAGTTTTGAATAACATGTTAACCTTGGTATTTCTTGTCTGTGTCTCAGCCGTGCTCTTTTGCCTGAAAATTTGTGTCTGTTGTGCTTTCAGTGGTGGTCACGGTGGAATTACAGAAGCAGTATGCGCTTGTCCCACCGACAGTGGTGTAGATGGTAGTGATGGGGGCTGGAGAAGCAGACACCGTAAAGGGAGTGGGATTTCTAATGTATCCCTGTCATTTACCCTGTTTTCCTTCTGTTTGCAGAAGGGTGTGTTCTTAAAGCTGCATCATGCCGAAGTCTAGAGAGCCAGATGTCATGGGAATGAGAGGGCTTTCACATAAAATCAGGAACCAGAAAGCACCAACTTTTGAGTGCATCTGAAGTACGTAAGTGAAAAATGCATAGAGAAGGGAGGTTGTACACGCAGAGAAAGAAAGAAAGGGTTAGCCCCTTTGCAAGCCATCTTTTCTCTTTCCGGTCTTTTTTTAAAGAAAAGAATTTTCAGTTTATTCGAGCACTGCCTAGGTCATCTGAATGCTATCTCATGGCCATCACTGGCAGCCTATAGTCCTCAACATCTGTAACTCACTTTGTTTCTCATTTTACTTTTAAATTTGTTTTTAAAGAAAAGCAATTTCTGCTGTGAAATGCCAGCTCTCTCTCAGAGCACATAAGCTTTGAGGTAAAGCTGAAACATCGTCACATTCAGCCTCACATCCAAAGGAGTTAATAAACAGTGATGATGCTGCAATGTTCTTCCTGTGGTGTGTCACTGTTTTATATTCTTAAACCGCTGTTCAGCTGGAGCCTTGCTAACACCTGGGGTTACTGGTGAACTTAGCTCCGCTATCCACAGGAACCATGCCATACATGATCTAGCAAAGATGGGGTCATTTCAGCAGTTAACCATATTCCTGAAATGAGTTCTTGGTATCTTAAAATAACCTCTCCTCAGAGCCATAAATCAAGGGGGAAGGGTTGCATCAAACTCTTCTGCAGCCAAACTGAGAGTGAATTATACTAAGAGGCTCTCCATAACCCAGTCACATTTTCTTTCTTGACTCATACAACTGACACCAGAAGATGCGGTTCCTCACGGCTCTTTACCTAGGCCCTTGCAATATTCCTATCGTTCTTATCCCTGAGCCTCTGTTTAGTAACAGGTAGTGGGGACATGAAACCTACTTATCATCATCTGTCTCCAGTAAAGAAGGGGCAGGCCTGACCAAAGCACTGGTACTTTGAATCTCCTGGAGGGGAAGGAAGGGACATGAGAGACATAACAGAGCTGATGAAACTCGAGGACACTGGTGCAGGCTTTTCCTGTGAAAGGAAAGACTTCATAACTGATTCTGCATATGGAACCCAGATTTTACAAAAGCTGGGTTCCCTTCTTAAGAAGAAAGACAGAAACCAGATTTACTATCTGTTCAGCAGACTTTATATTTACATGCCACACTGATACCAAATAGCTTTAGATGGGTCTAGGTGTGGTCCTGTTTGAAGGCTCATGGTGAAGCTCCCAACAAGCTTGTTTAGTCATTCAAGTGCCAGGGACTGGAAGAGAATTATACTATTATATGTGAGATAGTAGCACATGCAACACAGCTAAAATTAATTTTACCCCCTCTGGTATAATTTGAATTTACTAACTTTTTTTTTATTATTTTTTTTTAACAGAAGCTTATAAAAAATAAAACAATCACATAAACCTGTGTAATCAAAGCAAGGAAGAACATGTCAGATCTCACAAAAACTGTGTTGGGAAACCAGACTCCCAGAATCACTTCATAGGCTTGAGGAACAAGCCTTTTAACACATCTACCCCAGACTGGGTTTACTGAGGACCAGGCCATTCCTCTATGATGCAGTGGAGTATGCAGTGTGTACAAATTTAGGCACAATTTCTCAAGAGCATGTATTGAAAAAAGAAATACTTTGCATAAAGTAGCAGAATCTATGAAGGCTGGTCACTCACAAATTTATGTCTTGTGATGAAGTTTGCTATGTCAATAATTATCTAATCAGAAAGAGAACCAAGTCATATTGTAATTCTTCCATCAATGGAAGCATAAAGAAAACCTCTGTCTCCTATATTAGTCTGTCTATATTCACAAAATAAGTATACATTTAATATCATTGACATCCTGTCCTCATTTTTAAGTGAAATTGAAATCGGGCAAGTAGTTCAGAAGTTTTGTTGGAGGAGGGGTGGAATGGACAGACAGAATTGTTTCAGACTTCTTTCCTTAAGGAAGCCAGTTTTAAGAAACAGGCAACAAGCATAGTTTCCCTCTTGGTAATATCACAACAACGAAGCGTATCTGTTTTGTGTTATATAAACAAAGACAGTGCTTCGGGGTCAAAAAACTCTGGAAGAGACATTAAGATGTCTTGCAAACTGCCTATCTATTCAGTGTTGATGAAGGTCCTGCAGGTGGCTCGTTCCATTAGACCTCCCTCAATTAAAAAAGATACTGAAAACAAATTGCATAGTGTTCACATCAGGTGAGGGTAGGAAGAAGCAAAAAGATCCCTAAGGCAGGCCAGGTGGAGAAATCCTGGCTGCTACTTCCCTGTTGTTTCATATCCTACACTTGTGGGAAGAAAACAGGCGGCATTAATAAGGTAAGATCACAGTACTTCAGGAACTTTCCCTGCTTTTTGCAGCTTGACCAGCATCTGGTAAAAAAAAAAAAAAAAAAAAAAAAAAAAAAAGAAGATAATGAAATACTGTAGAAGTGGGAATATTTTGCCCTTGGCAGCAGTGAAGAAACCCATATAACTTATCTAATATGTCAGCAGATTGTTAGCAACAGACATGACCCCAGTTGGGTGGGTACTGCGTCTATGCAGAAGTATAATGGTACAGAGAGGAACATAATGAGAACCAGGCTGAGCTGCAGCATGGCTCACATGGAGAAAGGCTTTCTTTTCAGTCACTGTGATGTGTCAAGGAAGTGGAGTCTTTTGTGAGCAGCATCGCTAGTGTTCCCTCTGAGGGACACTGCTGAAATGGCTAACAGACCTGAACCAGAGCTGTAAAGGATGAAAAAGACACTATTATATCATCTGAAACCTTCACATGCAACTGATGGGAAGGCTTGACTCGCTTTCTGGTTTCAAATGGAGCTTTAGAGCATTTGGGAACCGATTCTGCTGTTTCTTTTTCTCCTCACAGAAGTCCTCAGAGCTTTGCGGAGCCGCAAATTGCTGTCATACAGCAAGTAAGAAGAGTGAGCAGAGAAGACTGATTTGGACAGCTAGCCTGTTAATTAAAATACTGCTTGCAGGGCTGGGAAAACTGCAGAAAAAGCTCCAGGGAAGCAGTTACCAGTTCGTGATCATATGACACACATCTTTGACATGCAACATGCTACTGCCCCACTGCTCTCTTCCCCACTCCCACTCGGTTCTCGTCCATGGCTAAGCATATGAAAGACGACACTGTGGCCATTTCTGAACTAAAAGCAGTAGATTTTGTCAAAGTGCTTTAGTGCTGGTTCATTAGTGGGCCCTGTGCAGTCCATTGCATTGTTGAAATGCCCGCTAGTAGAAATGGCATGAAAATAAAAAAGATGATCAGATCTCTAAGTTGAACAGACATTGAGTACTGCCCATACTTTTTCCTCCAACCTCTTTTTCAACCAACATCTTCAACCAGCAGAGGAAGGCAACATAACACCATACAAAATTGTAAAATTTCAGGGCAATGTACACACAATTCTTTTAATGATTCATTAATGCAGATTCACAGGAAGATGATGCCGGTGTTAGCCAGCACATGCCTCTGAACTCCGCTGGAAGGAAATGTAAGCTTTATGGTTGAGCAATAGTATTAGGCAGGTGTCTGTATAACAAGGGCAGCAGGGTAAATACCATTCATGAGCCATGAGTCTCCATCTGAGGAAAAATCATAAAACACCTTATCTTCTTGCTACTTGTACAAATTTTTATTTTTTTTTAATACACTGAGATTCTTCCTTATGTGTAAGTATAGCAGAAATATGTATCATCAGGACTAGCTAATGCGAAAGCTAATGGTGTTTTGCAGAGTATATTCAAATACTGAATAATAGGGTGCTTTCTAGAAAGCAGCCATGCAGGAGCAGAGAGCAACGCCCAAGAAGTTCATGAGAGAAGGACTTTGTGTCTCCAGCATCCTCAGAATACAGTGAAATTCAGATTAGCTTGGACCACACAGATGGTCACTGCAGAATACTGTAGCTGATGATTTTCTTTCTCAGGAGCTGCAGAGATCTGTGGGGAAGCATTTTGGTTGTTTGTTTCTTAACAGCAGCTGCCTGTGCTGTGCAGGTAAGCTGCAAAAGCCAGAAGACAAGGCTGGCAGCCTGTAAGAACACACCATGTCAAGGACAAGGGAAAATAACAAAAAAGGACTCTAGCAAAACAGCTACATTATCCCTCAGCACTCTCCAGAGAAAGTGTGCCACCAAGTGTCTATTCAAACACAAGCTGCTAAAAGCACCAAGCATCTGATTTCAGTTAATTAATACGTGGAGAATCTGCACGAAGGAAGCAGAGAGCACTCATCTGAATACTAGTGAGATGCATTTTCACTGGCAAGTATGATGGCATTGCTTCTGTATCACTCAGTATATCAGTGGAATCATTCTTTTTAACCCCTCTCTGGTACGTGAGGAAACAGCCCAGTTGCAGAGTCCCAGTTCCTGGGCATTTCTGCCTAGGCACAGTGATGCTCCTCCTGACCCCATGCTTAGCTCAAGCTACAGTTGCCAGTGCTTCTGCATTAAGAGTAGTAACAATAAGTAATGGTGAAAAGGCCTTTTATCACACTTTCCAGCAGTACAACTCAAGTGCTTTGCAAATAAACGTATTATCATCACAGGTAGGAAAGAAGAGCTACACAAATTGTTTCAGCTTTGTCCTCCGAACTACCAGAAGGTAAATGCTATGGTAGGAAGCACATGCATGTCTCCTGAGACTCAGCCCAGTGCTATATCAAATAGAAAACATCCACGCTCCTTTTTGGTAAATAAACAAAGAAGCCACCTGAATACAGATGCTTGGACTGGTACTGGAATTCTTCTGCCATGTCAGGAATCCACATCCGGAGATGCAGCTGTCAGTCTCCTGTCAGAAACAAGCAGTCTGAGGTACCTTGCAGGAGCAAAGCCTCTCTCATGGCTGTTTGGCAGCCCCTACAGAAGGAACAGACCTTCTGTCTGACAGGACAGTTGTGTCAGTGAAACCAAGGCATACAGCACTTTGGCTACAGAAAGAAAAAAAAAAAAAAGAAAGAAAAAAAGAACACCTAGGCTATGATCTTTACAGAAATCAGTGCCCAGGGACTTGTTGCAACATGTCGCCAACATGAAGACCCAGCAGATGCACTGATAAAACTCTGGCAGTGGTGGGGGTGTGTTTTTTTCTTTACATATTATATGCATGCAGCCCCTATGTGATGTTTCTTTACCTCCATGCAAAAGTCCACTATGTCAGAGTAGTTTAATTCTTTTTTCTTCCAGAAATAAGCCATGCCAGTATAAAACATACCTTATGTTCAAAACCTAAATGAAAGTTCAGAATTGCTAGCATGCCACATATATTCTGCAGCCCACAGCAGAAAAGTTCCAGGACACGTTTAAAGTAGCTTTTATTTCATCTCATTTGCTTCACTTCCAAAGTAAATTCAGCGAAATCAGATTAAGGACTTCTAAACTCTGAATTAGGAGTTTGACTCAGGAATTTAAATAGAGTTTAATCATAAAATATACACTTTTAGTTCATTTGGCTTGTTTTTTCCTGTATGTCCCTGTATAGACAAGCTATTAGACTGCATGAGCTTTGGTGGTCTTCTTCATTTACAGAATGAATGCAACAGGATCTTAATTTCAGCTCAAGCTGTTAGCCTCTATCCAGACACTATGGCAAAATTAACGGTAATCACAAAGTTTTACTGCTACTTACTTTGTCTTGCAGATTGTAGGAGATAGATGTATGCTTTGGTTGATAAAGAAGAAAAAAAAAAAAAAAAAGTCAGACACATGGAGTCTTTCAACCAGCACAATTCTCTGAGATTAGGAGACTGTCATTCAGCTTTCATCTCTAATTTTTCCCTTTGCTCATTTTTCCATCTAAACAACAAGAAGTATTAAATCGAGAAGATTAGCAAGCAGATCAACACCACCACCACCCCGAAGTTTTGTAAGGAAAGAAACATCCTGCAATGACTTGCAAAGCACATGGTTCATAAACACGCTGCAACTGTGGATATGGGTGTGCAAGTAGATGTTGCAGCTAAGCGTCTCATGGCTTAAACAAGCGATTCAGCTAGGGCTACCTGTTCTCAACCTCATTCAGTATTATGTTAGGGAGAGAAGTCTCTTTGTATCAGATCTGACAGGCATGTGTTCCCGAGGAAGTAGAGGGGAAGCCCTCCGTTCATATGACTAATTAGACAGGCTTCACGCTGGGTTGCTCTTTTTTGATGCTGATCCCTGTACTAATTGTCAGTTTGTTCCTTGGGAAAGCAAGGTTGAGTTCAAATGCTGCAGCGCCTTGTTCCCCGTTAGCTTTCCTGACCTTAAACTGATGCGAATTGACAAGGAACAGACTGGGAGAGAGGGAGCGCGGTTCATTCCGCTTGCGGAGACCACATTTTGGAGTTGCAGGAAAAAAAAAGCAGGAGCACAATTAACAGGGAGCACTTAGATAAAACGGGTGGTCGTACCCCTGAAGCAACAGCACGAAGAGTTTGGGTAGGACTAGGCAACATGATCACTTCTAGCAGTCACTTCTAGCTGAGATTCTGCAGCTCCCTTAGGAAAGTGTAGATGGTTTAATTTTTAACTAGATCTCTGATCAGATTTTTTCCCTCTGCTTTTCTTCTGGATAGATCTGCAACAATTTAAGACCAAGCGGTATCCCACAGCTGAGCCAGGCTCATTTCCCACCAGCTGCCTTTTTTTTTTTTTTTTTTTTTTTTTTTTTTCCTTTGCTGAGGCTGTTTTAGCTCTGGTCAGGCTTTCATGGTAAGAGGAGGGGGGCAGGGAAGAAAGGGGGAGCATTTAATCAAATCTGACATTCAGGAGCTCAATCCTGCAAGGTACTGAGCTCATTGACCTCAGTCCAGCAAAACAATATACATAAGACTTCAAAGGGGATACTCACATGCTTAAAGTTAAGCAGATGTCTAAGTGGTGCATTGGATTTGGGCCAGAGAAAGCAGGGCCTTCCAAAAAGCTAAGGCACTCCAGCGTGTTCAGGTCTGCAAACTGCTACCTTTATCGGCTGGGCTCTCAGCGTAGCTCCAGAGCAGGTGTTACAATTATAGTAGGGTCTAAGATGAAAGGGGCCCAAGTGCTTGGCTGCAAAGGCAGGATAAAACTGGCAGTTTTCTGGGCCATGGCCCTTATTCTGTTCCTTGCAAAATAAATGCTCTCTTATGCAATTTCTGATTTATCATGAAATAAGGCAGCCAAATGCTCCATTCCCCTCTAAAGTCCTAAAATTCTAATTTACAGCTGAGGCATGACAACTCTGCAAAAGAGGGAAGAAATATTTCAGATTTTGTTCGTTGGGCTTTTTTCCCTTTCTGATGCTTTTAATTTTAGTAAAAGCTCAGGAGTGCAAAGCTATAGCTTTCTGATTTCAGAGGAAGACAGCTTGGAAATCACTGTGTGTATATAAGCATCCTCAGAACCTGACTTGAAAAAGTTGGCGTTGTGCAGCTTTAGCTATCAGAGTTTCCTCCATGCTGTGCATAGACACCTGAGGGAAACAGGAGTTTTCGGCCAAGTGAGGACTCTCTTGGTCTGATTTCAGACACTACAGTCTCAGGAGGACTTCAACTATCCAACGCGTCTTGGAGGCAATGAGCGAACAAGACCTGACTCTGTGATGTTAACAGCAAGAAGAAAAGAAACCCTAAGCAATGACCTCTACTGGAAAAAGTAGTGAGTTTTGTCCAACATCCTTCAGTGAAATATGTTCTTCATAGGTACATATGCACACACCTATAGATCTTCCAGTTCTTAATTTGCTGCCCAGTAGAATTTGGACAACTGGAAAGCTTATTCCTGGACACAGTACAGATAATATTTCTGTCCCCCTTAGTGCATGGAAGTATAAGCTAGTGGGAGGGATCCAGTTAGAACGTTACAACCTCCAAAGAAATTAATTCTGCAGGAGTTTAACTGGCTGGACAAGAACTAAGCAATTATTGAAGATCTATGCAATTCCAGCCTTTGAAATGTCTTTGAGATGCGCTAAGAACATGGACTAATCAGTATAGTATGCTAAACATCAGCTTTCTGATAAAAGTCCCTACTAAATTACAAGGGGTTTAGGGCTCACTTATAATGTGATTTTCAAATTTTCTTTCAAGATATGACATTTAAAAAATTTTCTGGTTAGGATATGCTTCCCTTTTCAGTGAGACTGTCCAAGTAAGGAAGAGAGAGAGAGCATGCACTCCACAAACAGGTGGGAGAAGACAGTGAAAGGAGAGAGAGTCCAGACAAGCAAAGCACTATCACAGGTCCAACCCAATTTAAAATCTGTGATATAGGTGGAAGCTAATACGTATTAAAACAAACCCCAACCTTTCTTAATACTTCTTTAAAACAGTTCAAAAGAATTTTTCATTGCTGTTTTAATAGCCTACCAGTGTGGGTAAGAGAGTGGCTGCTCCAGCCCTGCTCTCCTGCCCCCTCAAGAGAAAAATGTCATCTTGGTCTTTCAACCTTTGGGGGTTCAAAAGTAAAGGCAGGCTCTTTCAAGCTTGCTACTAGCATATATATTATATATATAACAGACCATCAAATCTTTCTCCTGCTACCATCTCTAGCTCTGGTGTTTGGTCTGGAACAAAATGAATAGCACAAGTGAAAATTCACTTCAGGCACCTTTCTCTCACGACACTGGAAGTAACAAAACATCCTTGCTCTCATAATCTGACAGCAACAGGGTTTCTATTTTAGCACATGAGAAGCAAAACAGCTTCGTTGTCACTGACTGCATCTGTAGTAAGCCCTATTTTCATTTAAATGATGGGTTTTCAACCGTCAGTGGTCTAGACTTTGTCTAAATAGGGGAATATTATCTCATCAACACCTTCCTCCACTTTCACATCAGCCCAGACTTGCAAGAGACTTTCCTGCAGAACTTTATCAATAGGTGTATTAGCAATATATTTCAGAAAACTCTTTAAAGAAAAATAATAGGGGTATAAGAGAGAGATCACAAAGTGTCATGCCCGATGTACCCATTCCCTCTGAGCATAGTCTTTCAGAACTAAAGCAGCAGGCTCCCTTGTGCAGCCATGATCTCTGTCACTACATGTCCTCAAAAAGTGCTTGCTAATGAAAGAGGGGACTTGCAGAATGCTAGAAGGCACTGTCCTATGTCAAGTCTGCATTCAGATTGAAGATCTTATTCCAAATCCTGTCGTAGAGAGCCCTTACGAAGCCTTGAATCAGGTATATGTCCTGAACGTTCAACTTTTCCTTTTAAGTTCAGAAAACTAAGAAAAGCCATTCTTTTGTAACAGTTTTAAGAGTCAGTGGTAATCTCCTACTAATCTGTGAAAAAAACACTTCTCTGCATCCTATTCCCTTGTGTTTAGATAATGTTCCAATGGCATGTGTTGAGTAGTACGCTAAATTGCAGCCACAATTGTGTGGTTGTAAAAGCTCCTGTTGCATCAAGTGATCAGAAACACACATGCAAAAAGACAGAGCACTGGCTGCTGATATCCTCCTGTTCTAGAGTTCGTACATCTGTAATAACAGCTCTCCATTGCCAGAGTTCAAGATAACAGTATACAATAAAAACACCAGAGTATAGATGGCATGGTATTTTCCCTCCACCTCTTCTTCCTCTTTCACATGCCCGAAACAAAACGAAGGGGAAATAAACTGTAGTTATGACACAGCTTTGAGAAGAACAGTTTAGGTCTCATCATTAGGGCTTCATCAGAACATGCACAACAATCAAGGTTTCCTGGAGATCACTGTGGAGGGAATCCATTTCAAGTCATGCATGTGCTACGTAGACCATCTAAGGCACAAAAGAACAGCAGGATATCTTTGCTGCAGTTCGAGGTAATTTGCAAATGTCTATTGAAATGAGTCTCATGAAAACAGAGCTCTTGATATTGCAGAGGTCATCATCAACAATAATTATTCCACAATAACAAGCTTAGCTGCAACAATAGGAAGAGAGCATCGGGGCAGTAGAGTCTCCAACCTGCAATTTTCAACTTCTGCCTCCCTATTCAGAGTGGAAACAGCAGTGTGTGTGGCATGCCCTCTGACTGATGTACAAGGTCACTGAAAGCAAAAGTGTAGCACTTGGTGAAATAAAAGTTTAGACTAAACACTGGGTGATATTGTCAGGGCTTGACCATGTGAAGGAAGCTTTCATCACCAAATCACATTTTACCAGATGTTCATGAGTACACACCCTCAAACTCACAACCTCTTGTCTATTAGGAGGAAATTCATGCCATTTTCATTTGTTCGTTAGAATAGGGTCCTATTTGGACTAGGTCGATAGAAACATTTCAACATATAATAGCTCCCATTGTAGACAGCTAGGAGTGGACATTGAAAACCTAGTCATCAGATAGAATCACTGTTGGAGAGAGAGGGAGAGACTAGGAGAGCTCACTAAACACAGTGCTACCGACGATGTTATTCAAAGGTTGCCACAATACTAAATGAGTAAGGTGAGGAAAGAGAGTTGGAAGGATTGAGGGGACTTTGGGGTAGATGGTGATGAAAGGTCATAGTTCTGAGTGAAGGAACAGAAAACTCTGGGTGGGAGAAGTCTCGGAATGGGGAAAGAGCTTGAAGAATGAGAGTGATGTGCTGGAAAATCATCAGAGAACTTAGAAGCACTGGGGGTACTTGAACTCTAGGACAGGAGGGTTGAGAAGTAGATTATGAGTTCCCATCACCCAGATTCTCACGCTAAATCAGGAGGAGATGGGATTATCTTTAGCTAGAGATAAGCAGACCCTCATTAGGAGTCCAGGACATACAGAACTCCATCTAGTTTTTTCTTGCACTGGACTACCAGGACATTCTCCTTCTCTAACAAGCTGGAAGTATTCTAGCCTTTCCAGGTTCTCTTAGCCATAGATTAGACATGTCAGGATTTCCTGAACAGTTTCAAGTATCTTTCATGTTATGCTCTGTCTTGTAAAAAAGCTTCTTCCCATTACCCGAGAAGTTCTAAAATATCATCATTTACCAGTCTGAGATGACGCATGTGTTTCAGTTATAGCAAAACAACAGTTTGAAAAAAAATGAAACAAATAACCATTTCCCCCTTGACCCCAACTGGTCTTAACTAATACTCAAAGAAAACCAACGTGTTGTGGTGTTTACAAAAAACACCCCTGCTTTGGCTCTGATAATTCGAAAGTGCAGTCTGGGTTGTGAGTATATTTTTCTATGCTTAGATCCTTTCAAAATGGTGTAAAAGCAGTGAGTAGTTCTTTGTAGACATTCACATACAAAGAGTCATTTCCTAAAAGTTAACATTTCTTTTAACAAAGGGATCTTAATGAAAGTCTGACAATTTCATATCAAGGAATAATGAATTAATCCTCAAAACAGTGATGGTTATCACTAATTTTTTTTTTTTTTTTTTTTTTTTTTTTTTTTAGATTTTGTTTAGCTTTCTGCTTGTTTGTTTCTTTTGGTCCTCACACTCCACTAGCACAAACAACTACTGTGGCATTGGAAAAGCCAGTCTCCATTTCCTACTTTGATACACTTAAGGCCCTAAAGATCTTCTGAACATCTCCATGGAGGAAAAGGGGAAATAGTTTATCAAAGTACAAAACCAGTTATTGTAAAGGTGATTTCTGCCATCCTTACATTGTAAAGAATAGTTTAAACTAAGCGTGAGAACCAATTTTAACTTTTAAACCCCCTTTTTTTAAACCCTTAGAAAGGGTTTTCTGATGTTGGTGACAAGGCAAGTGCTGATGAACACTCATTTTCACCTGATCCCATCCTTTCCAGTCTCAAGGAGCCATCCTACACCCCCAGGCCCCTCCTGGGGCTCAATGATACACACTCACTGCAATGAGTTGAGGAAAGGGGATTAACATGATCTGTGCTAACAGCTGTGGGTTAATTTAAGCCATGACTGGCTTTGAAAAGGGTGCTGAGGCAGGTGGAGGGACACCTAGTGCAGAGGTAGCAAATGAGGATCAGAGAGGTAGATCTCTGATCACTGTTCACCTTTAAACCCAGCACCACAGCGTTATGTGAGACATGACAATTGGTCCAAACAAGCTCTTGAAAAAGACTTTGAGCTACAACTGACCATGTACCTCCTGAATATGTTGATGCCCCACAGAAGTACCAGGTGGAAAATATGTGTTCAATCAACATCATGGGGACCAAATAAGGAACAAGTGAAATAGTTTGCATAGAGGTAGCTAAGATATTTCACCTTTGTAAGGGCAAAACCTTAGTTTCATTAGCTTTCATAGGTTTTCCCCCCAAAGATAAAGCAGTGGGAGCTAGCATTTGCTTCTATGATCTACAATAGTTTAACTTTCGGCTTTATTTAGTCAGACCTCTCACAGTTATAAAGTAGTATCCTAAGGCAAATGACACAGTCTCCATCACCTAATTGTCTTATTTTTCACAAGCGTGAAACATTAATACAAAAATAAGTTTTAAAAAAAGCATAAGGTAGACGAGAACAGCATCAACAAAAAACTGAATAAAATAGTGTCATTGGAGACAAACCAAACAAAATTTAATTGAAAAACTATTGTCACAATTTGACTTTAAGCATATATAAAGACAGGTAAAACTAAGTCCTATTAAACTACTCATCGGAGATGCATCAGAAAAAGTTTTCTCAATAAAACAGGAATTTTAAATAATATTTAAGACCAATGTGCCTAAAAATATGGGATGTCACAGCTAAAACAAGTGGGTGATGGTATTTACTTCTCACAAAACAATCAAAGAGAAACCTGATGAAATTATCCTGCAGCAGCCTTAGAAGTAAAGGAAGTACTTTTCCATACAAATAGTTAAAGTCTATGACTTATTGCCAAGGAAGGCTGTGAAGGCCAGGAGTATAAAAAGAGGTTCAGAGATGAATTAGGCAAATCTGTAGAAGATAAATCCATCAGTGCATACTCAAGAAACAACAGTACTTAAATCACTGATGTTTGTAAGTTGGGAAAATATGCCAGAAAAAGGATCCCTCTCTATTTGTCCAGCCAGCTTGTAGCAGAACAGCTAACAGAGTATTGGCCTATATTGATCTTCTGGTCTGTTTCACTGTAGCAGTACTTATGCTTATGGGAGTAAAAAAAAAAAAAAAAAAAAGAATCTTTTATACCCCTTATTCACCAACATATTTTTTTCCATTTTATCCCCACCTAGCTGTTTAAACATGATGCTATAAAAGCCTGCTATTGGTGTCCTACTGCCTATATTAATAGTTACTAAATGCACAAAAACCAGGTATAAAACTGATTGTAAGCAGAGCCATCATCATCTTTAAAATTAGGCACATAGTGTAATTCTATAGCCTATCAGTTCAGCCGCAGTCCTTTAGAGTTTGTTTGTCACTATCGCTTTTAATACTCTAGTTTGAAAGTAATCCTAATCGTAGTTTTATGTTTTAAATTTTTTAAATTAAGACTTAGCAACTAAAAAAACCCCAGATCAAACCCAAAGAGTAACCTCTTTTTAATTATCTTCAGCAGCATTTCTTTCACCCCAAAACATACCCCAAAAAATATACAAAGAAGGAATGGGGGAGATGAGCAGGTTAGATAAGACCAACACCCTGACTAGAAAACAAACACCTCACGTGGTGCATGACTTTATCATTATAATACAATTAGAGTTCTAACTCTGAGGTCCACAAAACTGATTATTTTCCAGTTAATGACAATTCTTTCCTAAATCTCCATGCTGCACTCAGTTCAATTTAATTACCTGGAGACTATGTTAAAACATACAGCATCAACTTGAGTTTTAAACGTTTCTCAGGAGCACTAGACAGCCTGTTAACCACAGTTGTAGAAAGTGTAACATCATTGCTTGCAGTTTGTGTGATAAAAGGACAGTTTTAGAAAGGGAGAATCAGCATAGCAAGGAAGGGTTGCCTGCATATAACTGTCCTTGAGATGCTCTGTGTGTACACTTGGCATTGCAGCAGTATCTGTATGCTGGTACCTGTTGCATACAAGAGGCATGAATGTAGAAGTAGATGACTGCTCACAGGAAAGTTAGATATTTCACTGAGTTATTAGTGCTACACTCACCCTGCCCTTCCCTGTTATTCCAGTAATCTCCTTGCTTCTCCATTCACCAGTGCAAGCTCCAACAAGCAAGTGGTTTTCCATCACCCTTCCCTCTTTGGTACCACTAATCCCACAGGCAACACAAATTTTCTCAGACCTCTGGATAAACAGGAGCAAACCAGTCCGCTCACTAACCACGAAATAGTCACATCACTCAACTGCTTTACTCTTCCCTGTTAATTTTAGCAAGGTCAACACTTGCCCAAGAGTACCTAGAAAGAAACCAGGAACACCTGAGAGCTCTGAGTAGGTTCCTCACTCCAGATATGTTGTCCTTTGCAGGGAGGTATGCCTTTGTGTACAGGTGTGGTAGCTCCATGCCTGGTGGAGGGATGCTAGGCACTGATTTTAAGCTCTGTGTAGGTGCTATTTGTGAATGGTGGCAGACAGCTTTACCATGTTCACTTCTCCAGACGAGCTGAAGCAGTACTGCAGCTGTTCTGTATATTCATTAGTGGTAGAGAAGAAACGTCTTTGCCACCTAGAACTGGACGACTTGAATGGCAAACTGTGGTCTAGATTGAGACCACCCAATGGATTTCACTTGCTGAAACCCTCACTAGTAGTGCCTGCATCTTGGTAGAAATGGAGAATGTGTTTCTCATAGCTTTCCTGGTGTCTTAGGAGGCTGCTGTGAAGCCATCACATACACTGACCAGTGGCCTAGGACCTAAGTATTTCTTCTGGCTGACCATAGCTCAGTAAAACTGCCTGGAAGACTCCAGTAAACATTAGTTTAGTAGCTGTGTCCTCAAGCTTTATGTTCCAGGAGTTAAACATCCCCAGAGATAAGAAGTTATTTTGTAATCACCACAAACATTGAAATTATATAACCCAATATGCTACATGACACCTTCTTAGCAACCAGTTCAGCATCAGCTGTTCTCACTTCATTAAATTAAACCCTTTTAAAGGCCTGTCTAGACCTGGCTAAGAAAGGTATTTCTCATTCTTTCTACCCTATGTTTCCTCAGATGTGTTTGTGTTTTAACAAAAAGTCTCCACTAATAACATCAGTGAATTTTTGAAAATAAATAAAAAAAATCTGTTTGAGAAATGAGAAGCCTACAGAACTGAACTAACCAAAACACTGCACATCAGCCTCCATTACTTTGAAAAGACATTTTCAAAGCAGATATTTTTTTTTGCAGTAGTTGGTTTTATTATGCTCCCAACTCTAGATCAGCACATAGAACAACACGTTGTTTAATTCAAATTTGAACAACATTTGGGGTGGGATTAGTGAAAATTAGGCACATCCCTCTTAGTGGGGACAATATCCACTCCTCTCTACCATGGCATCGCTTGCTGCCTATTTTCTTTAAGACCGCCAGTTACTGTTAGAGAGAGAAATAAGAGATTTTAGAGAAAAACAAAATCAAGACCTTGATAAACTGACAATGATTTCTTCCTTTATGGTAAACAAGTTCTTCTGTTCTCTCAGAGTGGCATCCAAAACCTGCTGAAGGTTATGGAGCCTCCCTATTGATTTAAATGCGCTTTAGGTCTTCTCTAATTCCCTCCTCACAGTTTTATCTTATTTCTAAAAGGCCAGATGTTGGGTCCGTATCTGCTCAAATCTATATTTTGCTAATGGAGCTCAGGTTTCTGTAGAAAGAAATGTAACCGAGTTCCTCTAATACCCATTGCTGGGTGACTCTAACGGAGAGACTTAGTCCATCCTGTGGTGGAGAGATAAGAATCATATTTTAAACCAACCTACTTTAAATGAAATTAGATAGCTGTCAGTGTTAATTGAGGACACTTGTCTGTGGAACCAAAAAATCTGACTTTATTTCTTCCTTCTAAAAGGGCTGCACTTAATTCACCTCTCCAAATGGTGAGACAGGGATGACCTCCCAGGAAACTGAGGAGATAGACGTTTGTGCAAGCTGCTTTTAGGGAGAGAGGGAATCTTCTCTAAGTTTCTGTATAATTTGTGCTTCACTCACCCTTAGATAAAATAACAAATAATGTATACTTGAACACTTTAGTAATAACTTTTGGCTGTTTGTGAGCAGTGAAGTATCTTACCTGTCATATCCAAATTCAAAAAAGATAATTATAGATAGAGCATGAGAAAAAAATGCTGCAGCTGAGTGCCCTGTGCCACAAACAATCTCATGCATGTGACATGGCATTTAACATGTTGGACAATAGTCTGGACTGAAGCAGGGTCACAGAGCAGCAAAAGGGCTGTTCTGTGGTTTTATCTATAGGTGGTATTATAGACCACTGTATTCTTTGATGTCCTTTCTTTAAAACATCATTCAGATTAATAGAGAAATAAATCCAAATGAAACAAATACGGAAGAAAACAGTTAAGTTTTGCCCAAAATTTATAATTAAAATACCCGTCCTTTTTTTTAAAAAAATAAATCTAACAACCTTTTGTGTTGCTGCATTTATTTCCAGAAGGTTATTTCTCTCAGTTAGCCCAAAGTCCTTTGCCAGTGTTTGATATTCAGTGTCTGAACCGTACTAATTTGGCAGTCTTTGTAGGAGGAGATGCTAGTCTTTATCAGACCAACAAATATAAGTGGAAGAAATTATAAGCTTCTGAGTTAATTTGTTCAGACAAGCCACACGGTATCATCTCTGCTTATTAGAACAATGAATGCAAGCATCTCTAGCTTTTCCTAAAGGGATTTTCCCTTTAGTCATTCAAAGTCATTCCTGAATTGCCTCCTTTGAATATGCATACCAGTAAAACTCTATGACTCAAAAATTTGCAAGAAGCTATTCAGAAAGTGCCTAACATGGCAGGAGAGAATTCACTCAGAGAAACACACCAAAGCAAAAAATCTCTTTGCACTCAGCGTGTCTGATGAAAGCTGCAGAGTCTAATTGCTGAGATATTGCATGCAGATTGTCTCTTCTGCTATCCTTAAGACTGCAAAAAACATCCCCAGCAAAATGTTTTCATCTTAGTTTGGAGCTTATCCCTTTTTGCCTGAGCTAGCTAGTGAAATGCATCCTTCCATATGTGTTGCACTCTAGCTGGCGGAGCTAGCTGTGAAGCAGTGGTCCAAATGCTGCAGCTGTCATGCTAGGAAAGTTCAGAACTTTTTATACAGCTGTTAATTAAAATAACACATTCACTAGCTGCTAAAGTATATCCCTTTAAACATATCAAAACAGATCAAGGGTCAAAGGTTTATATGATGATCAAAACCGAATGGCCAAATTGTCTACAACTAAACAGAGGTATAAATTAACCTGGGTACAAGTAAAGTGAAAAATTCAGTGAAAGAGAAATAAACCCTGAATGATGTCATTCCATTATATTTAAAGGAGTCAAATCCATTTTGTCCACTGATACTTTGGGGAACAGGAGAACTGCATTTTGTTTTCACACATGGAATGAAATGCAGAATGTGTTCCATAAAGGATGAATACTCAGGGGAGTTCTTCATTTTCCCGTGTGGTCTCTGCTTTTTCCTCTGTTTTTCCCACCTCTTCTTGCCCACCCCCAGTGCTTTTATTCAGAAAAACACAGCATGAATAAATGAGACCACCAATAAGAATGTGAAGTATTAGCGAAGGAATCTTGTCATATTTCTTTACTGTGGCCACATATAGAACTTGATTAAAAACTAATACACAGCACATTACACGTTAGACTTTATTAACACCCTCCTCCCACTTTTAGTTTTTCCATTTGATTTTCTCAATTCCAGGCTTTTATCACCAGACTGGTTTGATAAAAGTCTGGCTTAGTTGTGTGACACTGCAAAAAGGATTGTACTCTCAAAAACATTCTCACCATTTCTCAAGTATCCAATTTTTGTCTCACTTGTACTGAAGAATACTTGCCCCTTGGGGTGTTTTCGACTCCACTTGAGTGCTGTGGTTTTTACATTTATACGCTTATTCCAACTATGTCATTAAGTTAATATTTAATGGATGGCATTTTCCCCTACCTGACTGGGGTTAAGGTTAGATGAAGTCCTTCCTGATCACCACTGATGAACACTGAAGTTGTTCCTATTGATTGCTATCACTGAGGAACATGAATACCTGAATGATTTATAGTACTAAGAGTACTCTCCAGGGTTTAGGACTGAAAACACCTGTCCACAACTTTAAAGGGTGAGCGTATCCATGCCCTGGGTGGATTGCTCCATCCTGGGGGTCTGGCCCTGAGAAGCCTCCGCAGGTCTCCCCTTCCCTGCTGAGCTGCACTGAGGCTCAGGATCCCAGCCCTGGTCTCTGCCTGAGCTATGCCACTGATATGTTCATGCTCCGTCTCATACATCCCTGTCCCTGGACCGCTGGACTAGAAGTCCTGGCTTGGCTGTGTATCTGCCTCATCACCAAGAACTCATCTAGTGACCTGGGCTCTTGGCTCAGCCTGGTGGCCATCCCCAGACTTGCTGTGCTTGTTGTGCTTGTTGTGCTTGGATACCATGAGACAGAGCCCCAAAAGTTTCTTAATTAAGAACTTAGAGGTATTTTTTAGAAAAGAAACGAGCCACGGCACTCATCCTGTGCTTTGTGTAGAGGATTTCTGCAAGCACAAATCTCTAGCCCATCTGGAGATCCAAATTCTGATAAGCAAAGAAGAGCATAGAAATATTTCAAGACTTCGCTGTATTATAAGAAATCTTCAGTTTGGCTTCATCTAGGTCCTTCAGATGGAACACTTGACGGGGGGAAAAGCTTCTCTTTCCTCCCCAGAATATTTGGGGTTTACAAATTTCTATCAGCTCAGAAAAAAATGCTGAGCAAGGCACTAGTGGGGAGAAGTCTTTGCCAAGAAAAATGCTTGTGCCACAAAAGGCAATGTTTTTGTGAAAAATAAGTTATTTATAAAAACACATGATTGTTTTGTGGCAAACAAGTACCAGTTTCAAAACCTGCATTAAACTTTCCTATTCTTTGTTTTTCTTGTCGTTTCTTCTGTTGCTGGTAGATAAACCATTTGCTGCTGGTTACAGTTTTCACACAGGCTAAACTAACCTGACTCTGTTTGGAATATGAAAAAAGCCCATTTGGACCCAAGAGGACCATTTTCATAAAAGCTCAGGCAAGTACTGAAACTGGTGACTGCAATGGCAGCAGGAAATGGCTGTCAGGGAGAAGACCACCTTTTTATCTCTTTCCATTTAGACCTTCTGGGTTTTGTAGAGCAGACTGTTAGTGGGGTGTCCCTTTTCCCTTCTTTTTCCTGCCCTCTACCTTCTCTCTTCCTCTCCATCGCAGCATGATGAGGCTCTGGCAGGAGTATCTCCGTGGCCTGGCACTCATCCTTGCTGGGTATGGGAAGCAGCCAAAGGCGATTAAGGGAGCGAGAGGACCATGCTAAGGCACAGGCTGGGTTAGCTCAGGTTCCTGCCTGCTGTTGGCTCCAGCCTGATGCTCAGAGACAGTCTTGGAGAAAGGAGAAAGAGACCAACATGCAAAAACCAGGAGACACAGACATGAGTGACCGACATTTTCTACCAGCACCGAATTTTGTGGGGTTTCAAACCCAAAATGCTTTACAGCACTGCTGCATTAAGAGTGGCAGGATGAGGAGACTTCAATTCATCAAAGCCACAAAACAAATCCCGACTTAAGCCATCAGATTTCACATGAAAAAAAAAAAAAAAAAAGAGAAAACAGAAGCCAAAAACGTTCAATAAAACCACAGAGACAATAAATCAGCCCAGTTTCATGCAGAAAAGTTACCTTTGAAACATCCTCTGGCAAACCTGCTGAGAGCTTCATGTCCCTAATGAAACCTGAAACCTGTGGGCTTGTGTTTTGGCTGTTAACTCAGGACAAGTAAGGGAAAGAACTACCCCCACAACTCAAGGAAAAAAGAAATCTTAAAACATCTCTGCTGCTTCTTTCTTCCCTAGGCATTCCTGTATTCCGGTGCTTCCAGTAGGAGACGAACCCTGCAGATTCATTGGGAACTGGTGGAAGAGAGATGCTGCCTAGGTTTCTTGAGAGCTTTTGGGTCAGGCTTTGGTGCTCTGTGCCTGAGATGACACCCAGCCCTAGAAATGAGAGGAGTGGTACCCTCTAACACCCAGTCTTTAACTATCAGCACACACAGGCAAAGCACCGGGAGCATTTTCCTAAGCTCCTCAGTAAGCGATACAGGGATTTCCTCCTCAGACACATTCAACCCCGTTTCTACTTCTTTTCCACCTAGTTATTACCATTCTTATGGTGGAGAGTTTAGCAAGCCAAGAGAAAGTGCCAAAATCGCTACTTTCCTAGGGACAGTGGGTAAAGGGCAAGACTGCCCTGAAATTAGCAGATAAGAGTAGACTATAACCGAAGCTTTTATCGGTTGTTTGTGTTCACCGAGGCCAGATGATTTTCAAGGAGCCGCTTAGAGATTTAAAGCACTGATGTGACAGGAACTCTTTGATTTTAATGTTCCTGCCCTCTTCTTGCAGCCAGTGTTTATGTAAACTTGAGAAAAACTGCCACTACTGTTCATCTCCCTCATTTTTCAGCCTTAATGGTAATTACATTCCATGCATGACAGGAGACTCAGCATTGCATTCAAGACTGGGGCTGTAACACTGCCTTTGACATGCCATTACCATGCATTAAGTCCCAGTTTCAGAGAGGGGGAAAAATAACATGTTGCAAAAGTGTGGGCTTAATGAGCATTGCAAAAACATATTGCTGATGTGTGTAAGAGGTTTCAATAAAACACTGTGGCTTGAAGTTTCCAGGGGCATCCAACTGATGGAGACACGACCACCCTATTGGAATTTAATCAAAGCAAAGCTTCCAGTTTCCCTGGGCTCATTTGAAATCCCAGCCTATAAGCCTTACATTTAAAGGGTTGCAGATTTTCTTCCCGATCTTCTGGAAGACATCAAGGCAGTCCTCTGTGTGTGTAAGGGGGTTATGAGGTGGAAGACATGTGTAGTGTGGGTTCATGTCTATGGAGTTCTGCCCAACCAAATGACCCTTGTTTCTAAGCCTTTATTTCTGCATAAGCACCTCAAGTTTTATACCTGATGCTTTCGTGTCAAAGCTTCTTCTAGTACTATTTTTTTCAGTCAGATCTTTTTTAGGGACAAAATTCCTATTTGTCTGTGCAAGATCCCCACTATACCCTTCTTTGCTCTTGGCTTTTCTCTCTCAGCTGATAAGCACTTTTTTCTCTGTGCCTTGGAAAAATCCCATGCTACCAAATGTTTGTTACGTTTGCCCAGTCCTGCTTGAACTACAGATCTTAACAAAGGTTGCCATTTGTTTACTGTAATGAGAAAAGTGGTTATTTTAACGTGATTCTTACTTAGCAAGGAATTCTCTCCCTCTCCTTGATTTCATCTGCTTGAGGCTTACTGTTCCAGATGCAATCTGGTCAATTGATAGCTTGAAGGGAGAAAAAATAAGTAACAGTAGCTAGTTTTCTCCTCCAGATACAATGCTGTCTGCATGGACGGACACATATATCACATTTCTGAGAAAACAAAGCAAGCTGCATCACTAACAAACTCTCACAAGATAGAGCTTACAACTGCTTTGTGTGACATGCAGTCAGAGCATTGCAATGTACACGAGCATCATCTGAGACATCTCATTGCTGTGAGCAACAGGCAGTAGAGCACAGAGAAGACATTTCAGTCTGGAAACAAAGTTCATCCTCAAGCTCCCAAATATCATTACCCATCTGAACTGTGCTCCTCCCAGACATAGGCTAAAATAAATGGACCACAGTGAGTGATTTCAAGCAAGTCTTGACATAAAAGCATCTTTGACTCACAGTTTCAACCCTGAAACAAAGCCAACTGCTTTGGGCAAGGATTATTTCTGTAGCACTACAGTTTCAGCCTTGGCTCCAAGCTCCTGGAGAGGAAAAACGTGATTTTACCTTGAGCAGCAGCCAGGTTATTCCCCCACCCGGAGCTCACACGGACTCTCCTGCCAGCAGCCCCTCCAGGACAAGTCCCGGCTGCTTCCACAGCCCCAGGCATTGCACATCACCTCTTCCCCTCACAGTCCCTACCCTCGCCTTGCTCAGGCAGACTCCAGCTGAGGCTACGCCAGGCTGCTGGTCACACCACAGAGGTCTGGTCTTAGTCATCTGTTGGGCTGATTTACCTACTTGCAAGGGCCAGTGGTTGCAGGTGTTGGCAAAGGAGTACCGTGGGGCATCGAGGGGATCATGCCAGCCAGCTGTGCCAGGGTGGCCAGCTGGTACTCCAGCCCACATCTCTTGGAAGCAGCAAGGTGCCACAACTTCTCAGGCAGGTAGGCACCTTCAAAATTATAGTAGTTTTAAAACTACCCCTGTTGAACAAGCAATGTTTTCTCTCTATCCTGGAGAACAAAATATGTATGTGTGTATGGAACAGGCCAAAAGCTGCATCTGTTACTCTGCAAATGCAGATTCTCTAGAGAGTGGAATTACAAAAAAAAAGAAAATAATTCACCCGTATGTTTGATCTAGCCTATGCTGAGAGGAAACAACTCGGCAGTATCCTCCTTCTAATGGAAATGGACTGTACACTGATTATATTAGTTTTTATTCTTTAAATTACAGATTAGATTTTTAAATTCCACACCACTTGCAAAGACCTTTTTAAAGGCCTTTTTCAGGGTTTATGTCATGGCCCTTACAGAACTTGCTTTAGATGACACAGACAAAAAAAAAAAAAGAAAAAAAACTTAAACCCCAATCGATTGCTCTGGTAATGGAAATGGAAACCCTGCTTGTCCTTATTATCGTGAGCCTTATTACCCTTGTCATCACCACCACCATTATGCCATGAGGCTTTTATTCTCCAGGCATTGTAAGGAGGTTCAGCGGCAGAAGGGGCAAGCACCCAAATCTCTCCCTGCTCAGAGCTGCAGAGCCACGCTCCTATCTGTCAGCCCTTCCCTTAAGTGGAGCTTTATCTTTTCTGCCTAACGACTTAGACTTTATTGTATCTGTCTAACAGTAATGCCCCAAGTTCTCTTCTAAAATCAGGGATCCTCTCCAATTACAGTTTGTGCGTGCTTACATAAAAAATAGTCCTTGCATCACAGAACTTGCGATTTAAACCATCAGGGCTTTCCAGGCTGGATCCCCAGTCTCTTGTGATGCACAGAGACTGGCCTAAGAAGCAGGGTATGCAGTGCACTGAGCAGTAACAAATCAGTAAGTTTCACTTGAAATACCCACCATCCTATTCAGGAAAAATGATTACCCTGAAGTAGTACACAGAAGACCACATTTCCTATAGATGCAGAGGGTCAAATTCCATTATTCAGCACAGATACAAGTCCAGGTCAACTCTAGCAACATTAATAGAAATTACCAGATTTTTAGGAGGATTAGTGAGAGCAGGGTATAGCCCACAGCAAATACTTTTTAAAAATGCCATGTTAGTGGCTTTTCTGCAGGCACACAAAAAAGAGAGCAAGTAAGGGAATTGTAGAGGGGCATGTCAGTAACCTCATAATTTCGGTAGAATTATGCAACTTGATTGTGCATTTCTGTAGACTAAGATGGAATAAATAAACATTTTTCTCCTGAGTGACATGCAACAAACTGGAATTGGAGTGGTTGTGCAGGAAGTATAAGGCACGACTGTGGCAATAGGATTAGACCAAAATATTTCCCCTCATCTAGAAATCCTGGCAATATGAACAGTCCCCTCGGGTTTTCCAAATTATGTTTAGCACCACAATCTATATATTTAATAGAGAAAAATTCCTCCAAAAGTTTATTTCAGAAAGAGCTTTTTTCGAATCTGGGGAATATCAGTGCTACTGATACTAAAACGCCGAGGGACACAAGTCCCCAAGCAAACTCCACATCTCTTGAAGGTTCTGGAGTGGGCTCCCATAAAACATACCACTCTCTTAATATATATCCCCCCAAAACCCGAGTCCAGATCTTCCTACGGTATCGATCCTCGGGTACCTCCAGTGCACATGGAAAAAGGCACTACTATTTTTTGAGGGAGAGCTGTTGGCAAAGGACCTCTGCCTTCTCCAGGGTGAAGCAGTAGGGTCAGTCAGGGCACTGCCATCACCCCAGCCACTGTCATTTCAGGACCAGAGCTGGCACCTCTGCGTCATGCTGTGCTGTGCCACAGGGACTGCGCCCACTGCTGAGCATCGCTGCAAGGATGCTGTGTTGCAAAGCAGCAATGTACTTGAAGGGCTTTGAAAAGAAGGCTGTAGAAGCAGAAGGAGTTGAACCTTGATTTGAGCCCTATGCTTGTGTTCTGGACTCCAGATCCTTACTTCATCTTCAGCTGGCAACCAGTCCATCTAAAAACTCTTTCTCTCTTTCTCCCCTCTTTGCCCTGTGCACCACTCAGTCTAATTAGCTGTTCGTATTATTGCTACCTTTCTCCCGTGATTGCCTTGTTCACTCCTAACAATGAGGAATTCGACTCCCTGGCAGTTATCAGCTAATTGGGGCTGAATAAGGTCACTGGCTAGGCATTATCCTGACCAAACCAAAATGTGCATTGACATTCAGTGCAAACATTATCCTCTGCGTGAAATATCCCAGCTTTGACCAGAAGCATGCTTTCCAAATTTGGCTGAAGTTGCTCTGCAAAAGCTCTGCTGTGGTTCTGTCAGATCCGTGGGGATAAGCTGCAAGAAAGAGCCTACAGATGGAAATGGTGCTCTACGCACTGAGTAAGCAAGTTTTCTGGCAGTCTTATTCTCCGAGGCATGCAGTGGAGTGACTGTGGTTGAAAGTAGGATCATCAGTGGGCACAGTAATCACAGAAATGAACTTCTGCATTCAGTGAATCTCACACGACTGCACATCACAAAAGTGGTCCCAGAGAGTCTTGCTTCATATTGGGAGTTGATGTTTCTTTTCCACAGTCTGTTTGACCAGGTTGCAAACCCTTGCTTTCAAGGATTCATTCGATTCCTGAGTGGCTGTCCTCTTTAACCTTTTTAGCATCCTGCTTTTATTTGCTAATGGTCTGTTTACACCATCAAAGTTTTGTTGATATGAGTATTTGAGACATGTCTATTAATCACCCTAATGCCCAAATTCATTTGTCTGTTCGTGCATCACTGTACTTTTTTTGTTATTCTTGATTCACTTTACAAATCTTTCAGTCATTCAATTAGAAAACTGAAATAATATCTTGTGACTGAGGTGCCAGTCAGACAGCATGCTTAAGTCACAAAGTGGCTTGCTAAGAGACTTGATGGACAGGAAGGCATGAAGTCTGATGTGAGAAGAAAACATCTTTGTAATTCATTATCACTTCCTCTGCTGCTGGGAAGCAAGACCCACAACATGGGCAGGTGTCTGCTATGGTTACGTTCTCTGGAAGGTAGCCTGGGTGCCTTGTATGGATTGCTTTGAAGACAGGTGAAGCATTAGCCAGTGTAAGGTGGGCAGGGAGGAGTCTTTCACCTTGTAGATCCACAGCAACTCCTAGGACAGTTGCAGCAGTGGCTTCACAGTCTAAGGAGGACATCTCTTAACCACGAGAGTGGCCAGTCACCTAGGAGCCAAAACCAGGTCCTATTCATTAAAGACCAGGATTTAGCCTTTGGTGAAATGGTAAATTCTGTCAATGATATACAAATAAGAGCTGGAATTGCCTTTGTCTTTTGGGATTAAAGACTTTTCTCCTCATAGCACCATTTTCATTTAATAAGGATGTCAGATTCTCAGGGCTGATACCTTCACACACCCGAGGAAGTATATAGTATTCCTGGCCAGTACTACTTAATATAGGTGAATAATAAGGAGTACATGAGTACAACTCCTTGTTGAACTAGGGGCTGAGTGATAGAAGATATACCTGCAGCTCAGGCTGGTTGTACAGTCAGCAAACAGTGGAGAGTAAATATTAGAGAGGATGCACCCTCCCTTCACCAGCAGAGGAAAAGGGGGGCACTCTTCTCTGCCAGAAAATCTTCATGTGCTGATCGTTGACACTCAGATTTTAGATCTTCTGACAGAAAGCAAAGACTTAACCAATCAAGAAGATTAACAGTGATGAGGTTGAGGTTTAGCTCTAATATGAAGTGATTTAACACTTGGCTGTGCAAACACTGAACAAGAGAGTTTCCTTGTGCCTTCAACCAAGCAGAAAATCTCTGTGAAATTAACTAAAATAACGGTATCCTTTATGAGCTTTTATCCCCACACCATATAGTTTCAGCCAGCTGAGGCTATTTCCATGCAGTACCCTGCACTTGGTGCACACGTGCGTACGGAGCAGTATGTCGGCTGTCCACCTTGCGTACACAGGAGGCCACTGTTCGGGCACTCACAAATTTCAATGGACTGAAATTTTCCAGGTCAAATTTCTAGTTCAGGATGATCCTTTAAGTTTCATTGACAGTCATGTAGAAAGCCTGCTTCGACTGAGAGGCAATTTAATTGAATGGGAGTTTATAACTTCAGTGTTCTTTAGCCTGGGCTTTCAGTGAATGAAAGTGACTTCAGGTTTACTTCAATGTCATTTACAATTCTTATTCATTCAAAAATGGAGAGGATGGTGATCCCTATCTGTCAGTTACCCTTTCACTAGTCTTCCTGCTTTCTCCCTTTCTGTTGCCTACACAAAATGAAATGTGCTTGCTTTTGTGTTTAGAAGAAGTTGATTAAAAGTATACCACCCTTCACTGAAATTCAGGAAGGGACATTCTGTCTTTCCACATTTTCTCTTTAATTCCACAGACAGGGCAATGATTATTTTTTTATTGTGTTGCCTGAGAGCTGCCAGAAGCAAAGATTGACCTGGGCAGTAGAGGTCCATGCCATGACCAGGTGGAACCAAAAAGCAGGGCTTTCAGCTGTAAAAAAGGATTGGGCGGTATGCTTGAAGATGTGTCTGTTAAATTAGCTAATCAATACTACACACAATTTGTTACATAATTCAATACATTCTTACTGCATTTCCTTTTTGGAATCCAGCACTTTACTAGCTTGGATTTAGGCTATATGGATACGTACTGGTTTTATTCCTTAGGAATAAGTTGGCTGTGCAACCTTATCAATTTCCTCTGGTAGTGCAGATGAGCTGCCTCATGCAGCTGTCATCTCCCTCTTGCCCAGCCTTAGGATAGAGTGACCCATTTCTTGCAGGACTGTTATGAAGTCTGGCCAATCATCTCTTATCAGCAAAGCATTGAGGGTAACACATTACATTATGCAAGAAGCCAGGAAGTGGGCTGGCTCTTCCTATACTACAAATATTTCATGGAACAAAGATGACAAAACAATATAAAAACTATCTGGCTTTTAACAACTGAGACACTGCTGTCATTATTCATTTCCTTCAGCGTACACTTTTAACAAAAGTGGCCATCTCCTGTCTTTTCAGCAAGGCCACATTGGCCTCAATTAAAAAAAAAAAAAAAAGTCAAGATAAAAGGAATTATCGCGCGTATGTATTATTTTATAAGGCAATGAGCATAACAGATATGAGAATCCAGTAGAGAGAGACATTATATGCCATGCTACTGTCAGCAAATGCTTTTTATAAAAGCAATAACAAACCAAAGTCAGTTGAGTTCCTTCTTTCCTACCTGTTCTCAAGGGATGTCCTTTTGCTACAGAAAGTTGTTCCATTTCCATTTATTTCCATTTTGGCCACTCACAATTGCTCCCCATCTGCTGACACCACATTTGCCACTCCATAAGGATGCATTGATAAGCCAGGCTGAAGTTTGGGCAGGGGGCCAGGGTGCCCTGCTCCATCCTGCCCTCCCTCCCCTGGCAGCAGTGGGCTCTGGGCAAGATACGTGGGTGTGATGTGACATCCCGCCAGCCCCACGGCTCCTGTGGGAATGTGGTAGGAGTGGTTTGGACTCTCTGCTTGGGCCCTCACAGCATCAGGAGATGATGCGTGAATTTGGGAATGGCTCACATTCCTTTGATGACTCCAATCAGAGCCGCAGCCTGGTCTTGGTGTCCTCTCCCTCCCCAAAACCCGGTTGGGCTGCTAAGCAATGTCACTGCCCTTTGCCCCTGCTCACATCCCCTAGTAGCCAGTGGAGTCAGGAGATACTTGCCCCCATTTCATTCCGCCCGGCGAGCAGTGACCCCAGCAACTATCTTCCTTGCAGCACTGAGTCTGCGGTTTGGCTCGCAGTGCCAAAAAGCTACAGTCCCCAGATGTCTTCCTCTGTTTACATTTCCCCCTATCAAGGCTTTTTTCTAACACCCACAGTATCAGGGTTTGGGGGAGGCAGGGTGATGTCCTGGGACTACCTCAGATATCCATTTTCCAGCAGAAGGGCTGGGGCCTTTCGATGCCAGACAGCCCTGTAGGATGTGGAGGTGATTTTCTCTCTGAATGTGCTCTCCCCATGTCTCCGGTTCGATATCTCAAACTCAGCACCAAACTCTTTCCCTGATAACTGTAACTAATGGCTTTTGGGATCCAGGGGGATGTTTTGGAAAGGACAGAGCATAGTATCTCACCAGGTCACAGACCGCAGAGAGTTTTAGTGATTCAGGGTTGGATCTCCCCCAGTCTGCACCCCCCGTGTGCTGCTTACACCCCTGCTAACACATGCCGTGAGGCTGAGCATACTGCCCTTTCTGAAGGAAGCCATGAGATAAGGGGGAAGAGGAGTGGGGGAAGAGGACAACCAAAAGGTGGTGGGTGGGAGAAGAGATGGAGGGAGATAGCGCCGTTGCTCAGGTGTGAGAAGAGGACCTCTTGTGATTCCTTCTTCCTTTGTAGTCCAAGAATTTCTTCTAATAAATTCAGTGAAAAGCCCTCTGCTCTAACAATATCTCCCAAGAGATTAATTGGAAAACTACCTACTGACCCTTAGGACCCAAATGAGTCAGTGTGTCTGCACTGCAGCATCATACTTGGGGGTGACAGGGATGACTGGAAATCACGTAGGCACTTCTGAATTTACAGCCCCTTTTCAAAAGCAACACAGGTTCTTGGAAACAGAGCTCAGCAAGACAAAAAGTACCAGAAGAAAAATATCGGGATAAATTCTGAACAATTCTGAAATTGGTATTAGTTTCTAAGTGCTTTAGAAAACAGAATACTAAATGTATATGTTTTGTTCTGACACTTTGGGCTACCTTTTCTTTCCTAAATTTAGACAAAACATATGGAAATGAAATGTCATGTTGTTTCAGATTAACCTAAAAACACTCTCTTCACTAGTTCAATCCCAAGCATCTTTTCTCAGTTGTTCATTAGGCAGTAAACAACGTAATTTTGTGCCGATACAAATTAAATCATTTCTAAACCAAGAGCCATAAAAATGCCCCAAATAATCATACATTCTTGCTGCTCAACTTAGAGCTGCCATGGAAGGTCGATGAACTTGGGCTTCTCCATAATGCTGGTATTCTTGAACAATTTAACGCACATAATAATATTTCCTTACACTTTCTGAGTTCCCAAATCCACAGTGACAATTTCAAATAAACTACTTTCATTTGCAGAGGGCATGTGTGTCCTCTAAGTTACTGAAACTCCCACTGAACCTGCTGGGCTATTGCAATACCTTGTCATCTTTGAAAAAAAAAAAAAAAAAAAAAAGTCAAATCAAGCATATTTAGGGTATATAGATGACTTTCGAGACAGCTTTAAACGCTGCCTTTAGGGCACGAAATTTCAAACTTTAATCCAACTTTAATATATTTGCTTACTCTGTGTGCTGAAATACGTTAGTGGAAAGGGGCTGAAAGAAGGTTAGTTCAGAGCAACTTGTCTTATTCTGTTACCTCCTCTCATCCACCAAGTTAGAATGAGGGTTTCAGTTTATAACAAGCTGCACGTGTTTTGATCAGCCAGAGATTTTCCACAGCCAGAAACTGCCTTCATCATTTACTGCATAAACTGTGGATTGAGTTTGAAATTGAAACTCCTTGGCTAAAAACTGTTATAGATAGCACGCAGTTCACTGGGTGGAAGGTGTTACCATGTACAACCTGAAAACTAAAGAGATTGATGTCTTGTATTACAGATAGAATTATTTTAAAGTAATGAGTTAAATTTATCTGGAAGATTCTTCTAGTATTTCAAACCATAAAGGTTTTGTTGGAAGAGTAGAACATCAACACAACTGATTACAGTGTGAATATTTCCAAATAGTTCTAAATAAGATCTTGTGCATCCTCAAATTTTTCAACCCAGCAACAAAAAGAAACAACTTTGCACCTTGAGAAACATATGGGCCATTTACAATTCAAAATATTTTCTTTGCCTTCCAGTATGACTGGAAGGAACATAATAGCAAATTTGATTTTTTCTTTAAACCTGTTGAGAAATTGAATCAGCTCTGACATCTCTGCTTTTTTTTCCAAAAACGAGAAATCTTTGAATCAATTTTTAATAAGATTGTAATTGACAAATCCATTGGAACATTAGTGAACATTTAAATACTAATTAGCTAAACCACTGCTAATCTCCCTCAGCAGAGCTCACAGACACAAACGTCAATTAAACCTGAGTTTGTCCCCAAGGAAAGAAAGGTCAGAGGGTAGTGTTCAGTCAGCTGTGAGATTATGTTAACACAGTGTTAGGAGTAATAATGTCTGAAAAAAAAAAAGCGCTAAACTTTCTTTTACTTTTTTTTTTTTTTTTTTTTCATAATTACATTAACTATAGAGTGGAGAGTGGAGAAACAAAAGAATCACAAGAAGTGAATGAACAACTGTTGCCTCTTCAGCAAAAGAACAACCATCAATCCATTGCTTAAGGAGTTAGGAGGCAGTTCATTCCCTTCTTGCAACTAAATCATTGAGTATTTCAGGCAAACTCCTCTTTGTTACCACTATGTTAAGATTTAGGTTTTTATTTACTCCTAAACACTGTAAAGTGTTTACATTTGAGGGTTTTTTCTCCTCCTCTAACAGCTCCCCTCCTTCCCAAAACAAAAGCATACCTCAAGGCCTCACACTCCTCCATCCTTCCCAAGTCCTGTGGATCTATTTGCTGTGACTAGCAAATACAGGACAACAAAGTAAGTGGTGTATGCTCACCACACTCTCCCAGCTTGCTTCCTTTCCATTTGTTTTTCAAAGCACTTTATTCCAGTTCTGCACTTAGGAGGCGGATGGTTTTGAGTCACAAACAACCCCATTAAAGTCAAGGGACTTCTCCTGCACTTCGAATTACACAGCTCCTTAAGTGCTTCAGTAGACTGAAGCCGTAACTCATTAGGACTGGCAGCACAGGGGTATGTTTAAATATATGCTGCAATGTTTCTGCAGATCATTTATTTATGCTGTATTTATTGATGGACTTCAGCACCTGTTTAAAGTTAAGCACTTGCTTCCTCAACAAGGGACTGAAATACCTTCTTTTTTAGTTATACCTAGCATCCCTTCTTCCCCACACAATCTTCCAAGGAAATGCTGCCATGGAGAGTAACTCCCGAGACACAGAGTCTCAGAAGTGCAGCTCTACTGATAATGTAAAATCAATCATTCCAAATGAGGAAGGAAAGCACACGATAGATGATTCCTGACCCCAGCCGCTGTTGTGAGAAGTATGTAAATTAACAGCTCCCTCTTATCACAATATGGTTCTTGTATCAGCCTGCTTTGTCAAAATCTTATATTTTATATAATTTGTGATAGAGTTTGAGCTGCCTACAGCATGGTAAAGTTGAAGTTAGAGCCAATATAGAGGCACGTGGAAATTGTAAACTGCTACAAGAAGTGTTTTGAAAAGCCAAGCAAACTGAAGTGACAGCTTGGTGAGACCTAATGTGCAACATATGAATTCTCCCTGCTCTTGGAAAGCTTTAGTATTAGAGTCTCTTAACTGGCTTAAAATGAAAAAAAAGAAATCTTATAAACCATTCTTCCAAAAAACAAGATTAAAAAATCCCCAACATATCTTAAAAAAAAAATTAAAAAAAATATGCTCATGTACCGTGCTGGTTAGCCAGATAAGTTGATTTATTTAGGAGCATTGGAGAAATCTCAGCAGAGAAAAATATTACAGCTTGCTGTCATAATTTCCTAAAATTTAAGTGTTTATAGATTTGTAATGCTCCAAGCTAGGAGGGGCCACTCTGTCATCCAGTCTGACCTGTTATATATCACAGGTCATTACATTTCACCAAGTTACCTTTGCATCGAGTCCAATAAATTGTGTTTTATGAAAGACTATCTCCAGAAAGGCATCTGTCTGGATGTAAAGACTTCAGGAGCCAAAGAATCCACCCTCCCCCCTCCCCGCCCCTAGTGTGTTCCAGTGATTAGGCTCACTCTAATAAAAACACGTGTTATTTTCAGCTTAATTTGTCCAGCTTCAGCTTCCAGCCACAGGTTCAGGTTATGCTTCGCTTCACTGGACTGTAAAGCCCTTTGGTGCTCAGGCTTCTCTTCTTGCGAAGACACCTCTCTGGAGGACCTTTATGGAGGATAAACATGCATAAGAAGCTCCAAGTCATTTCTCTCCAACCCTTGATTTTGTTTTACAGCTGTTTCTGTGCTCTCTGGGTGTACACCTTACAAGCAGAACTCGCTGAACCTGCAGTGTTTCAGTATCATTCTCACCAGTCCCAACCACAGATGAGTTCAGAGCTCAGTAACATCTTTATTCATGCAAATGTTACTGGAGTATTATAGTGCAAACCCCTGCTTTCCTTCTGGTCCAATATAACCAGTAGAGCCTTTTGTTTTCAACAATAGAGCCTTCGTCCTTGTAGATGAGGACTCTGTTTTTTATTCTAAGGTAGACAAACTAGTATTTTAACTGTACCATTTAATTTCATTGGGCTATGCTTATCAAGTCATTCAGACCAGTTTATATCACTGCTCAGTCTTCCTGACATTTACCATTCAGACAGTCTTTGTCTTATCTCCAGATTATGATTTTACTTCAACTCACAGATAAAGATGTCTAACTACCGGGTCAAATACAAATTGCCACTGAACCAAACCAGAAAAATCCACGTTCAATTAAAATTCCTCATTTACTTACAGCTTCTTCAATGTTTAGTCCACCTAATATATACCTTATTAACAATGCATAATGCTAATTTAGTTTGGATAAATGGCATGCAGAAGGTAGTGTGATAGATACTTTACAAAATTGTATTACCTCTTTTAGCAATAAACTTCATAATCCCAGCAGAGGAGGACACCAGCTTTGATCTAAGAACTGATAATTAATTCTGTTCCTGTCCTTGAATACTTCTTTAATAGATCCTTGTAGAAATCAGTTCATTATTTTGACTAAGCCTGATGTTTGCCTAACTGGTTTGTTACTCTTTGTGGCTACTGACTGTCTATTTAATATGTAAATATTGGTAGTTTTACAGAGTGTCCCAGCTCTTCTGTGGTCTAAAATTCAGACAAGATGAGCCTAAACTCACATATTTATGGTCTGAAGATGCCTATTTTACAACCGCTTTAGCATGCAAAGAACCACATACACGTGACCTTGCTTAAGTAATTTATGGGGTCTTAGCAAGAAAGGTCTTGAAACACGCTCTTTTAAAGCCACAGAAACCAAAACCAAAGGACTTTGAAAGGAGTAAGGTGGTGCTGTATGGTTAGTAACAGTGTAGATTATCCTCACTTGAGAACACTTACATCCTTCAGCCATTTTACATGAAAAACAGCTACCAAGTAAATGCAACTGCACTTGTTCCTGAAGATGCTACTTGTGCCTTGGAGTTTCTGGATCTAAAGAAACTCTAATAACTTTACCCCAAATGAATTAAATCCACTGCGGGGTATCTCCAGGCCAGGAAGACACATGCACGTGCCAATATGTTTATTTTGCCATTTGTTCTGATGCTGGTAGCCCTGAGTGGTGGAGCTGCAGTGGATTTATCAGCTCTTCTCCCACTTGAATGCTGGCAGGGAGCGTGTCTGCATCCCCATCCCGTGCAGCTGCCTGTCACCCCGCGGTATCTTGTTGGGTTCCAGGCCTTTTCTTTACAATTATCATGTTCCACTTCCAGTCACCACTGGTCTGAGTCATGCTCGCCAAAACTGATAGAGTTGCAATTTTGTCATGTTAAAATCATTACACAAGCAGAAATCTCCTTATCCCCAATGGCTTCCCCTCCAGCATGGACAATGTTGTCCAATAAAGCCTACATTTGCTCCAAAACTAAAATGATTCAGATGCATTTTATACTGTGTGAGAAAGAATACAGCTGTAAGAGCTGCAAAAAAATCCTGAATTTAGCTCTAATCTTCAGATAACCCCTGCTATGTAATTTGGTCAGCACCAGGGGGAATATCAAAGGGTGCTTCCAAATAATATTTTCACATAAAAACTTGCTAAATGGCAGATCAAATCCTCAGCTAGCCTGCATCAGTGAAGCTGCAGAAGTTTATCTCCAGGAATCTGGTTTAGCATGATGTACATAGAATTAATGTGGCTTTCCTTGCTACTAACAAGTAACGAAATAAAAATAAAGTTCACAGGTCTATAGAAAAGAGGTTGGGGATTTACCTGAAGCATGCACTGGTCTTTTAACTTGTGCAGAAACTGTGGCCTGAGATGATGGCCTCAGTGTGGAAACGTAGATTGATTAGATACCTAATCTGCAGCATGTCTTTCATCCCTGAGCAGTTTCCAAACATTATTGTCACAGCTTGCTTTCTCTGATAGCTTCCCTGGTATGTGATTACCCTGTTTCCCAGAAGCCTGGGCTGCAGTTCAGCACGACTGGTTACAAAGGCCAGTTGGGGCCATCACTTGAGCATCGGGGCTGAAGTTGGAGCTCTTTTACATTTCCTAGGCACATACATTGCTGGATCCGCAAACTTTTGGGACTTTGTAAGACAGGATGACAGACTTCAAGCACTGGGGACTGTCCCCTTCCCTGTCTGTGAGAAGTTTGGAGGAGGGGGAAGCGCAAGGAAGTTGATGCCCGAGGACCAGCAGTCTCTGCTGGCCCCCTCCATGAGCAGTGGGGATGGGTGAGCTAGACTGCAAGCCCTGGGCTACTCTGGGCTCCCTCCATACTGCCTGGCACATTGTATATAACAGACGCTAGCGCGGACACCACCAGACAGGTCTCTCCCCTCTGCAGTGAGCATCCTCATTATCAGCCGTGCTCTCCTTACAGCACAATCAATGTGTATTTCATAACACAAGACAGACTAGATGCCCAAAACAGGGCATGGGTTCTGCTTAGCTGGTCAGCATCCATATGCCTTTAATAACATAAATCAAGACACCTTGCAGATCCCAAACTTTTCATCCCAGACACTCAGTAGTCCAGTGAAACCTAGACAGCAGCAAGTATATTTTGAATATTTGCCCGATATGCTGGGAATGCATCAGCTTGGGGGTTTGTGTGAATGAAGCTGATTTTATAGTTGGAATTTGGACACTTGCCACCACTCCTTTCTTTCTGCTGTCCCTCCTTCCCCTCACTCCTGTTTGACCTTTGCTACTTCCCCCACTGACTCTTTCTGTGATGAGCCCTGGGCACCCAGCACTTCAGCCCCACAGTCTCCAACCAAGGCCAGAGGAGTCCCCCTCCTTGATGAGACAGCTGCTGGGCACGGGCAGCTCTGAACCCTCCATCGGCTCCCCATGGTGCCAGGGCCATGGAATGCCTTTTCTCTGCAGAGGGCATGAAGAACTACTGCTATGGGACCCACAGAAATCTCTTTTGGTGCATTATTACTGCGCTAGCAAGCTGCAGCCTGCAGCAGTTCCACATCCTGAATAAAACTCCCTCCCTCTCTGATTACTGCTAACTCATACTTTCCAGAGCTGATTTATCCCAGGCCTCATAAAAATGCTTCAGAGCAGCCAAAGCATGTTGCCTTCAGAGCACACCAGATTCCTTCCAGCACCAGGTATTTTAAAAAGATGTATCCTTGAGGAGGATGCCTCTCCCAGTCCAACCCCTACGTATAAAGGCTTCACACTTACCTTAAATCACACAGGGTGTCAGCTGGGCTGAACTATCATTACTACTGTTATTATTAACACTGGCAGGGTCACGACTTGCTCATTCTGCTCCCTGTCTCTTGCTCTGAATGGGCAAAAAAGAGAAAAAAGGTAGGAGGATGGAGGAAACAGCTGAGCTGCTCACAGGACCATGGCAGGAGAGAGGCAGCAGCTGGAGTAAAATGTTGTACTTCCTTAAATCTCTGCCTAGCGCTCTGTGCATTTGGTCACTGACTTGCTCTGTATCTCCACAGATGTCCTGCTCTTACTCTGCATCTACTTTCCAGGAGCCATAGGTACTTAAGCGAGGTGCAAGTCAGTCTAGGGGACCACAGGGTAGGTAGCTAGGCTATCATTATCCAAACCCATCTCTGATGAATAGATATGTTCACAGAGGAGATCACCTGCCCATGCTCAGCTAGGATGAGGATGCACTTACTCCTAAGACTGTGCCTTCAGCCCTGTGTTCTTGGAAACAATGATGCCAAAAAATCTGGGTTCACCACTCACCCCAACCAACTACTTTCACTCTGTCCATTACCAGACTGGTTTTAGGTGTTCTTTGCTTATTGTAACACACTAAAAAATGGACCATTGACTTTCACTGACATTACTCTACAGAAGAAAAACATACAGAGGTAGCAGTATGCTAAAGCAGAGCCAAGCAGCAGTGAAACATCACCCTGTTGCACCCCAGGGAAAGGCTCTACTAAGAGGCAGCAAGCTGACACTCACCCAGCTTCTCTGAATCCCACCAAAACCTTGTCTGGAGAAACAGAGAGGACAAACAACCTTAAACGCTCCCACATGTAAACACGCTCCCATAACAATGAAAAATGGAATATAGCCAGCAATCAAAGCCCTTGACTTTCTCCTAACTTGGCTGGTGGGAAAACAGACAGGCGATGAAAGAAGAGTAGAATACAGACCCTTGGTTTTCTTGTTTCCTACAGCCCAACCAGCACATCCATTCCACCCCCAGCAGGGCAGTATCACGTATGCCTGCAACCATCATGCAAGAGGCTGTGCAGACACATAGGACTAGTCCCTGCTCTGACCATTTTATGAACTAAGTACAGTTTAGACTTTATTTATTTCTATTATTGCACCTGCTTTTGAGGAGTAATGGAGATGTCCATGCCCTTTTGCTTCACTTTATATCATGTAGGCACGTTAGTCTCACACAAATATAGCAATGCATACACTAATCTAAGTAGGAAGAGTCATCTACTTCAAAGGACATTAAATACAATCCTCTAAATATGATTAAAACCAGTGAGACTATTCAGTGGAATCTGGATAAAACCCTGCTTTACGGGGTTTCTATGCTGACAGATCAGTCCGTCTTCAGTAGTGTTTTTCTCCCTGAAACTGTAGATCCCCATCATTCTTGACACCAGGCAGGACACTATAGCAAACAATCAGATGTCTGCAGTGAACAACGTCTCTCCTTTGCCAAAAAAACATCCCACAGACTTAACATAATAAGTTATTGTCTTCTTAAAAAGCAGCACACACACTGATCGCCCTCATTAAGGAAGCCAGACAATTTTCTCCTATAAAACTTCAGCCTTCCTAAATGTTGTAACTGGTCCAAAGGGAGAAGTGGAGTAGTTTAGTAGCCAGAGGACAAATTCACAGCTTCCCCATATGCTGTTGCCCAACTGGGGGAAAAATGAAAGGGGAGGGGGAAATTGCAGTGCTGAGCTTCTTTTTTTCTTCCCTTTTTCTTGTTTTCCTTGTAAGAGCACCACTGTCACTGTGGGGCAGTGGGTCACTGGAGGGATGGTTTTCTTCCCAGCAGCTGGACCGAATGCATCAGTTCAGCTTGCTTTCCAGGCTTGTGGCAAAACATCCTCAGCCAAGGCCCTCGGCATTTAAAATTCACTGCCCCTAAAAATCTGCCAGGGACCTCGCTTGGCAAGCTGCAACCTATATTATAAGGCTTTTTGGCTTAATCTGCTTTTTAATTATTTTACATTTTTATTTTCTTGCCATGAGAGCAGGCAAGTGCTTAATGGGAATTGTTTCAATGGGGCTGTCTCTGAGAGTGAGTCAGATATGTTTGTTTATATTGAATGGCAATATGCTCCCCTATATCTGCGAGAAGTACAGCTCTAAATAGGTGCATTAACAAGTAACCTCCAAGCTACCTGGCAGCCCAAATTGCTTTCCCTACTTTGTTATTTTACATGCATAAAGTACACCACAGAGATGCTAGTTGGGGCCAGGTAGGGGATGCATAGGAGAAAAATGAGCAGAGATGCAAAGCTGGAACTTTTCAAGATAGGATAAAACAGGGGAAAATGACCTTAAAACACCACCAGACAATTCCTCTAGCATTAAAGCCAGCAAAATGTTTGCTGGAGAATTGCACATGACGCTAATTAGCAGAACAAGTCTGGAGGAAGGTACATACATCTGTGGCAGTCAGGATCCAAACCACTTTGTCTACCCGCATCGCACCGCAGCACAACCACGTGCCCACATACTATGTATGGTGTGCACTGCAGGGTGAGCAGCTCCCTCGCTCTGGAGGGGCCAGGAGCACGGGAGGTTCTTCAAGAGAGAGAGAGAGTTCCCCGAGGCCCAAGAGGATGGAGGGACCACACATTTTTAGGAAATGGTGCTTGCCAGTGGGCATCCACCAAGACTTTGGGTTACTGAGCACTCTCTCAGCAAGCTGTCTTTACAACACTCAAGAACAGACTGGGTCTTTCTCCCAGTGTTTTCCCAAATGTTTCTGGTGAGACTCCAACCTAATAAATGTAATAGTGAAGGGACTGAACTCAAACTCCTGCCACCATGTAATTCCAGAGGGTAACAGATGCTCTAGGGTAGTTTTTGTGGTGACCAAGGAAAATGAATGCACTGTTGAAAAGGTGGAGACAAGGGCCAACTTTTGATCCTTTGGCAACTAGAAAATTTGTGTATGGTGATTATTTAACATGGGATTAAAAGATATTCCTTGTTCTACCCTCATTCAGTTTGTTTTGCCTATCGCTGAGATACCATTTTATGACTAATTTTGTCATTTGAAGTAATAATGCATGCTAGGATGCCAAGCCTTATTCTGAATTAAATCTACTAAAATCCAGATAGAATAAAGATGTTCAGTGGGACATTATTTTACACATACCATACAGGAACACCTGTATGCTGTGAAAGTTAGAGAGATCTAAAGCTATTTTAAAAAAATTAAAATCACATTAAAAAGCCAACATGTCCATAAACTCCAGGTGTTATTCTGCTTCTTTATACAGACAAAGCAACCCAAACTATTTCTAAAAGCACTGTTAAAATTGACCACCCTAATTTGTAATATAAACACATTATATCCCTTTTGTGCATAATACAGAAGTACACATCCATTCACTTCAGTTTAACCTTTCACTTTCTTCTTCAATCTCCTTCTTATTTCTTATGATTGTGTTCTATTTAAATATATATATACATGTGTTAACTTCTGTTACAGTGGGAGCATAAACACTTTTTACTAAAATTTCACCATCTTCCTAACAGCAAGGGTTTCTGGGAGACATTAGCAGCAGTTTTGCAAAAACACCTTGAAGAGTCCTAATGGTACAACTGCAGATCCATTTTATTCAGCGATTACACTGTGTTTCCTTCAGCTTTTTTAGTACACATCTTGCTGGAGAAATAGATTGCCATTTATATTTGAATCCCTTTTACTGGTGGTTTTAAAGCAAAAACCTCAAACCAGAAAAGGATCAACACATACTCTACTTACCTGAAACATACGAAAATTGCTGGCATTGCAATATCAGCAATAACCAGCAGTTCTGTGTCCTTTTTCTTTACAGTGTTATTGTTGGTGCACAAAGACTGTTAGCTTTGAGACTTTCCATCTCACGTAATGATCTTCTGTCCCCTTTTTCCATTTTTTTTTTTGTTCTCTTCATTAACAACTAATCACGCCCCGTATCTGCAGTCTCTCAAGAACAGAAATACTTGTATTTTGGCATGAAGTCATGTACCTGGTTATTCCAGCTGGCATTTTCTGGATCTGAATGCATAAAACTTCTGAGGTCTGATGCTTTGTGGTTGCAATGGAAATCTAACATTGAAAATGCCCTATGGGGAACTTATGTCTTTTACTGTGTATTTGTTTACTTGTTTATTGAACAGAATTGATTTAATTGTTAGCTATTCAGATTTATAAGTTTCACTGATCTAAATAATTTCCTAGCCAAATGGCAGACAGAAACCCTAAGGCTCTGGGCTTTGGTGAGATTAAATCAGTTGTATATTAATGATGTTTTAAAGCATTTGATCAAAGTGCATTCAGCAGACTACCCCAAAGACATCCAGCCCTCTTGCCCACCAGTCTGCTGCAGTTTTCTATGGGAGCAGTGGTTGCATATATCTACAATAACTTAAAGCTGTCCACTAAGTGTACCTGTGTAAGCCTTTTGCATGAAGAGAACCTTGGTCTGAAAGCGGTAACTCCGAAGACATGGCATATAAAGTTCTGCCAAAGCCACTGAGCTGCTTTATAGCTCACTTTAAGTATCAGCATGACCAAATCAAGCCTTCTCTTATAGAATTACTCTTCAAAATATAAATCAGAACTTCAGCAAGTGTATTGCCTTTTTACTGTCTTCTTGCATCCCTCTGCTCCTTTCACATAACAGCACATTTTAATCTGTTTTTTGCCAGCTTACTATACAACTGCTTTCCCCAAACTGGGAAGGCACGTTCCACTGAAAAGCAGCTCTCCAAGGTGCAACTTTTCTGCTTTTACAGAAATTAGAGCAGAAAAAAAAACTTGGGCAAGGGCTTATCCCACTTTCCCTGGCCCAGTTTAAAATAAGTTAAACCTTTTGAAGAACTTCTAAGCATCAGTTTGTTTGTGGGTATTCTTTTCTTTCCCACAATGTGTACTCCCCCAATTCTTCTATTCCTGCTACTGTTTTAGTGGCAATGTGAATTTTTGCAATTTTGAACTAGAAGGAGAATTATCTTTAAATGCCTCTATCCAACTTTATAACTATGAAGACCTACTGCATTTACATCCACATGAAACAGGAGCAGCATCCCTGAAATAACAGAAAAAGCGAGTCAGATGCATGGCATTAAATATTGACTGCCCTCATGTATATGTGTGTGTATACAAATCTGCTCAGCTAGAGCTTCTGTGGTATTTGAAAGGACAGTAAACCCTGAAGAGCTTGGCTGTTCAGAGGGGAGCTTATCAGTTGTTGATGAGGCCCTGTCCAGCCTTACAGACAGCCAGTTTCCTTCTGCACCAGGGCACTAGTTTGCTGTGGAGCCAGCAGAAAGGTGATAAGCTGCGGAGAAGATTTTTTAGGAGTCTTGCCTATCTTTCACACCAAGTGGCCAGAGCACATTTTCCACAGTTGCCACTTACAGATAGGCTGGCTGCTCTTGGATAAGGTCAAGAAAGAAAGAGGAAAATGGGTTCCAGTTTTCTTCCTCTCACAGCCCCATAGGACTCTGCGGTTAGGCCAGAGTTTTTTCTTTTTTGTTTTTTCCCCCTTTTTAAATATATAAACCTCCCAGAGCTTATAACTGCACCAGACAAGGTAGCTCTGGAGTTGACTCAGAGCAAGAGACAGATTTCAGACTGGCTATCAGCAATTCCCTGTCTGCAACTGCCAGGCAGGAAAAGGCTGCAAGTTTTGCCAGTTGATAGCGAAAGCCTTGGTTAAACTGAGCAGCAGAACTTCTTCAGCCCTCTCAGAGGAAAGAGGTTCTCGCAAAGTTCACCTTTTGCCAAATCCTGAGCGACTCTTTTGGGTCAGGCACTGAGGTAAGGGTGATGCAGAGCAGGATGGGTTTGCTGCTTCACCGGAAAGCAGCACGCGATGTCCAGCTCCCTGGCAGAGCAGCCTCTTCCCTTGCTCCCCAGGCTGCTTCTCGAAATACCGTGGGAAAGGCAAATATGTGGTGGCTGAGGTTAGAAATCAGAGGAGATAACATTAGGAAACTCCATGGGGGGGCTTAAGCTGATGTCTGAGGTTGATGTATCTTCATCTTTGAATCTTGCTCTGAATGTTTGACCCCCTTGCAATTGCTAGAAGTGTACCAGAGTGTTATTCTGGTCACTGCTTTCTAGGGTTGCAAGCTTACACTTATAGGTTAAAATATTTAACCCTCAGCTTCTAATGATGAGTCACCTCAAGTTACCTGCATATACTTTTGTTTAACACTCCCATTGGGATAATGCTATTAGTACATAACAATGCACAATCCCTATAAATCTGATGTCCTGTAGGACTGTGGTGGTATTGCATTGACCGGGCAATTTTCTTTTACAGCAGAAACTCTGCCAACTGCAACGTTGCATCAGGTCCTCTCAGCATCTAAGCAAGCCATCCTTGTCATTGCCTTTCACCAAAGAGCCTCCCAACAGAAGAAAGAGATTCAAGCAAAAGGCTACGCGATGCTTCAAAGGCTTAGCTGAATCTCTGCTGCTCTAAGGCATAAATTTGAAATAATAGAGTCCTGTGTTTGAGAGCTGCTGTGCCAGCCCTTTTGAGTATTGCCAGTATTTTGGGGTCAACGTGTTAATGAGGAAATGGCTGAAGGGGAAAAAAAGATTTAAAAAGTCTCATTCCCAGTTCAAACTATCTCCGGAGTCTGAGGCCTGTGTTTTCAAGCTGCCCATGTGCGGCTGTCTCTTCTGTTTTGTGAAGGCATTGATATCTTCCACTTCTTGCTGGCACAAATCAAATGCCTTCCAGCCGAGCTCCTCTTTCTGCAAGCTACTGTGACAATTTTGACCTGCTGATATGCAGAGTTTGTCCCCAAAATGTGTTCACACCCAGCTCATGCAGCGTCAGGCTTGCTGCTCTAACCTGCAAAGGGAGTGGAAAAGGGGCTTATTTTGAATTTCTTGTGGTTTCCACGTGGCCTTATAGCCCCAGATGGGGCTTCTCCCATCCATGTAAGTGCCTCTGTGGCTGGCACCCACTGCAGCCCCGGTGGGTTCACCCTGCAGCATGCCAGACACTTCACAGCCCCAGGCCTCTCCTTTGCAAAGTGATCATGCTTCTAATTAGCACCGAGACTTCCAAAAAGGGGAGCAGAGGCAGGATCAGGGGACAGAGGTGGCTTGGCCAGGACCGCCCCACTCCTGGCAGCAGTGAGGCACTGGGGCTGGAACAAGGAGAAACTGGGAGATAAGGGAGGGCAAGAGGGGAATATTTTGCTGACAGAAAATAAATATACATGGGACTAACGTCTAGTGCCAGTGATATTTTAATCTCATTGGCAGGGAGCTGTTCTTCCAGGCAGGCAGATTTAATTTGGTGGTTTTGGTGTCCTCCCCTGGGTTGATGGGCAGACAGAGGGACATGCTCCCTTGGCCGCACACCACCCTGGTGCAGGGGGTGGATAATATTCCCTGACCCAGCAATCAAGAATTCATTAAAGAAAAATAAACTTGAGGCCTGGTTTTCCCTTGGGGCAACTGTTATGTTGGTGTCACCAGTAACCGCAGTGAAGTGGCCCCTGGCCTGGTTGGTGCAAAGAAGGGAAGAGCCAAGTCTGCAGACTCTCAGGCCCCCAATCCTATCTAGCAGGGCAATTAATGAGGCACCGCTATGGCTGAATTACTCACTGCAAGACCACCTCTGTGACCCCTATGTCTGTCAGCAGCAACAGGAGCACTGACCTAGCCAAAACATTCTTGGTGCTGCCAAGAAAGCTCAACACAGGGGTGTAAATCCATCTTTCAGAAGGGTCCAACACCAGAAGATGATATACCTGTTCTGTGGCCTGTGTCCGAAAAGGCACCATGTGCAGGATAGAAGAGATTTTTTGCCTCTTTGCTCCTCCAGATACCAAATGGAGCCACACACATGCACAAGGACATCCCTCGTAGAGACATACATTTCACAAGGACAGACATTGTACCCTGACAGCCACAGCAGTGTTTTTCTACGTCCCCATTTGCAAAACACTTGTTCTTTGCTATACCCTGTGCAGCATTTCCCAGTGATTCAGAAATAAGAGATTGGCACTATCTTCTCCTGAAATAGACTCGTAAACTCCTTCCCCAGCACAAAACCAGGTTATCTTACAAGCTAGTTTTCCAACAGGGAGTTTTTACTAATTCCTATCTTATACCCCATAATGAAATAGCTCAAAATATAGGGTGTAGGAAAGAAGAAGCTTTTGATTGAACACATACCACTTTCTACAGTAAGCAATTTGATGACTATCAATTAAAAAAAGTAGTTGAATAAATTATTTGGGCAGGCTATTTGTGATAGCTGCCTGAGTTAGACCTGGGACTATTAAAGCATTGCAGTTCACCTGGGGTGATAAGAGCAATTCAGACCAGCTCTTCTACATGGGTGGATCAGTCTCAGTGCCTGCTGCTGGCACCCGGTTTAGTCTTTATGCCTAATAACTGCAACATTGACCCAGCACAGCTAAATGAATTCTTATAATGGATGGACAAGGAAGGAAATACATGATTTTGCTCTAGTTTAATTTCTGGAACATCAAAGGGTGATCCAAGGGAAGAAAAAATATAATGTTCAGTTTACTTTTTGCAAGGTAGAGAAACTAGGCCTGGAGACGTGCTACTTTAATTTGTTAGTGTATCGCATGCTACTACTGAGAGCTTTGACTGTAAAGAGCGTCCAGTGTGGTCCAGAACAATAACAGGGTATTTGTCAGGCAGGAAGAAAATGCACAGAGGTTCATTATACTGAGGGACACCAAAAACTGGAGAACAGACACTGGAAAAAACACATTACCGCAGCCTGGGAGCAGAGGTCTGCCAAATCCAGAGAGTGAAAAACAAAAGGGCTGTAACCTATACTGGATAATATCAGGGACTACAGCAAAAAGGTTAAAAGAAATCATCCCTTTCTACCACATGTTTATTGCCTGCATTTGTTCAGGCTTACAAGCCCTGAAGGCTCATCTTTTTCTCTTGATTGCTAGTTTTGGGGATTTTTTTTGTCATCATTTTGTACAAGATGTTGCTTTTCTTCAAAGAGCTCACATAGACTTCAGTGAAGAATTAGGACACTGGTCATTCCAGGATAGGAAACACCAAATAAGTATACAAACGGGGAGAAAAAACATCCCAAAAGAGACCAAGCTAGCAAGAAACATGCACAGGCTTTCTTGTAAAATGTGACAATCAATATAACAAAAAGAAATTAAATTCCTGCCAACCCTCTGATAGACATGTGCATGCTGGGCCTGGATACTTCCTCCTCTTCCTCTCTGCCTTAAAAGGGAACATCATTTGAGCCAAACATGAAGCTAAGCCTGTCAAAGATTTGCTGGCTTGCTGACAAAGTCAACCAGTTGCTGGCAGCACCATCATGGAGAGACTCAGCGAAGGCAGGGACACAAGAGTTGCTCAAGAAAGCGTGACTCAGACTGATGGGGGCTAACCATTGTGTATGTTTGCCTAAACTACCAGCTAATTGAGGTGGAAAATGGTTTCTCAAGAAGACGAACACTCCTCCTGATCTTGATTAACTCCCTTTGTATTGTGGTTTACAGAAATATGTCAGCGTTCTCCATCAATCTGCCAGCAAGTCTTTTCTCTAACGTATTTCAGCTTGCCACTTGGCCTTTCACTGCGGATAGGTGCTGCCACAGCTGATATAGCTCCTGCATGACATCAGAGAGCAGTGCTACCTCTTCCCACTGGTGCTGACCTTCCCCATCACAATAAAAATGAAGCAAGTCAGCAACTTAAAAAAAAAAAAAAAAAAAAAGAAAGAAAAGAAAAAGGTGTCCTGGAGTAGTTGTAGTTGTGGTTTTGGAAGTGAATACTTCTCAGGTATCTTTTCAAACCCTCCCTGGGACTGAGAATAACTATAAAAAGTAAGTGTTGGGGATGATGCCGTTGAAGAGTATTGGTGCTGCTTTGAACACGTATCTATTGGTATCACTAGCCAAATACAATTATAATATTTTAACTCTTAAAAATATTGTTTTTCTTGAAATCAGTAGGGTTATGACATCTCAGTAGGGCAATTTTCATAGAGTTAAGAAGAACTGAAGTTGCAAGTGCAGGTTGGGAAATACCTGTAAGGGCAGCCTGATGGGAAAGAAAGTGGGACTTACAGCTGACCATGACTACTCAGAAAGCCGCAACGCATGCCTCTGTAGACTGTTCGGCACATCATTGTGCCCTCTGTACCCCTGATAGTGCTCCACTGGAGTATTGCGTTAGGTATCAGGTGCAGTACTTCACGCAAAAATAAAGATTTCTCAGCAAAATGCATTTACAGTTACAAAACAACTTGAGGAAAGGAGAAAAGGGACCTAGGATGGGGAAAGCTGGGCTCTTAAAACCCTCTCCTGCCTACAGACCCTTTCACCCATCCTCTTTTCCTAGGCTACCTTCCTCTTTCTTGACCACAATGTTCTTCTGCTACCGCAGCAGCAATCTGTATGGGGGATAGCAGTCTTCTGCTAGAGGAGACTAGGGAGTCTAGAAGAGGGCATAGACGGAGCAAGCAGAGACTAGAAAATATGCCTTTGAAGGAGAGGTCAAAAGAGTCAAAATACCTGCTGTGTTAGTTTAAACAGACATGAGGAAAAGATATTTAATTTGGTTATTACCTATCAGAAATGACACAATGTATAAAAAACATAAAAGGAGAATAGTAACCAAGTCACTCAGATTTCTAATAACCTTGTGACTACAACATATATCCATTTCAGGTTGGGTTGTTAGAGGAATGGCTCCTTGGGGATGTTCTGTATTGCTACTTTGGGAAAGACGTCCTTCCACTGTGTCTCTATAGAGCACCTAATTCAGTAAGGCCCTGCTCCGAAACAAAAGTCTACAGGTAACAATACAGAAGTCCACTTAATACAAGCTAGCTAGTTTTAAACAGCTGGAGTAATTGGCAGGGAATATTCTAGTTGCTTAATATGTCATTTGGTTATTAATAAATCTACATAATATTCAAGATCCAAAAGAAAAGGAGCCTCAAAATCCACATTTGATTTTTTCCATTACCTGGAATTTGGGTGGTTGGCATTTGAACTTCATACATATATATATGCCAGATCATTGAAAGAAATAAAACCCAAGAAAGCCTCACTTAATATGTAGAGTACGAGTAAGCTAAAATTTTTGCTATGTTTATTTTTTAACTTCATGAAAAAAAAAAATCTTACTTATTCCTAAATGTAGCTATATAGCTAAATGAATCATTTATCATCTTCACTACTGCAGAGACAGTGTGTTTTCCAGCTGTGCCATGAAAGGGCCAACTACCTTTTCTCCTCCCTTCCCTAAGGGAGGATGTGCATGCAAATTGAGTCTTCATGAAAGATGCCTGCTGCAGTGCTCCACATGCTAACATTATTGTGAAGGAGGAGCGTGCAGAGAAAGGTGAGCACACAAACAATACATGAAAACTAAATGGGAAGGTTTCTAAGCTAGACATTTTATAATACATCTTCCTACTGAGTAATTAACAGGTCAGTTTCTCTAAACTTCTCAGACTAATTTTGTTCCTTCATACCTTAGGTGTTTGGTTTTTTTTTTTTAATGTAAGTATTCCTGAATGGTTTGCTTTCTTGTAGGTGACAGAGCCAAAGGGTGCTTAAATAATAATAATTTTCAATCATCTTACAACCTTGTTGAACCACAGCAACAGAGAGATATTTTCTCATTTAGGAGGAGGAAGCAACCAACTGGAATTGATTGTGGACCAGCCTGTGAATACTGCCTCCTTTTTTTTTTTTTTTCTTTTTTTTCTTAAGATAGGATGGGTTAATTTCCCAGTTCTACACAATTTATCTGTGCTGAGCTGGAAGAGTGTTGAGTGGGAAAGGGTTTCATTGTCCACTAGGGCCTTATGGCTCTTCAACACCCACCACTTCTGCCTCATGTCAAAGAAAAGCAAATAGGTTTATTAAATAGCTGTCAGGCCGAATGAGGCTGTACAGAGAACAAACAGAAGGGAAATTGGATTAGAGGCAGAGTACATGCCACACTAAACAAGGGTACAGATTTACGGCTTTCTCTGCACAACTGGACAAAGGACTTTGAAGATGAGTTTTGGGGAGGGGGGAGCTGAAGTCTGGGGAAGAAGGGGAAGGCAACCCACACAGCCCCAGCAGGGCGGCAGTCATCCTCCTCAATAGCTGGGACACAGAGGTCAAGATACCCTTCCTGGCTGTATTTCTCCGACACATCCTTTCACTGTGTGAATATAAAGCATGCCCAGGCTGTCCTCTGCCCACCTCCCTCAGGGAAGATGCCTTCACCCACTTTACCAGGTGTCGGTCCTAAATCACACCATCTAGCCCAGCACAGGCAACAAGAGGCAAGAGGAGTCATGGCAGAGCTACAGAGAATTAAACCTTCCTCAATAAAAGCTTTGGCTCACAGGCAAGCTCAGAGAGGTTGGGCTCTTTTACAAGTGGCTGATATTTATTCCCAGAGAGACCCCAGCCAAATTCTCACTGTGGAGGAGGAAGTGCCAAAATATTTTCAAGTTGTTTTTAGCTGGAAGTAAAAGGATGGAAAATGCAGACATACTCACCAAAGGGACTGCAGGGGCTGGTAAGGTCAGAAGGATTGTAATGCACCAAGTGATATAAGGAGCTATGTGTTTGAGGTTGGAAAGCTGCAGGCCGTAGCTAGTTACATGTACAGTAACTGGAACTGACCACTACCTGTGTTGCTATAGCAGCCTGAACTTTCCTTTTACTAAGGAAACTATAGCACATCACGCAGAGCACTGTAACTGCTCCACCATGAGAAGAAGCAAGTCTTGAACTGTTACCCTTGCACCCACCTTTAAAACCTGTATTTTTGTCTCCTACAGCCAAGCTGCAAAGCAAACAGATAGATCCTACATGCTCCTACACACTTAGGTCCAAGACCAAGCACCTCTCTGGGCCTTTGCTTCAGCAACCCACATCCAAAGCCCACCAGGCAGGTTGGGTTTCCTTTACACCTCCAACACAGCACAACAGAACCATCTTCTTGAGAGCACAGGATTTCAGGAGGGCAGAACCCCTCCAATGTCTTCATCACTGTTACAGCTTAAGTCCTTTGTAACAGTGCGGGTAAATGCGCTTCTCGGCTGTGCATTGACCTGCATATTTGCATCAATGGACTGCTTATAACCAATGTTTCCTGTAGTTTGAATTGACTGGCACTGAGATTTCTCCTGATTTGCTAGCATCTGCTAGTAGAGTTTGTCTGACACCCCAGAAAGGCAAGAAAACATGGGAGAGTGGATGCATAGGGTGCATCAATTTTTCTATAGATTTCAGTTTTATGTTTGAAATCATTGCTTCTTAGCCAAAAGAACATTCCTACCTCTTTCCAGCGGAAATGTGCAATAAAAGCATAAGCAGGTACAACCCTGCACTTTCCTACAAATTTCCAAGTTACCGTTCTCCTAGTGACAATGTATCTTTCCATGTCTTCACTCATTTAGCTTGACTCTGCGTATCATCCTCTGAGATATTTAAGCACATGGTGACTGTTGGGTTTTCTTCAGTGCTTGACTGTATCACATGTTGTGATACTTATCTTGCACCCAGTAATTTCAAGGATCATTTGTCTTCAGATCAGCATGCATTTGGACTTACTCTTGATTATTTACATGGAAGGAATTTTACTCTGAAAAGCAGTTATGAAGGTTGACACGGGGCATCGAATGCATTGTCTATAATGGTGCAAAGACACCTTGACATGATGTTGCAAAAAGAAGGGTCTTCACTCCATGCATGGTCCTTGTGCCATATTCTCCAACTCAAGCTCATGTAACAAGGTCTCAAAGGTTTAATATAGCATCCAAGACGTTAGACAATCCATTATTTTGTCCCCTGCATATAGCATCCAAGATATAAACCTTGGCTCTTCTGTACTCCAGCAAAAATCTTCAAGTCTAACAAATGAACCAGTGAAATTCTTTGAAGAGCTACTGTATTAGCATCTGTAAGATAATGGTTGAGAACATGAGGAAGCATTCATGTATTCTGGCAAATAGAATGAGACAGAGAAAATTAGAGAGTTTGGGTGTGGGTTTTTTTAGAGAGGGAAAGTGCAATCAGGATAGCCTGTGTCACACTGGCACTAAAATCTGATATCTCAAGGTCTTAGACTGAAAACATCAATAATCCCTTTACCATTAGGGGATGGATCAAGACCTGTAATTCCAGCTGACCAAAACATGAACTATCTTAGGTCCTTAGGCAAGCAGAAGGTGTTGTCAAACTAATAAGGTCAGTATAAAGATAACCAGGTCTTGAGGGATCCTGCCAGTAAGAGCAACAATGTGGGTCTGAGCGGGACTACCCAAACAAGTTGACAATTTTTTCCCTTTGCCTGGAAGGAGGAGGGGAGTGCCCCAGTCATCTGATCCCACAGCCGGGCTTGGCAGCCTCCCTTCACGGCTGTGCAGGAGGAGACGGGGCTGAGACACACCATATGCCCAGCCCCCTGGGCGCCGCTAGCTCAGAGCGGGGACAGCGAGCTGTCATCCCCAGCATGTTATCTGCCCTCCGAGTGACAGGTGCCTGTCATCAACAGCCAGGCAGACCCGTCACAAGTGCTGATCCTCCTGGTCTGGGGACGGCTCCTTCTGAGGCACTGATCAGCTTTGGCTCACTGCAGAGGCCAAGAAATCAGCCACTTGCACTTCAGGCGTAAGTTGGTGCCTCTCTGAGCTTAGTAGGTGTTGTTACAAACCACAAAATTTAGTGTTATGGTGGAAAGTGCTTTGCACAGCAGCCACGCAGCAGCATGTGGTAAGGACAGTGAACTACAATGTCAGGAGAGCCCAGGCAAAATCTGTCCCAGGACAGCTCAGGGATCAAGACCTAGTTTATCTTACAAGAAGTCATGTTTCTTTTGTCTCAACACTGAAAACACAAAGGCTTCCCCTCATTCTCCTCACCAGTTTGTCAGGAGCCAACACTATTGTTACCAGAGAGCAGCTGAAAGTTTTCTTGATGTACTGCAGGAATTGGAAGCGAAAGGCTGGTTTCAAATGCATTTTTTGCAGTGACTCTGTTGGTCTGGTTTGGGATGCTGTGGTTGTGCTTAATTTTATGGTCCTGTTACATGCTGATGGATCTTACTTTCTTTAAATTTCACTAACAGAAAGCACCAGCATCTTGCTCATGAATTATCTATACAGTTTCAGCTCTCTCTATAATGAAACATAGATCAGAGGACAAGTTGATTAGTAGCATGCTTGTAAAATATTGCACATACACCAGCACTGGCAAAAGAACATTAAAGCCAAATGTTGTAGGTTTTAGATTGTTTGCTTGAAATAAACCAGCTAGAACTATGCACATGTTGAGCGTTAATTCTGAGTACCACAGCAGAGCACACAGGTAGTAGCTACAAAGTAGGTCAATACAGGGATAGAAGGCTGGCTGGACTTTATTTGGGGCTGAGAACAGGATGAATCTAAATTTATAATGAGAAAGATTTTGAGGAAGTGATGACTGTTGGTAAGACTCTTTCCTCGCATCAGTGGTGAGACTCACCCACTTTATTAAGAGCAGATTTAAGCCTATGTGAGCTTTAACAAAAAAAGTTTTAACAGTGGTTCCTGCTGAAAATCCCAGCCATTATGCATACACCAGTACTGAATTAGCAAGCGACACAATAAAATCACAATAAATCAAATAATGATGTAAACACAGCAATAAACCTTATGTTACACATCATTATGAGTTTTAAGTCTGGCATTAAGCAGAAAATGTATTTAACTGAGATCACAGTAGAGCTTTCCTCAGAAGCCACAGAACTGATAGTACTAGTGTTATAATACCAGGCTGTGTGTAAGAGCCACCAGGCCTTGCTTTTTCTATATGAACTAAAAAAAATCAGCAGCTAAATGTACCATTAAGTTGCTTTGTGGCCTTGCCTGACCAGAGATTTTGCCTTGAGCAAGTTTCCTGCACAATCGGGCACGTGATAGGCCTGCAGACAAAAATGTTGTGCTAGATACAGAGAGCAGATTAACATATACTACAGTATAGAAGCAGCTGTTAAAGTGTTTGGAATGTGGTAGAAGCAGCAGATTGATAAGCTTCCAAAACAAGCTGTAGATGTTGTCCTGTCTCTGGTAAAAGAATGGTAGAAAAAACCCAGCCAAACCCCAGAAGCCACTGAAAGCCTAAACCAACCAACCAAAAAGCTGGTCAAGTTTCAATGATCTGTGAAATTACTGAAGTAATAAAATGGAAGCAAGTGAAAAGAACATGCACCACAAGTTAAAATCTTAGAGAAAATTAAGGCCAGGTCTGCATCAGCAAGCAGTAACTCTGCAGTAGGAGGGGATCTGTAGAGCAAAGTGAGTGGTGGTGAGAACCCAGCTTCCACACGCATGCAGCTCAGGGGGTGCTTCAACCTGGCTCTTGACCAGTTCCCCCAGACTTAGTACTCTTAGCTGGAGCACATCAGGCACATATCTGCTTTTAGTCCTTCCAGAACAAACACCATTTGCAAGCTCCAGGACTGCCCTGCAACACAAACCAAAGCATGCTAGGTGGGGACGTATGGGAGATGGACTTCAGAAACGGTCCTGCCCTACACTGATATGCTGCAGATGCGCTGCGGGTGCTGCCTAGCTTATTTAAAAGGGTACTTGCATTGGAGAAATCTTCTGTTCTAACTTTGTAATGTGATGTTTTTCATTCTGCAGTGGAGCCTCTTTCAGCAAGTGTATTGATTGCAGTATTCTTCAGTAACTAGTACCCAAAAAAAATTATCTTCACGTTAGACATTGTGACATATGCTTTGTCTTTTTGTAAGCCCTGAAGTAGTCAGGCAGTTGGACTGGATGATCATCGTAGGTCCCTTCCAACTGAAAATACTCTGTTCTAGACTTCATGAACATTCCCAGGTCTAACAAGCTGGAGAGAGCAGATTTTTATAATTATGTCTCTTTCAGAAAAAAAAAACAACCACCAAATCACTTGATTTCAGCATGTATGGGAACTGGACTGGTGCATGAACAAGTCAGGAAAAAGTAAGTTGCTGCAACATTGTGCTGACTATAGCGTCATGGGTGCATCTGTCTGGGATTTATCACCCGGAGAGGTTAGAGAATTCTTCCTACTGGCAAACACAGGGAAGTTTGCTCATCATGCTAACCAGACTGCTCATGATGGTTTGTCATTTTTGTGGCATCTTTGAACTAGCACATAAGGAAATATTCTAGGGCCAGCAACAGGAAATATCTGTGATCACCTTCTGGTAAGTAAAATTGTTCCACTCTCTACCAGCAGTTCCCCCCTCTGCCTTTTTCTGAGGAGGGACTGTTCATTTCGAGCAAGAAGTAGATACCAAGAAGCACTGGGCCAAGTTTATCCTTGCAGCCCATGGGTTCATACAGTGGGTTTGTAGACAGTCAGTACAGCCTGTTGTTCCATACCAGCTTCTACGTTTCAGGTAGATGCTATCAAAAAAGGCAGGTGGTCACACCATTTTCTCTAAGCAGCCAGACTGACCACACCAAGAAGTCTAAACCCATAACCATGAGTTTCTGAAAATGAGACCACGCACATTACACTTAGCTCTCTTACAAGTTTTAGAGCAATTTGCTCATCCCCTGGCATTGAAAAGACATAATGCTGAACTAAACTGTTGGAATGTCTGTAAGGTTGTACTCTGTCATGCAGACAGGCACTGCTTGCCTGTCATCCTTGCGGGGAGTTCTATGGTTCATGGAGGATGGATAGGTCTTGATACTGGACTGCTCTGAAACCTCTTCCATAACACAATGATGGAAGAAAGTTGGTTAATGACAAAGGAAGACTTTAGTAGTATGGTTCTTTTTTAAAATGGATCTCACTTCAACTTTTCTATGTCAAAACGTAAACATATTTTTGAATAATCACCACCAGCTCACTGGTCAAGGACGAAGTGAACCTCCCAAGTTAATTTAGCATAATTCTGTTTGATTTGAAGTTTATCTACTACTCGATAAATCATGCCTGTCATGCTTCAGGGGTGGTTACAAGAAAAAGAGGTCCTGAGGGACAGATAATGTCCCCTGTCCTTCACCTTCTCACCTTCCAGGCTCTTTGGACCTTGAATTTTGATTTTAGTTCCTTCCCAGCTGTGATCAAAAAGACAAAAGTGTTTTTTTTTTCTCAGACTTGATAGGCAAAGTCCCAGAAAAGTAGTACACTAAACACTAACCTGTAGCTCCAGAAAAAAACAGGACTGGTACTTGTTTGTAAAAGCCTGAATTAGAGACTAGCGACTTGAGATAAGATAGGCAATCAGTTCTGACTCTGCCACTGCAGACTTCTGGTCTACTTGCAAGAGAAGACGTGTCATCATTTCTCTTGACAGTGCCCAGGATTTCAGGGAGATTGCCTAGGAGTCGCAGGAGAAAGGGGGAAATGAAAACAGGACTCTTAAGGAAAAATGAAGGACTTTAGTAGAGAAAGTCTTAGTTTTGTTTTTAACAGAGAGTCTACACCAGCTCTGAGTAAGGTTAGATATGGTTACGTATGTCATCTCCAGGTCATTGGGCAGGGAAACTGCGACTACTGATGTAACACAGATTTTGCTGTTGCAAGAGTCCCTTTCGTAAGGGTCACAGTGTCAAAAGAAGCCTGAATAGAAAGGAAGGTCAGTTTATTGTTTGTGCTGTTCAATAGTTACTTGAATAACATCCTTTCTTAAATCAGAATTTCTTCCTAATCTGCCTATGCCTCATGCGCAATTACACTGGACATTTTACCACAGGAAACGCATTTTCCTAGATACTTTATATAGAAAAAAGGTCACACACCACATTAAATCCACAGCTTCTGTATCACAAAGTAAATCTTTCAGCTGTATGTTAGTATTGTTAGTTATATGTTAGTATACCAACTTAGTATTCAAACACTGAAGTAATAGGACTGAGTTGGTCAGTCCACGGGGCTGGTGTGCTGGGCATGCTTGTGAGGCTCACATTAGCCTTTCTGACAGACGGGCAGAACCCTGGATAGCAAGTGCCAAACATGAGCTGCTAGCACTGCAGCTATGCAGCAGCTCCTTTAAATGTCAGCTGTGGCAGGCTCTATTGCTGATGGCTAGCTGCACGGAGGATGAGAGGATAGGTGCTAGTCCATGAGTGGTTGGGAGCTGAGGAAAAATTCACTTTATATTATTTGTTTTCTGCAGTACAAATTGATGTACAGGCACGTGTCATTAAAGAAATTATTTTTCCACTACGTTTTCTCAGGAGGCTACAAAATTACTTCATGCCCACATCCAGTTATTAGAGATGGTACCTTATTCCACTGTGGAGGAAAATATACTTTAGTTAGGATCTTCTAGCACAGAAGTTTCACTTACCCGGTTGTTCTTGACTGATCGAGGTGTTCACTGTTCTCAAAACCATGCATCTGCTGTCAGGGCTACCCACAGAAATAAAATACTACTCATTCATAGCCAAACCATTTCCTGGATTGGTACCAAAAGCAGCAGCAGAAAGTGTTTATGAATGGCAAGAGAGTTTAGGGGAGAGGGAAAAAGGCAGAAAGTCTGCTGGAGGGACTTTCCCCCATTATGGTGCACAGTCGCCGTCACACAGAGCACACAGGTCTCTACTTGGCTGCGTGGCTCTCCATTTCCAACACTGATACTAGAAGTTGGAGGCAACTACACTATCACGGAGTGCACCGTTGCTTTCTCTCCTCAGCACTCATGACACCAGGTGTACAGTTGTAAACCTCCCTAGCCAAAATCTGGGCTGCTTCTATCACCTCTATTGACCTGAGGGCTCTAGCTGAGCCATTTGTCACCAAACCCACTGCACCTGTCCCCAGGCTTCTTAGTACCTTACGCAGCAAACACTAATTGAATTGGAAATTATTCACAGGAGGGTTCTCCCTTTCTCCCCTTTCTTCCACAAAGAAAACATCTCTTCCTGCTATATGCTCTCTTTAATCTTAACACTATGCAGAATACAAACATAGGAAGAGAGTTATTGCAGCAGAGCCTTTCTTCTTTCCAGAAACAAATAAAATGAAAAGTTCACAAGTCTCTTGCTTTTGGTCACAACCTTCAGGCCAGTTTACCAGGAGGTAACATATGTACATTTTTGTTTTATACAGCCTTTCTTCTTCCTTCCCTCAAAGCAGTCCTCTAAAGACCACACAGTATGCAGCATTTGGAATTTTTCTTTCCTTTTTTTTTTTTCCTCTGGAGCTCATTCTAAAGTGCTTCCACAGATATTTTTCTTGCTTTGTGCTGCATTTCCTCTGTAATCCTTAAAAGACTTGGCAACACAACTTCCCTGGTTGGTATAAAAACAACCATAGATATTTTTAAAATCACAAAAGCAAACCTTTCTACTCCCCCTCCCTCCTCTCCAAAACCCATATCATGCAAGCATCTCTCTCCTCCTTCTGATGGAAGTAATTTCATTATTTTAAAAGCACTTATGCAACCAACAGAGGCGACACCATGTGCATGTGCATACACAAGCCTCCTCAGGAGTCAATACGATTGTGCCCTTTCCCTACTTTCTCCTTTCTCTATCCTTCATCAATATTAATAATTTTCTTTTGCATTTTAACTAGGCGCAGGTTGATATCCACTATATCTGTCTTAAACAGGAGTTTCCAATGAACAGTGTTAAACCCAAGCAGGTTGCTACCTTCGGTGGAAAAGGCAGAGAATGCCCTTTTGATGACTTATACAAGTCTGGCTTCATCATGGAAGTTGTTTCCTTTTAACAGAGCAATGATACGCCAACCTCTGGATTAACTCTGCACACCCCCAGCCCCTATATATGCTTGGGGAATCTTAATTTATTGCAGTGGTTCCCCTTACTCTGTAGCATATTAACTGCAGTATCACTTCTTCCCAGTGGAACTTCCTTGGAAAAGGCGTTAGCTGATTTTTGCTTTGAGACTGTTTTTGTGTGGGGATAAGAAGGGTGGTGGGGGTTTTTTTGGGTTTTCATTTTCTTTTATTTGAGTTGTTTTGTGGTGTTTTTTTTCTTTCCTCTTTCTTCAGTTAGAGGTCAATTATACTGGCCATTTCTTAGGTTTGAATTCAGAACCCCTCACATAACATTACTTCTTACTGAAGATACCTATATTCTTGTCCATCAATTACTTTTTCTGAAATCTAGATCTACTAATACACTTCCAACTAACAAAAGCAGTTACCCACATTATATATGCCCTGAAGGCCAGTATAATAAGCAGCTAGAGGAAATGTTGACATAAAAGAAGTGAAACACCCCCACATCACTGAGCCAAGGCAGTCTACCAGACAGACCGGACTGAGAGTGTCATTCCAGAGAACTGACTATTGACATGGGAGTGCTGTATCTCAGACAATCCATTTTCCCTCCCATCTCCTGAAAAGTTAAATATCCCAAGGTAGAAGATGCTCTGAGGATTTTTGGCCCTTCTCGGTGACTTCTGTCAAGCAACAAACAATCCCAACTTTAGGAAGGGAATTTTTTGTACAGACTTTCTTTTGTTATAAGCAGTTCTACTTGTATGTACGGGCTTAATAGGAATAGTGTGACAGGCAGAAAGGGGAACTGTGTTATTCAGCAGTTCCACCTTTGTCTGGTGGGCTACGAGGAGGAAGAACTCTGCTGTCCTCCTCCTCTCTCCTGATATCAACATCTTCTGATCAAAACTCCTGACATCCCTGCAGAGCAGAAAGATCTTGGCACGTGGTGACAACATTCAAAGACAACGAAGAGCTGTGCAATCTGTCTTAACATCCAAAGATATCTGAGCTTCTTCAGAATAAGAAAATATAAAGATAGCCTTAAAATGCCAAAGATACAAAATTAAGATTATTTTGGGATGTTAGAGCTTCTTGTAATTTATTTTTAAAAGAGGAAAAGTTTCTCTTAAGTATACTGATTCCTCATGCAATTCCTGCTCTAAGGTATATTTAGAAGCAGGTTGCTAGAAGGGCTCTATAGAAGCCCCTAACAACAAATCCCTCCTCCCTGCTTTGCTTTGTTTTGCAGCCCTGCACTGCATAGAGTGTGCAATCCCCACCAAGGGATCGGAGCAATGTTCCTCCAAGAGGAAGGGACTCGGGCTAGTTGGTAGTTCCAGTAACCTTTAGTGTGAGAAAAGAGTCAGTGACACAATGGTCATTCTGCACACCCTAAACACATGCTCCCTTCCCGGTCTCATTACACACATTAGTGTCCATTAAATGATAGCAAGTTCTGGTGCACTCTGCTTTGCTGATCTCAGAGTTTCTACTTCAATCAGCCCTCCCCAGTACCGGTGTTAGCTGTCTACTTGTATCCCCAAGAATTTTATTTATTCGGTTTCTTTACTCATTTTTACCAGACCCAAGCAACACTTTCCAATGTTAGAGTAAATTTAGTATTCAGGTTATCTTACAAATATTACAGAAAACTTCTGTAGATTCTATAGTAACACCTTATTTTTCTAGACCCTCCAACAATATTTCTTTGTTTATACATTTGGTCAAACGTACACAAGTAACACTGAAAAGAACAAATAGATGAGCAAATATTACAGTAAGCAATTGTCAGCAGGAGGCAAACTCCATTTGGAGAAACATCAACAGAAGTTCTGTGATGGATCTGCAGAGAAATAAACCTGTAGTAGATATCAGAGAGCACAGACCTTTACCAGAACTCCCATAAAGGCAGCATGAATACTGTGCTATTCCATGAGCAAAGTTCTTTAAGGAAAATGAGCAGTACTGTGCTATTAGCTCATTTTCCAAAGGCAGGCTTGGCAAGAGAAGACTAACTGTGGAATAGATGTCAAGAAGAGTAAGAGCTGGAGAAGCAATGGCAAAACAAACATGAAGAACTGCCTCCAGATGTTTGGGCAGATCCTCTTTTCCTCTAATAAGAGTCATGGAACAAAACTGCAGCTGCTCTTTTGTCTGTTCAAGATTTATATTAAAAATGAAAGCATCAGCATTTGCCTGTCCTCCTTTGGGGTGTGCTAGAGTCACCCAGGCTCCAGCAGTACATAATCTGCACGTGAAGGTTAACATGGTTGAATCAATCTGATCAGGGATGAAGATTCAGCTGCTATCGATTCCCCGCTTGCACTGATTGCCCTTCCCGGGTCAGAATGGAGACCCATCCCATTGTTCAGTGAATACAGTATTCTGTTCACTACATCAATTACCCTGACCCCAGGGGGTCCAAAAGCCTCCCTGCTCACCCATTTACAGTGACAGCTGTCATGCTAATGAATCCACATTGACATTATAATTAAACCATTACACAAAGTGAGGCCTCACTCTCAGCTGTACCACAAACACACACAAGGCCACTTTAGAGACGGTGACTATTAGAAATGTAGTATAATAAGATGAGGTATCCTTCAAGTTTTAAAAGATGAAAAACGAAGGCAGAAGATGCAGACTTAAAGAGGGATTAGAAAACAAGGACAGCCCTTGAAGAAGTGACTTTTGGTTTCCTCTTTAGAGTGACTTTTGCTGAAGAGGTAGTTTCATGACAGATCACCTTCCTGAGTCTCTTTTTGAAGTAGATCTTAGAGAAGAAGGAACACTTCAGGACAACAAGCAGTTCCACAAGCAGTCAGAAGCACAAAAATCCCCAAACCCGCACTCACCTCACCTGATCTAGAGATCACAACCAGTCCAAAGGAAAAAAAACAACCCAAACATACACCCACTGATGTATATGTATATCGGTTGACCAAGAGGAACTGGGAGCAGCCAGGTACCGTATTTGTATTCTGCTTACCAGAAGCTGCTCTGCAGGGGCATTGCAACTGCACCCAAGCCATAATCCTCCCAGAATTCCTTTACACCCATGCACCCTTTTAAAGTTTGGCCATTACTGACCAATCACCTTAGAAAGTGGTTAGGGGTTTTTTGTGGTAGGGATGGATTGGGTGGGTAGAGAGCTTCATATCATTCAAAGGGATGCTGCTCTTTGCAGACCTAAAAAATGTAGGAGGCTGAAGAAGGTTGAAAAGGAAAAATATTGATGTTGAAGAGAAAGATGCTCTTTTGCTCTACTGATCTTCCCAAACAATATTTTGCAGTTATATGGCAGCCTATTACATAAAACCTTATTAGTGACTGAAAGATTTTCTTCTAAGGAAGTACAAATTACTTCGTGCAATAGATAAACAGTGCTCATCTAGATGTAGAGTGCAATCTACAGAAGACAGTGTTACAGGGAGCAAGGAGGTAGGCAATTTGGTAGTTTGAAGTCACACAGTCTGGCCTCAACAGCACAAAAGTGTACTCTAATAATATTGAGTTTATCAGAAGTCTCTTATTTGAGTCTGATCACCAGAGGATTTTAAAAGCTTATTTTATTCCTTTTTCTTCTTTTTTCTTTTCTTTTTTTTTTTTAATACAATGCATTCAAGTACAGGGATAAACTCTGGGATGTTATTGCATGTTGCTGTTTGGGAACAAATCCTCATATCTGAGTACTGAAAAACACTCAGTACAATGCCATATCTCAGGATTTCAAGTTTGATAAATTTAAGGACACGGCTGTCCTTCACCAGAAAGGATTACCTGAACATACTTTGAGACCTTTGTGGTCATCCTGAAATGATTTCAGATCTATCAGAACTAAGAGGAATCTGAGTTTCTGGGACTATCTAGAGACTACTGTGTCCATACCAAAGATGTTTAACAGAATTCAGTTTCCTCAGCTCTGAAGACTTGACTTCGCTGCTCTGACAGGTCATTAAAAGCTGCTGGAAATGCTTCATGTTGGTTTCTACTACTGATGAAGGTCATATGGCTTCTGCATAGGTACCACGTTAAAGATATTTCCACCAACGAAAAACTCATGGCAAAGAGCCATGGTTTTCCACACCACCCCTGCCAAAAAAAAAAAAAAAACAAAAACCAAACCTGGACTTTATATTCTTAATTACCCTGCCAGAGAATAAATTCAAAATTTAACATAGAATAAATATCTAACCAGAAACCTTTACTTAGAATATTAGATGTTCTACAATAGATAATGTTCCAGAAAGACTCATTTTCCCTACAGAGAGAGAGCAAACTTCAGCACTTCCAATTGTTTTTATTTAGTTACCTACTCCAACTAATAGCCACCATGTTTCTTTCCACCCTTCAGCCCCTCACTATGACAGATTGCCCCATATCCTAAACTAAAAAATAGAAAGGAACAGACTTATAAGGAGGATCATGGAGTTAAGCATTCACAAGTTGGGAAGTGCCAGAACCACATCTAGTCTATGACCCTTAGATCAGCTTATGGCTGTGAATACGTTACTTCATCTTTAACCTTTGCACAGAGCCCATTCAGTACACAGAGTATATGCCCTGAGTTTACACAGAGTATGCAGGGTATATGCTGTGAGTTTACATCAATTTACAGAGCCCATTCTGTACACAGGGTGTATGCCCAGCTATGTACCAGCCATCAGTAGAACATTGCTAAATTCTTATAAATCACAGGGAGAGTGCAGGAAGTGCACACTGGGAATATCATGTGGCATCATGCAGTCTTCCACACAGATGACCAGAAAAATTTAAAGTCTTAGATCCCCCATTATCATATTAGGCCAGGCCAAAGCAAACATTTAGAACTGGAAGGGGATATAACCTGGCAAAGTTATGGGCAACTGAGAGTTGGACCTTTATCAACAATTTCAGCAATACATTACACTTCTGGTCCTACTTATAATACTGCTGCCACATGAACAGAACAAGATTTTAGAATTTTTTTTATTATTTTTTTTTTTTTTAATCAGCGTAGTTCCTTTGCCTTCCCTAGGGCTATGCAAGTCTACAGAAGCTGAGGGCTGCCTGTAATGTATGTTGTGTTATTCTGGTTTCCTAAACTGTACTTTGAATGATGGATGGGAGGCTGAAGCAGCTGATAACAATGCTAAATGGTGAGAGACCAAATATGCACCAGTAGCTCAGCTGAAATTGCGTAGCTGGCATAGAGATGGGTTGGGCTGAGAAACAGATGAAGTGTTCTGAGAGTGTGTCAGCCCTCAAGTCCTAGAAACAGAGTTTTCTTTTGCAAAACATCTTCCTCTTGGGGGATGGGGCAGAGGGAAAGAGAAGGACTTTTTAAAAGCTATGAACATTATGACTTTTAACCAAGGATACAATTAATATATCAAAAACTGAAGTGATATCAAACAGATCAAAGGTACCTGCAGTCAGACCAGCTTGCTCCTCTGTGGAAGGGAAAACTGCATGGACAGGGAGGGCATCTGCTTCCACACTTTGTGCTACTTAGTTGTGCCTAGGGCAGGTCCACCTATATGTTTTAGCAGGAATTTAGACCTTTTTAAAAAGATTTGACATTTTTACAATGAGATTCTTCTCTTCCACGCTCTGTGTGCTACACCTAGATGAAAAAAGGCTCAGGAGTCCAGTTAGGTCCAGATTTACTCTTCTGAAGTCAGTCTTGCTTTCTCAAGGCTTGAATCAGATCTTCCAGAGGCTCCTTTCTAAAAGCCTGTTTGCTGCAACCAGTGGAGCCCAGTGCAGCAGAATATTTCTCAGCATTAACTGATAAGTTCAGTGTATGTATTTCACTGGCATATCTACAGGAGCTGTGGTGTCTATCCTCTGGTGGGACAATTTGCTAAAAGCACCCCAAATTCGTAAGTACTGACAGACCAGAACATTAACGCTTTCCCTAGAACCTCTTTGCGTGTGGATAAAACCCAAAACATTCTTACCAAGTTAAGTAGTTACAAGTGATGGAACACTGGCTAAAAAGAGTTTCCCTCTGCCTTGGTATGTTCAGTAAATTGTGATGGTAGGAGAGACATTAGTGACCAAGACAACACAGTTTTGCTGGGAGATAGTTGGTCCTAGCTGAAGCAAGATGACTTAAACTGGAAAGCTAAGTTATATGGAAGGAAGAGTTAGTAGGACTCCAGGATAAGATACTCCATCAAATAAATCCAAACATGAGTTTGTAAGCTTGCTTTTTGGTTCTTAATATTTTCAGAACTAACATTCAAACATAACATTTACTAATTCAGCATGTTTACACAACACCCGAGGCCTCTGGACACTTCTGAACTACAACCAACCAATGATACTTGGATTTAGGCATTCAGTCAAGACAGAGGCAGAAAAGGGTGCAAAGAAGTCACAACACTGAAAACCACATTTTTGCATTTAAATATTTTTCCTCTATTAATCTGTGCCAGTCTTAACAACGAAGAGAGATGTTTTTCAGTGCTCTGTCCCTTTTTACAGATTGGTCCCAAAATTCCCCCCAGTGTAATCCCTACTGCCTGAAATTTTGAAAGATCCCTACAGCCCTTCAATTACCTTCGTTGGCCTGTCAGGACTCCAGCATCTCAAATTCAGTTAGCTGGTGTTTGGACCTCTGCCAAGGGCCAGCCTTTGCTCCTAATGACAGCCAGCTGAGGGGACACTGAGAGGGGCTGAATTCAATTTGCAGGCCCTCTAATCTGATTAGGGGAGCAGGGTTTTTATTTTCTCCAAAGTTTGCAGTAGCCAGGATGAATGATGGCCAAAGGATGAGCTGTCAACATCAACAAAGGATTGGAGACAAAAGAAAAAAAATGAGGGGATATAAAAAAATTTTTTTTAGAAGAGAAATGAGTCTGCTCTGATTGACATCACAGAGAGCTGTTGAGTGAATTGTTCAGGTGACAATGTTGTGTTTGCAGAGTGTCACTCTGTGTGGGCTGTTAAAGCAGGAATGGATCCAGCTACCAGGCAGATGTCAAACAAATTCCAAGGAGAGCTTTTCTTTTTTTTTTTTTCTAAATAGATCCAGTGTCCAGTCTCTAATAAATATCTTACTATTCTCCCATCCTTGTCTAAAATATGCAACAACTTCTCCATTTTCTACTTCATGATACTCTATTACAACTACTCAGCCACCACAAAAACTTACTATATAGCCACACACTCTTAATTTTTCATTCTTGCACATTTGACAGTTTTTATCTTACTGAGCAGACTTGATCAAGTTTTATTTGCTTCACTTTGTAATATAGTTATGACAAAGTCTAACACCACTTTCTCACTATGGTTTTCTCAGTGTTTGAACACCTCACTTTTTACAGTTGTCCACTCAATCTTTAATGATATAATTTTTGTATCGTAAGAACATGAGCCTGGAGAAAGATGTGGATCTATGGCATTCTGTAAGTTCTGCTCTTCCTCTTGTGACACCCAGCAGGGCACATTCAGTACAGCTATGGGTTCCCCTACTAACTCTGCACATGTTTATTTCTACTCAGTACAGATCCTGGGGACAACTATCTAAATAAAAAGCCTTCACTGATGAGCAGGCATAGAGCTGGCACAGACACCAATCCAGTAAAAAAGGCTCCATAACACAACATAAGAGATCTTCATATTCTCAGGATTTCCATTCAGAAAGTTTTTTGTGGTCTAGAATCCATTCCATAAGCCACAAGCAAAGTGAGCAGATTTGAAGAAAGAGATGCCACTGAGAAAATCCTGGTTCCATGTCTGACCCTGCAGTGTCACAGCTTCCTTGACTTGGGTATTTGAGTGACACCAATATGATTCACAGCCCTGCAAAGACCATGACGACTTTAGCTATCCATGGGAATCCCTTAGAAGGCTACATTTTGCACAGTCAGGGCTTCTGAAACTCCCATCCAGGAAGGTAAGAGTCCACCAGCCCCTCAGAGTACCTCCAAGGCGATATATTGGTTAGCAAAAGGCCCAGCTCAAATGGCACATACCACCACCTTTTCTCAATACCTTGTAATATCCACCACAAAAAGTCACTCTCATCCTGTGAGTACATCACCTGGCAGAGCAGCATAAACAGGCAATTTTGGGTATCAGACTTGAGCAGAGAGCCTGAAGGAACAGCAAGCTAGGACTCAAGACACCACCACCACAGCTGCTTCACCTGAGAGCAGGAAGACAGGCATGGGCTCAGGAACCACCAAGCAGGCGCTGGTCACATCTCAAGAGCCATAGGCCAGACACAGGAGAAAGGGAGCCCAGCATCCTTCAGGCAAGCAGTACCACGGTCTTGTGAAGGGGCACAAAGCAGTTGCATCATAGCCTTAGTGTCTGAAAGCCTGAAACTGGGGGACTGACATTAAGTTATGTTAGAAGCAGGCTTAAAAAAAAGAAACAAGCAGAAAAAACAAGGAGCGTGTATGATGGAGAAGGGACTGTTGCTGTAGCCACAAAGAGGCAGAGAGAATTAAAACAAAAACCAGTACTAATTCTCCTGCTATTCTCCTGTATGCAATATCAGAAGGTGCGCATAGGCTGTCTTTCTAGCAGAAGGCTCACTTTGCTAACAGTTCTGACTTATTTGCCATCCTGAAGTATTTCTGGGCACTAACCTCAGGTAAGACTTCCCTTAACTTTGTAATTTGGTGATGGAGAGCTGGTGAGGGGGTATATCTCAGCCACATGTAGAGCTCTGAGGTCTCCTGTGCTTGAGAGTAGAGGCTTAGCATTTGGGAAGTAGCTTGTTGTCTCATCAAGGATGTGCTTTCTGCCTCTGTACATATTCAAAGCCTCTGCAAAAATAAATTAGCCTTCACAAATGCTCAGCTGGAACCTATTAGCTTGTCTGCAAAGATCCCTGATGGTCCCATGCTCTAACCTCCCTCAGTTCTTGCGTTCAACCAGATTAGGCTGTCTCCACAGAACATCCCAGGGCTAAAGGGCCAAGTAAAATGTTTCTTGCAATCACTCTTCCTGCAGTCTTTTCTCCTGTCTATCTGGGGCCTCTGTGGAGCCAGACAGGAGAGCTGACAATGGGGAAGCTGCCTGTGTTGTGCCCTCCACTTTCCTTGCTAACGCTCTGGCAGAGAAGAATGAAAGCAGCCTGACAAAGCTGTAGAGGGGCGAATAAGCAGAGAGGAGTAAGGAGAGGGAAATATGAAATGCAGATGAATGAGGAAAGCACATAGGAAATGAGATATAAGAAAGATAGGAGCAGATGAGGACACATAGGCAGGAAGGGCAGCAGCTGTGAGAAACAATTTTTGAACAGGAAGGGTAAAGAGAAGGCCCACTGGCCTGTTGGAGCCTGTGGTCAGCACCCCGAAGTATTGACTTCCTTCTCTTGTCAGAAAATGCCTGAGAACACCTTACTGCTTTTAGCAGCATAATAGCAACAATAGAGCTCTGAGCTCTTATAAGTTATATCACAAGTTCAGCTAGTGCAAGAACCATTGCACAGACTTAAGATCCCATTCCTGTTGTGGGGAGTACACAGGGAAATCGGTGTAATGGTAGATGATCACAGTATGCTTTAAATGCTATTTGGGTAGGGAATTACAACCCAAATGACACGGTGGAAAGGAAAGGCTGCAAAGCCAAATACCCTAGTGTTGGAAAGTGGCGGAATTAGTCACTTATGTTTATGATATGATATGATCCATGCCCTCTCAATCTGAGAAAGTCATCATATTTTCAAGAATGTAATATCCTTTATGTTGAGATAGTACTATATAATGGCAAAAATAGGGAATACCTTTCATGCCTTGCTGAAGTCTTTTGATCTAAGCCTGAAAATATCCTGTGCAATGAAACCATCACCTGTGCTTGTTCATTGCTTTGCATCTTTGTTTAGAATAAACTGACTAGTAATGCCTTTGTATTGGCATCCATCCATTCAAAACCATTAAAAAATTACAGAACAGTATCAGCCCATCAGTAATGCCACAAGTTAGATGCTAAGTGGCCATTCCATATTCTAGATCTGCCTTTGGAGTCTAATAAGACTCAAAAAAGCCAAGCTAACTCCACCAGATAACAAATGCAGATAGAAAAGGCAAAAGCACTGAACATCCTAAAAAGCCTATAGATGACAAAACTTCAAAAGATACTGCATATGTTTACATCTTGCTTGAGGCCATTAATGCAGTTACACCATGGGAACATTTGGCCCATTATTCATAATATCCAGAAGATGAAGAAGAGTAACACACTTAATTGAAACCCTTGTCAAAATGAAAAATTAATTATCCTCCAAAGATTCTCTGTCAAACTGTCTCTTTCTATTTGCTACACAGGGACAATATCAGCAAAATAGCTCTGCAAGTCCCCTCTACCAGCAAGTATATTATATTATGTACAAGTAATGAATGCAGAAGGAGCCAAGTCAGGAATTCTGCAATGAGGAACTCTTCCATCAGAAAATGCCTACTCTAAAACCAAGCCTGGTTTAGGAGGGTATGGGAAAAGCTTCAGGCATTGCAGTTTGAGCATGGCTATCTCTACTCGAAAGGGAAGTGTCTGAGAGGCAGGAAGGGTCATCACAGAACTACGAGACAGTCCAACAGCACGTGCACTGTCCCAGCCCGGGAAAGACTAGGCTCTGCTTTGAGTAAAAGCAAAAAAATCTATGCTGAAAGGAAGGACCGTGGGGCCATTGACCGTTTGGGCTTCCTGATGCCTCTGCAAACAGTCCTGAGACCTTCCAGGGGAACAGAAACCAAGGAGAGGGACTTTCATATCTCAGGAACTACTGATGGATGGTACAATCATTTCGTGTCCATCCCTTTTCTTAACCAGAAAAGCAACAGCAGCTCAGGCAGGGCTCTCACCCCTCCAACTCTGTGACCCCTTTTCCACAGACATAGACGAGGAAAACTAAACAGAGCACTTTGATAGCAGGCACAGATGACTCAAGAGAGTGGCCGTCTGCCCAGACCGAACCAGAAATATTAATTCAGTTTCTAAATCTTCCTTGAGCAAAGGCCTACAGTTTCCAATCACCCAAGTATTTGCTTTCTTTCCTGCCAAGCACTAGCCCCAAGACAGAGAAAGAGCAAAGTCCCAAGTGCCTGTTAAAGGCCCCAGTCTACCAAACCTAGAGCACAGCTAGAGTGGAGAAAGACCCCTGGCTTTTTTCACTTGCGCCACATTATCACAGAAAGGTGGATTAGAAGTTATCTCAGCTCTGCTTTCTTTCAGAGCTCCTTGGCAACACAGCCACCAAGATATAAATATGCACACACAAAAATTTGCAGCAGGCATATGTGCACGCACACACACAAGCCAATAGGCGAAAGCATTTCAAGGCATGGGGCAGATATGGCCAGGAAGGCAAAGGGTTTCTGGAAATTCTGGGAAGAGGAGGAAAATAAAAGAGACATTTTTTATCCTCTTCTTGAAATTTAGCTTTTTTACAGTTAAAAAAACCTCACCTTGGAAAATAAGTAACTTCACAACTGCTCTACCTACCACCAGCAAGCTTCACACAAATTGCTACAGTTTCAGTCCCGCATAGTATAAAATATAATTTAAATGAAGAAGAGATAATGCTGACTGAAATAAAGCTGACAAAGGATGAACCTAACCCAAGCACTCAACAGTACATTGATTAAAGGGCTGTAGACAAGAGAGCTCCCCATCCCTGAAGGTAGCAGGCAAGGAGCATTTGATGGACCATTTATTACTTTTCTATACCTTAGGTGGCCATTAGCACTCGCACCAAAATCAGGGCCAAGGAGAATAACACATTGGCATTACCTTTTGTGTTCAGCCACAGTAACAGCACAGTAGAACAATATACCCCAGGCATACATACAATATACCTGAGGTGTCCTGTGCAGTAAGGAGACCAACACACTTCTGTCATTCATGCTCATACCAAAAAGTGGCAAATGAACCCACCACACCAAGTCCCTGTACACAACAAGTGACAGCCCTCACCTCAGTATCTAGCTCCATAAAGTCCTAAAAGCTTTTCTCAGCAAAGGCCAAAATAAAAGCTAGTCACCCTAAGCTTCTTATGGCTTTGCTTTCTTCCTGGACAGCTTTGGGCAGGGAGGGGCCCTCTCTCCTCTTTGGGTGGGAGTTTTCCTACATGTTATGGATGTTGATACAATCAGACACCTGGAGCAGATGCTCTTTCTCCTGGATTAGGTGGGATGGGGATTTAGCACAGCATTTTGGTATCTCCTGTTTCACAGTGCTTGTCCCCAGACACGGGAATATCTGTCTATCTGATTCCTAGTGAGCAGCACCAACTTGGGAGAAGGAGCAAACATATCAGGAAAGCAGTTCTGGAAAAATCTTTGCATTTGTGTAAGCTCTTCCCTTGCAGTGGGTGAAGGGATTGTTTATTAGTTTGTCCTATATCTCTTTTTTTTTTTTTAATGTACGTGCAAATTGTTTACATATTGAATTTTGTGCAGTAAGATGAAGAAATATTTATTCTGAGATGTCTATATTAACTATTCTTAAACCAAGAACACAGCTAATTGTGATCCAGACTCTAGAAACCCTTCTGTGGCTCAGCTTTATTATTGTGAGCAGTGTTTCTGAAGTCTACGTGGCTCCTGTGGTCTTTGAGGAAAGAACAAATATAAGAGTCTGAAGGGAACATGAGAGTCCTGCAAGTATAACACATTCATCAGGAAACTCAGGCTCCGGGAGGAATGAGAGAGGGAAAATCTTACGGATTCTGGTTTACTGACAGGCGTTTTTAGAGAGGAAAGTATCAAACAGAACTAAATTTACTGTGAAGCAGAGACTCTTGGTCCATCATTTGGAAAAATGTACGAATTCCTCGATTTCCCTGCCTTAGGAGAAGTCGTCATCACTTACACTTATTCCAAGTTTTGAACCTAGTATTTGAATCCAGGTATCGATACTGATTGTGAATTTGATAGGACAGTGGGCAATTCTCTGGGAAAAAATCATCGCCATATTCTCCTCAGCTCACTTCCTTTCCCTGTCCATGCAGCCATGATGGGGTCAAATGTAGCTACTCTTGGATGTTTTTCAGGCAGTCTTTCAGACCACCATCCATCTCTTCTGAGATACCTCATGAACTGACATTTCCAAATGTTATTACTGCCCTCTAACATGTCTCTCTCTGGTCCTGCTGGTCCCCAGGGTCTCAGTCAACATCTGGCTGGGTGAGCTGCTCTGCAGTCTCTTTCACTTTGTTTTGTGGGAGCTGATATCCTGCAGAGTTGATACTTCACAATGAAAGAAGATCAGACTCTTCCCCTAACATGAGTCTTCATTAGTGAATTGCTGTATCATGGTCCTTTTATGTTTAATCTCCTCAATTAGTTCAAATAATGAATTTACTGCCAGGAAAGTTTACAAAAGCAGATCATTTTAAATAAATACTCACTAAGTAAGTAGTCACTAAGTGCACTCAAAACCTACATGTGCTCACCCCAGCAGGCAAAGAGCTATGCAGGGGGGTGGCTGCAGCTGCTGCCACTATTTCTGTGTTAGACAAGGGAAAGGAGGGCTCCAAGCTTTGGGAAATACCTGCTTGTTATTTTGAGGTGCTCTGCCTTAGTCCCAGATACTTTTTGGTATCAATATCCAGGCATTCATAAAGATCTATTAATAACTGATTCCTAGGAGAGCTGCAGGTTAGGTATTACTTCTGTATATTACCTGCCAATTTAAATCTCATCTTCCTTAAATCTCTCACAAAAAGCAGAATACATTTACACAATCATTTACAATGGCAGAATGATTTGGATAAACTAGGTACTACCGTCTTGTCTTAAACTAGCAATTACTGACAAAGCAGTGCGTTTTATTTCTGTGTTTTGTGCACAGACCTTGGAGGTAAGCCATTTTCAATGGCATGCTTTCCTTACAAATCTGGCTTAAGTGACAATGAATTCTTTCAGGAAATATTCTTTGTTCAGTTAAACAGTTCATCTTCCAAAAGCTCTGAAATTACTTGGTGTTTTGGAAGATGTTCATTCCACACTATTGATTGTATTCTTTTCATCTAGAAAAGCAGATAATTACACACATTTTTAACGTAAGTTTTTAACAGAGACTAATATTTCCAGTTTAAACATCTTGTTTGAACAGTTAAAACATTTTCTCTTCAAGGAATAAGAATTAATACCTTGAGACATCTTTCAAGCAAGAAAAGACTAACAGAATAAAATGAAATCGAGAGAAAATATTTTTCACACTTCTTTACTCTTGTCTGCTAGGATAATGCTGGAAAACCACAAGAAGGTAAGGGAAAGAACTTTCCACAGTCTAAATTGTCTTAATTTTTCTGTGGGGTCCAGAGAAAAAAAAAAAAAAATTTTCAAATGTTCTAAATGGGGATTTTTCTAGTGAAAACTCCTATTTTTCCAGTAAGCATTACTTGTTCTAGATCAGGGTAGGGTCCCTGTAACTTGTTATGGTTTTGAATATTGAGTCTTTCCACTAATGTCCCAGTGAGTAGCTTTCTATGTGTTTCAAGACCTCCCTAATCACTGCAGAAAGTTTGAATGTCCTCACGTTTTGGACCCACTTACAGGTCTGACATTCTTTTCAAATAGAATTAACCTTTTTCTAAGGCATTATTAGAAATATATTTTAAATATCATGGTGCAACACAGAGCACTGAGGCCTTGACCCTATGAAGTTTTCCATGGGAGAGGATATAGAGTCCTCCGATACCTTGGTGGGACACCCAGGTGCTTTGGAAGGGCCCTAGTCACGGGTCCACACATAAGAGCAAGACTCAAGACACAGCACTTATGTCCTGTGCCTAAAGTCTAGAAAGACGAGCATGGATTGAGAAGCAACCCAAAATCTATGTCAGTAATACCATGGATTTTAAGGGTAGCCCTTACCCTATGGATTTACTTAATTTTGATTGAAATCCTAATGCCAAAAATATTAGGAAACCTACTTGCTTTTTCCTAAGCACTCCTTCCAGCCTTGGAGGAAAAGTCAAGGTTATTATCCCTCATAATCCATCATGAGGAATTTTCAGACATTCAGCAGGGACTCTTTGGTCATTTTTTGTGTCACCTTTAAGCCCTACAACTGCATATTGTTTTCTAGGCAAGGATAGCAAATAAACCCATTAGTTCAAGTACCTGCCACCTGGGTCAGGAACGCCACATCCTCCTATATACAAACACACATACATATATATATATACATAAATAAGAGAGAGGGGGTGATACAATTTCTCAGCAGCTCTCAGAAGAAAGCTCTTTCATGATGAAATTTTTACTGAAGGAAAGCTCCTAAATCAATTGCTCCCAGGGGAGAGGTGGGAGGAGGGAGGGTGAGGAGGGCTGCATTCTCCTTGCTCAGCAGTTTCCCATCGCCCTCCCCTCCTCCCTCCCCTTCCCATCATCAGTTGCAGGCAGTGCCCAGGGCCAAAAATAGGGCCGACCCCATGGCAGGGCATATAGGGGTGCTTGAATGGGCAGTGAGGGCCTTGGCTGGCAATGCTGAAACATGTAGGGCCAGGTCCCTTTCCACCACATTTCCTCCCAGCGGGGCAAGAGCAGGACTTCCCTATCAGTTTAGCATACCAGAGACTTAGAGGGGCTTACCAGGCTGCTCTGTTCAGGGGATAAAAGATGGGAGCTTGGCTGGAATAAACATGTCACTCGGGGAGCCTTGCTCCACGGGGCCTGATTTCCCTCTCGTGTTGGCTCACTGCTGGCGCAGCTCCCCAGATGCCACAGCACTAATCCTGATTTATGCTGAGTTTCAGCGGGCGCAGGACCAGCTGCTGCGTAGCCCCCCAAGCATGCTGCTCCCCCTCGCCTGGGGGTGCTTGCTGGTGCTCAAGAGGAGGGAAAATGTGTCCTCCTCGTGCTGGCAGGAACAAAAGGCATAATTAAAGCAATTTTCTAGCTTCTTGGGTGGAGACATAGCTTTGCATGTGTTTGTGAAGCATCAACACGTGGCAAGGAGCCTGGTAATCCCAGTGCTTGTAGGATTGGGAACCACAGGGTTGAGCTCTGCTCCTCTGCCACTTCCCCTGAGGTTAGGTTAGCAAAATCAGAGGTGATTTTGAAGCATCCCTGGCTAGCAACATCTACAGTGCATGCTCTTCAGTGAGCAGACACCTGGCACTTTCTGCCAGTGAGGCAGCTCATGGCAGCTCCAGCGTGCCTGAGATGCACACTGTCTTCTGAAGCGAGGGGAAGACTGCTCGTATACCTTCTGGAGGGGAGTATCGGGAGAACGAGGTCATTTATTTAGGGTGGCTCTGAGGTACTCATAGGAGAGATAACAGGGAGTCGAGCTGGCCCTTAGCAGTATGTTTGCTTTGAAATCACTAACTTTCCATTTACAAAAGGAAGACTGGCACCAGTGTTTCCATGTTGTTTCTTGGTCTTTCCCTAAAGAGAACAGTGGGAGGAAACATTCCCAAGACTTTACAAAGGGTCTTAGTGGGCTTCCCAAAGATGTCTGTTTAACAGGACTAGCGGTCCTTCACCACCAGCCTGGGGTAGCCAAGGCACACGTAAACAACACTTCATCCTGCCTTCTCCATCACACAATGCACAGAGCAGTGACACCCCAGATCTCAAGGGGAAGTCGACCAAGGGCAAAGCCCTCCTGGAGTTTTTTTTGGAGGGAAGTTATCACTCTCTCCCTTCCCTTTCCCTTACCTCTGCTCTGTTGTGGCGACGTGATTCGGCTTGAACCCATGCTCCCTGAGAAACTGCAAGGTCCCTCACAGATGTTTGGTAACACATCAACGGCATGGCCCAACACAATGTAATGAAATTCCCCCCCAATCTCCCTCAGACGTTACCTAATTGATAAAGTTGCCGCCCTGTGCCGCAGCAGCTCCCTCCCCAGCTCGTGCGACACAGGCGGGCTCTGTTCCCTTTTGCCATGACATCATGCCGACACTCGCCGCCCATGCATCATGCTGCCTGCAAGCTTCCTCTTCCACCCCAGATAAACACAGCCAAGACAAACTCCCTCAGCAATACAAGAAAAAAAAAAAAAAAAAGAATAAAAAACCCCAACAACTATCTGCAGCTCCTACCCCAGTTCCTAGTTCCTGCCTGGGTTGTGGTGAAAGCTGCTGGCCGGGGGCTTGGACATGCAGATTGTCTGCAGTGGCCTCTAGCCTCCTGCTGTTTGCTGGCAAAATCCAGAGAGGGAAAAGGCTCAAAAATGCAAAAGTTTCTATTATAACTGCCAGGCATGAATACCAAAGTTACTCTTGCTTATACAAGTGTGTACACATCAGCAGAGATTCCATGGGGTCAAGTATGAGACCAAGTGAGAACATTAGGCTCAAACCGGCAAAAATCTGGCATAACTTGGTTGGCGGGGCTATAGCTAAATTTGCCATAAGTTTGGTTTACTGTGTACTGTACTTAATGCATAACTGGAAAACCAGGTTGCTCACAGAGAGAAATGTGTGCAAGTAGTTTTAGCAGAAAAAAAGCTATTTTCTCATTTTCTTGTTAGTAGCTCTTGATTTGAGATTGCCTGACAATGTCGTCCCCCCTCAACATGCAGTCTACAATGTCTTTTTGTAGTGCCATCTCCCCTGTGATTTGAACGCTGAATTCAAAGTTATCCTTCACTGTCTAGTCTTTAGATCTGTCATGAAAACGATAAACGTGAATTCTCTGTCATCCTTATATAGTGGATCTTTGCAAAATTTTCACACAAATGTAATTACTGAAAGTTGCAATTATACACTGACCAAAATTATCTGTAAAACCTTGTGGAATTTAGTAAATAAGGTCAGAAAAAATTGATCCAAATATCTGAAGTTTTCTTTTCTAAATTATATATTTTACAAAGGGAATTCTATTTTATAGAAAAGTTGGGTATCAATTCAAAATACCATTTTGTTTCAAAATCAAAACCACTTTTTCAGTTACGAAACAATCCCACCCCACCCCCCAATCATGCAATATAACACAAAATATGTATAGTCACACATGTGCACACATGCACATATAATCATGCAGAAAGACACAGAAAAAGTGAGAGAGAACCCACAAAGTAAATCAGCTCCTTTTTATTTAAGTCCAGGCCAACCCTCAATAATTTTTTCTTTCTGGTTTCTTAGTTCAGATATCAAACAACACAACAAAAAAAGGTCAGCTATTCACTCCTAATGCTTACACACAATATCCTTTACTTCCTCCTCTGCTGAAAAAACCACAATGAACATCCAGGCTCCGAGGTCTAAATCTGTATCTATGAAACACAGGAAATAGTAAATTTTTGAGCCTAAAAGAAAAAAAAAAGAATAACAGAGGTTGTCTTCCGTTAATGCTGATCATGTAATTAATGCCCACACATTAATTACAGGCATTAATTGCCACGTGCTTAATATAGGGTGCTGTGGGGTTTTGTGGGATGTTTAATGAAGTGGTTGCTGAGTTGTCATAACATTCCTCATCCCGCAGTTTCTCTGGCTGCAGAGTGAAGCAGTTTTGCATCCAGGACTGGGCTGCCACAGCATTTCTCCAGCCTCCTTACAAGAGTGAGAAACGGAGCCAGAGCTCAGGGTTGGGCTGCTGCAGGCAAGTTGGCAACACGCACGTGAGAGGAGAAGGTTGAGCTGCGGATGCGGGTGCAGGTTGCTCCAAAGCATGACCCGCTCACCCTCAGCCATGCCCACGGGGGTACAGGAGACAGCCTGAAAGTGGTGAAGCCTCCTAACATGGAGGCAACGCAAAGAAGAGCACCACATCTGCTTGCATCTTAAATCCCTTGGCGTTAATCTCTCCCACTGCAGGAACACAGGATGGATGAGATAGATACAAACAAGATTTTATTTTCCTCCTCTCTCTCTCACTCGAAGAGAACATGGCCATAACTTCACCAAGAATAAACAACCCCACAGCTAATCTTCCCACTCCGCAGGACGGTTTGTTGAAATTAGTGAAAAGATGCAGACGTTGCACAGACTGCTTGATAAGAGTTATAAGCACTGGTTTGTTATTATTAAAGAGAGGGAGCATAACTTTTCTGTCTCCAATGATTTTAAAACACAACATTCTTGCTCACAGCTATCTCCCTACCTACTCTATTTACATTAAATAGATGCATGAGTAAGTGTGGGGATGTGCATATGGAGGGGAAATAAATGGCTTCCAAGGGGAGGGTGTTTTGCCTATTGTATACATTTTTTGAGGATGTGGCAATATAAACCACAAAATCAAAAATGAGAAAAACTCAGAAAGCACCACCATAACTCAGAAAAGCCCCAGGCAAACAGCAGAGCCTGCAGGTATGGGCAGCTTATTTTCCTCGATACATCAACACAGATGCCAATAAGGACATACAGGTACAAGTTAACAACGTGCATCTAGGATTACCCAAGCCTACACGTGAAGCTTCATGTAGTGAATGCCATGAGCAGTTTCACCTTGATCCTTCTCAGGTGCCCCAATGCTAAAATCAGGTTGCTAGTTTATTTGATAGTTTAATTCAAATACTAGCTTAAAGGTAACACCAGCAGCAGAGTATCAGCAGTGCTGCTTCAGGAGTGAGAAATCAATGTCTGTTCAGGAAGGTGCCCCATTGCACCCTGTTGCACCCCATTGCCTAGGGTGCTACCGATGCCATTGGCGGGTGTTAAGTATGTGAGCACTGGGGTGATCCATTTTCTCCAGCTGTCTGCGGGGTGAGGTACGTGACATGTATTTAGGCTGCAGCTGCTCTGAGGCAGACCAAAACTGTCTCCATATTTTGTATCACCCCAAGCGCCGCAGGGTCCCTGACTGAGGCTCCTTGAAGCTGCGGTAACAGAGATAACAGGCTGTCGTCATCTCTGTCGGCTAGAATAGATGTAAGTGGAAAAATCCTTCAGCTAATGTTGATCTGGCACTTGCTGAATATGCAGGGAAGGTAGAAAGATGGAGGGCAGCAATTTAACAACGGGGGGAGATAAAAGTAGGATTTTCCATATCTGATTTCACAGACTCTTGATGGCTTTTTCTTTCCCATTGTGATTTAGCTACCTTTATTTATACCCTAAAGAGGCAACTCTACAGCTGCCATTTGTTCTTTGACCAACCACCACCTAAAAAGGAACTTTATGCTGTTGTTAATACTACTTTTTAATTAAGCACCAATTAATTACAATGGCTTTATTAACTATGGCTATGTTTTCGGAGATTAATTCTGGACATAGATGCTTCCAATCTAGTTTTAGGCAAACCCAATGCCAATTGTAACTTCAGTACTGTTGAAGTTACAAAAAGCAATCTGTAACATGAGCAAAAATTACATAATGACATTAAGTTTTAAGAAGAATGTATCTGAATGGCAAAAGATTTAGAGTGAAAATCAAGCAGAAACTTGTCCGCCTTCAAAATCCAAAATTTATAGTTAATGGAGTGTGTGTAAATCTGTAACGGCTGTTATTAAGGGATATAAAATTACTTCATAATGCATATAATTCTGTCCAGCAGATCAGTTGCAAAAATATTGCAATGTGGTCTTTGTAACCACACACTTGTGTGTGGTTTTTGCTATTACGGCAGCGTGGGAGCTGCGCAGCAGACACTGCACTCCTCACTGCACACCTTGATGCAACACAAACCAGTAACAGTATTTCCTATTGTGTCACACAGCAAAATATTATTTTATTGTTATTATTTGTTTGCTTTTTGAAAGGTAAACATGAAAACAATGTAGTATGAATTGTATGGGCTTTGACTTTATGTATAAGAAAATGATGGATAGCTAACAGATATTAATTCTGCACTTTCTGAAAAGCAATGCACATTATCTAGCAGTCAAGTGAATGAATCCTGCCACAATTCCTGAGATTTTGCTTTGTGAGCTTCTTTTTTTTGTTATTTCTTCAATATATTCTGAAATATTTCTTTCACCCAGGCAGGACAGTTTGGGACAAGTCCTGCATGCTTTTTAGAGAGTCTGACTATAGCCTTCTGTATGTGCTGGTACCATAGAAAGATATGGAGGTGTGTGCATGTGTATATACATATTCATATGTATTCGTGTGTATATACACATAGTGTGTGTATATACACAGGACCCACATGCATCATATATTTTAAATATTAAAACAATTTCTTTGTAATAATAGAAAGGAAGAATGTGATGTGCTATTTCCTTTCTGTGCAAAATAAGCTACAATGGTTGGCTTTTAAAATTTTGCTGTAGTGCTAGTTACTTGCAAGTATTGTCATCTCACAGAACCATACAACTGGTGATATACCTTCAGCATAGCATACTTGCTAACCCTGCCACTTTTGCATGCCATGCAGTCATGTGTTTGTAATCAGAGGTCCATGGAGCTGGCAAGAAAATCACTCTCTTTCCAGCTGTTCTGTCCTTTTACTGGCATCACATTTGGAGAGCAAACTGTAAATAATAAGGAGTTGATGAAGCTTCCATAGCTAGCAAATTTCCAACTTCAAAAGCTTTTCTGCTTCTGAAGTTAATGATTGACTTCCCTCTGGGTTCACTTTTCAGGCTTTTACTATATGCCATTCTAGACCACTAATAACTATCAGTGTTTGTGGCTATCATACAAAGACTCAAAAACATATGACCATTCTTCATGGTTCAGATGTTGCAGATCACAACTGTGTTCATAGTAAAAGGCTAAATAAGTGCTTCACAGCAAAGCATTTTATGTTATAAAACCACTCTCAAATTTAGAAGATACAACAAACCTTCTTTTTCAAGAGTTGCTGGACATTTTTGGACATTTCTGGACATGTAATATGAGTCAAATACAAATAGCCTCTTTGGCATTTAAGCTCTGGGGCTAAACTGGGGGGAGCCAATGGACCTTCTGTGTGAAGATCTATTCTCCACTCAATGGGATGTGCACATTCATGGTGGTGATGTAGCACCCACTAGCTACATCTTTTTGTTTGCTGCATGCAAAGCAGATTTAAGATTAGAAAGAAGGTGGGTAGGGAAGAATTTGAACACTGGGGATGGTGTTGAAAGATTATCCTCTCTAGAAGAGCAGGATTTTGTGGTAAGGCAGAATATCGCTCACTATTTGAAGTTCGGATACATCGTCACTGAACACATTCACTTCAGATTCAAGTAATAAATAATATCAGCAATATTTTTAAAACAACTATATCCCCAAAGAAGAAAGCAACACATTTTTTTGAGTCTTAAATTATCAGACAACACTAAGGATGTATTCCACTTCAGAGCTACAGAGTAGGAAACACACATCACAGAATCACAGAACTGCCCGGGTTGGCAGGGGCCTCGTGAAATCACAAGGTCTGTCCCTGCAGCTCAAGCAGGGTCACCTAGAGCATGTTGCCCAGGGTCATATCCAGTCGGGTTTTGCGTATGTCCAAGGATGGAGACTCCACACCTCTCTGGTCAACCTCTGCCAGTGCTTGGTCACCCCCACAGTAAAAGACTGTTTCCTGATACAGAGAAGGAAACTCCTGTGTTTCAGTGTGTGTGCCCATCACCTCTGGACTTGTCACTGAGCACCACTGAAAAGAGCCTGGATCTGCCCTCTTCATTCCCTTCTGTCAGGTATTTATGCATATCAGTGAGAACCCTCAAGCCTACTCTTCTCTGGGCTGCACAGTCCCAGCTCCCTCAGCCTTTCCTCCTATGTGAGTGCTATAGTCCTTTCGTCATCCCTGTGGCCCTTTGCTAGACTCGCTCCAGTATGGCCATCTTTCTCTTGTACTGAGGAGCCCAGAACTGGACCCAGAACTCCAGCTGTGGCCTCACCAGTGCTGAGAAGAGGGAAAGCAGCACCTGGCAACACTAACAACACTCCTCCTAGTTCAGCCCTGGATGCTATTGGCTTTCTTTGCTGCAAGGGTGCATTGCTGGCTCTTCTCTGAAGAGCTGCTTTCTAGCCAGTTTCCCCCCCAGCGTGTACTGGTACATAATCTCTCTCTATTGTAGATGGATCAGATCAGAAGGAGTGTGCCACCTCCTGTGTGCCAGGTAGCAGCTTGTCACATGGAGTACAACACATCGCTGAGGACAATGTAGAGACGTACCACATGGAGACATGACCTTGCCCATACTGAGCATGGTGGGCAAGATCCTGCTCGTGACACCAGAAGTTAATCAAAAGTAAATCCATCCTGGAAAACAGACCCTACCTTTCATCATTGATTGATTTTCTATGTAGAGCAGCAAAAGGACAAAGGCAAATAAAAATCTCAGCCTGTAATGTTCTTAAAGTGAACATAGCCTTTACAGCTGAGATCACCTGTAAGATGAGGGTTGGCACTGCAGGTACAAAATAGGAGAAATTGTGACTCCGTCCTGAAGTCTTATTACCAAAACATCAAGATAGTTCAACACTTGAGCTGACATCTTGTAAATGTTTCCTTCTTCTTCTGTGATAAACAAATAACCTTATCCCCCTTTGGGTTCTATTATCTCTGATATTAGTAGCACATCCAAGCCTATCAAACACCCAGGTTAATATGTTCACATTCCTGTGATCCAGCCCAGATCTGAACATGAAGCCTGTCTCAGCAGTTCTTCAAGAACATCTGCTGAAACTATTTACCAAACTGAGTTTGCTTTTCCTCTCCCTCACATTAAACTATGTTTACACAAAGGATTTCAGCAGTTAACATATAAAATCTACATATTTACAACTGTAGACCAGTTTGGGACAAATAGCATTACAAATTCTTTCCAGTTTGCTCTTTTCTTATTCATTTGCAATTCTGCCCACAGAATCCTTGCCTCAAAGATCTAGTGTTACCCCTTTGCTTATACTTTACATACATACAAAGCTTAGTAAAAATAATTTAGACAAATATTTTATCGTTGCATTGCTCAAGAGAAAAGACACATTGAGAAAGAGAACGAGGCTGTCAAGCCCTAATGATCATCAACTATTCAAGCACAAAGATAGTTGTTTTCAAGACTCAATGGACAGAAGTGGCTCAAATCATCTGCCCTTGCATAGGCACCCAATTGACATGCCCCAGCGCACCCGAGACATTTGCACAAGGCTGGCACATATGACCCAGACCAAGTGACCAGCAGCTGAAACCCAGATGCAGTGCCATAGAGACATATCAAACAGCATGTAAACATCTATGGGTGAACATTCAAATCAAGGCTGGCCATCTCACAACTGCCTATAGCTAGGCAATGTGTGCAAGGAATTTATCCCCTCAAGTTCATAGAGTGGTTTTAAAGAAAGCACCCTTTGGTATCTGTCCTGTTACTTGAGCATATTTGAATGATTTAAATTCAAATCACCAAATTATAGATTGATGTAGGCAGAGATTATCCTTCTGTAGTTTCTGCAGTTGCTTTCCACCCTGTATGAAATATTTATATACTGAATGAGACAGGCATCAAACAAATGCTTCTCCTAAACTACTCCACATGTAGGCAAGTGACAGTTCCCCCAAAATCTAGGTGCTTTATACATAGTGGAACATAATCAAGGGACGGAACTAGAGAAAACTTTCCCGAAGTCTGTCCTAGCCCTGCAACTGGGGCAACTGCTCTGTGTGCCTGCATCCCTTCTAGTTACAATGACCCTTCTAGAAGGTCCTGAGATCAAAACTGCCATTGTCATGAGATTTCAGTTGCTTCTGACTGAAAAAGCAGAAAGCAAAAAAAACCCACACACCAAAAAAAAGACTAATCTATTCTGAAATAAGTAAATTATCTTCAAGCATTTTTAAGAGAGAAAAATAAAGATATATGAATTAATCACATGAAAACTTAAGTTGCTCTCAGCTTTTTGCTCAATATCCAAAAACCATAATACAAAACAAAACAAGTTGTTCACACAGCTCTTAAATTTAGACTAAATGAAATTAACTTCTGATTAAACTAAATTGGATGTGTTTTCTAAAAATGGAAATGAAACAAATGAAGCAGAAATTTGACCACAATTACAGGCAAGATAGTGGTGGTAAACATGGCTTCCAAAGATGTTTGGGAATCAGGTATCTACAAAGTTTCATACTCAAATCTGTGTCAGAGCAATCTCTGACCTTGATAAGACTCACTTAGGATCCTATCTGTTCAAGACAGTCTTTTAAATACAAAGGTGAGAAAGAACAGAAGCAGAAAGTGGAAGAAACAACTCTACATATTTTGTTGAGTAGGTCACCTTCCAAAAATTGGCAGTTCCTGTCCATCCTCCTCAAAAGGTGTTACAAAAACATGTAAGCAGGAGGGCTCATGTTGGCTTTTGTGGGGAAAAAGCATACATAACAAAAGATGACAGGATCTGCTAGTATACAATGCTGTCAGCAGGCATTGCCAGCTCTGAAGAGGTATATCTCACAGTGACAGAGCACACATTTGCACGTTACAGATGTCCATGACCCTATCTGTTTTACACACAACAGAAGACTTGTACTTCAAGACACTCTGGCAGACTAAAGCAGATGTTCCAGTGAAAGTACATTTATCCAAATAATATTTCTGAGTATGCTGCCACATCTTTGCCTAACACCATTCATACGACAACCATGACTAAATTTATATAGCAGTTATAAGCATGTCTTGCATTCTGCACATAGGTGACCAAACAGTCCTACAACTCTTAAATATTGATGCATTAAGGCAGCTTTCCTGCCTAGCTGCTGTTGCATGTGACAAGACAAAAATAAAACCACGGGCCTCTTGTAAACTTTAATCACCATATTAACACCCATGAGAAAAGCTTTGGGTGATCCCAATCTTGTTTAAGAGGGTTCAGCTGTAGATACTTACAGGATGTTCTGCCCCTGCTGATTGCTCATTATCCAAAATTAGCTCTCAGAGCAGTCTTTGCCATAGTGTCTGGCAAAGTGGAAGCTGGACCTGTTTTCAAGAGCTTTTGACATTCTCAGGACCCTCTGCTCTTCCAGGAATGCATGCCTTCATGGAGCAGGACATTACACAACTTTCCGCAGGGAGAAGTCAAAAATGTTGTTTCTCAATGAGGAAATAAACCCCTCGAATAATGGGGAAACGATGATTTTGTTGCTTTCCTGATATACTCACTATTTTATTTGGGTTTTGGCTTGAGAGCTTAATGATTTTCAAGGCTAACAGGTTCAGGGTCTGTAATAGGTCCAATAGGTCTTGAACACAATAGGTCCAATCTTGCAGGCTTTTCAAAAGAAAAATTCTTGTTGATCTTAGTGACGTTCTCCCAACATTCAGAGAAAAAATGAATAATTTCTGCTTTCCTCAAAAAATATACCTTCACCCTTGCTGAAAACCTTAGATTATGAAACTACCCTGAAAATGTGAATATGCATGCCTACAGAAAAAACAGCTTTTCAGTCAAAAAGGAGCAAAACCCACATGTCTTTTATATACATAAAATCTCATGAGTGCATCTTGTATAAATTATTTTGGATGGTAATTCAAGTTCCTATTAAGGCCATGCTTATAGTTTCTAAACTCTGAAAACTTGTAAAAACAAATTACATTTTGAGGATTTCTTCAAACTCTTACTTAGACAAATAGAGGTTACAGTAGTTGTTGATTTAATTCCAGTAGGATGATGTGCTGGTGTAGTTTATTTATCAGCTGTAACAATTTTCAATGATACTTACTGTAACTTTGAGCTGATAAAATTCTGGAGAGGTTTTTTTCTAACAGAAAAATGCATTTTGCCAAAACCTAAGCTCTTTCACAAATTCGCTCAACAAAAGAGTTCTGATCTGATTATTTTGTCAACTCTTGTTTTGATATTGTCAAAACATTTACATTTGTGTGCTTTTCATTCATTGCTACATTATAGTAAACTATTTGTTTTACATGTTATATACCCATTGCATACTACATTTAACAAAATGTAACCTGAACCAAAACTGATCAGAATAGCAAAGCCAGAATCAACACTTCTCACCTTTTCAAGATGAAGATCTGATTTTCCAAGTGAAATATTTCAATTCTTTCACACGATATTTTTTTTTGCGACTCCTCATCAAAGTTTCCTGTAGAATGCTGTGCTTCCACTGGCTTTGTGATAGGAGTGGAAATGTGCTCACTTTGAGCACTTAAAAAAAAATAAAAATCACATCCTCTCATTTAATTTTTAAAATTTTTCCTGTTTCTTTTCACTACATATCATTAATATATTTTTTTAAACTTTGTGGTAACCACTGCTTGGTATTGCTACATTTTTCCATATGAAAATTTCTTTTAATGTGGCCGTTATGTAAATAAATATGTCTAAAATATACTTTGCTATGTTACAAAATGAAGTTTTAAAACATATGCTTCTTATAAGTCTTATAAAAATTAATGAAACACTCATTCTTACACAGTGGGTGTAGCTTAACATTGAAAAACTATGTGAAAACACTAAACTAAAATAAATGAGATTGCTGTTAATGTAAAATATCCATCTGAAATACTTCAGTATTTAAATTTAGCTCATTCAGCCTCTGGCGTATGAATTTGGAAGTAAGCCAGTTTCTCTTTAAAAAAATAAAGTACTATGCAAATCCAGAATGGATCATTTTGGAGCAAAGCTGTGCTTTTGTTGCATCAACTACCTTTGGGTGTGAGGGGAAAAAGCTTCTTAAACATTAAAATCATGGCATAGAAATGCCAACAAACAGATTTTTGCTTTTCCAGTTGGTTCTGTCTGGCATTTCCCAAATCCTGATAATTTACTCCTATGGAAGCTGTAGTCTCCACTAAAATAGGTGTAATTAAGAAAAGCATTTCTGGACCCTGGTCCCTGCCTGTGGTCACGGCATGGCTGGACGGCAGCAAGGAGCCTGAGGCAGAGCCGTGCACGGCTGTGAGTTGCACGTGTCAGTCATCCATGAGTTACACGTGCAAAGGGCTGCTCCTCCAAGACACGGAAGAGGAGTTGAGCATGCCCAGTGGCACCAAAAGATGAGTGTTTCGGGGTCCGCCTGGTCCTGATGTACCAAGGAAGAGCCAAGCAGGAAGGGAAGGGGAGTTTGGCTTTGGGAGCAAGCATGGATCCTGCTCATAGAAGGTCTGCCTCCCTCAGCATAACTGCGGAAAACTGATGTTCATCATGGAGTGTCCCAGAGGTATGAAAGGCCTTGATAAGTGCCACTGCCATGCCACATTTTAGGCTGGGCCTGAAGACCTGCAACAGTTCTGCACGGGACTTGCCTCTACAGATAAACTGAAAATACTTCGGTAACTAAAGGTGATAGAGGAGCCATAGTTGCTCATTTGGGGCAAAACCACAGAGAGAAAGGTGGGAGAGAGATGCATGGCTCTCTAGTGATAGCACTAGACAGAAGAAAACCCACTCGGTATTTATAAATGAGCAAGACTCTCCAGTGAGTGTCTCTGTGACTGTGTCCTTGTGGCGACTTGTCTGGCAGCCCCTCTGCACTGGGCCTGCGCTTTGCCTGAGCAGGCATTGCACAAAAGAAAGGATACCCCACAGCTTAGCACGGTGGCAATATCTGTGGGTGAAGCACCCTGTACAGTATGTGTCAGAGAAACGCGCTCTTCTGACATGCATGTTTTTCTCCACTTGCGCAAAAAAGTCAGAATAAGCAACGCATTTGTAACCTGGCACCTGGTGAGGGAGCAGGTACATAGGGAAGAGTTCAGGACAAAGCACAGGAAAGAGGAGCAGAGCGGCACAGTTCAGCTTTCCCTGCGGAAAGCTGATCTCTGTTTTTCCACTCACAAATAAGACAGGAAGCGATGCAGCCTGATCAAAGGGCAGTTCGAACCACATACAGCTTCCACTTAGAGCAGCCTGCAGCTGGCCAGCCCTTTCCAGGATCAGATCAATATTTGGCGCAGGTTACTACTGTTTGCTTTCAACTTGAGTCATTAAGAAAGACCAAAGTTTTTAAGGTCATCTGGACAATTCCTCCCGAAAGGGAATGTGAGAAACATGAGTATTTGCCAAACTGAGGGATATAAAAATGATACAACACTGTAGTTGTTTTACAAGAAGCTACTCTTCCAAACATTACACGTCCTTATTAAGAATGGCATTAACCCACTTAGAAACAATACTTTCCATCAACGTTCAAGAGAATTTATTCTTGATCAGCCTGCTATCATGTAGGACACTTCTTGAATCAATCAAAACCTCCTGTAGTGGAAATATTCCACAGCAAAAATTGTCATACCTTGTAAAAAGGGAAATCCATTTCACTGCTGGATATATCACATCGATAAAAAAATCACTTATCACTGGACAAGATGATGGATTTTTTTCAAAGCGGCTGGGATTTTGGGGGGAGGAGAAGCAGAGGTTATGGTTAATGTTATAAGATTAGGACTGCTGTTTGCAACTTACCTTTTGAGTGATGTATTATGTTAGCCGCTGAAGCAAATCTACTGTGGCTTTCATCAGTTTCTCTTTTAGTACCAACAGCAGTAAGAATGAAACTCTGAATTTTTGTAAAGAATAAACAAGAACTAATGAAAAAAACCCTGTAGCTTGCACATTTTTTTCCCCTCCTATCTCTGATAGCATTCCCGTTTTTCCTCCAAAGGGCCAGTGATGGCCAAGGATGAAGGTTATGCCTGGGAACAGGCCAGCTTCCCCCCACCTTCGCATCAAAGACACAGGGGTGGCGATGCCTGTGCTCTAAAACCCAGTTTCCTACAAGGGATGTGGAGACAGGGTAAGTCTTGTCTTGCAGCAGCATGGCTGCTCAGAAGCATGGAGGTGGGAAGGCTGGGGAAGTTTGTCTGGTACAGACGTGCTGAAACCTAGGCCCAGATCTTGGACAATAACTGAAGCAAATAAACCCAGAGTTACTAGTTTCAAAAAAGACCTGAGATAGCTGAGAGCATCAACAGGCATGACTGCTGCAGAAGTCATGTACGGGCTGACCTGAGAAGGGCAGTCACTGTAATTCATCCTACCTTAATATGGTGCAGCGCTGGTGGAGCAGACAAATATGTTTCAGGATAAATAACCCGATGGTTTGATTTAGCCTTTTTTTTCAGCAAAACAAGGCAGATTTTCCTGTGGGAGGTTTGAAGCCACTGTTGAAGTGTATAGAGCATCTGCCTGGGATTTGTCTGGCCTTTCCCAGCTCCTTTCATGACAAGGCTAAAAGGAAAATGCTGCACATATTCGGTTACCTCCGCTGGTGGGGACTTGCTAGCACTGTGTGGCCTGATCTCTTTGCTCAACATCTCCCCGGCTGGCAGTACAGGTGGGTAAGAGGATACTGCATTCTGTGCGGGCAGTGGCGAGTGGGTGGCGGGGAAGTAGGCAGCAGCTCCAGCGGGAAGGGAGCAGGACTGGGGTGCTGAACGATGGGTCCTGGTTCTCTCAATATCCCTCAGATCAGATAACAAAGTCCTTATCCAGTGCTGGCACAAAGAGAAGTTGAGGGGTCCATGCATGAGACCAACAGCGCAAAAACCCTCCTGTGTGGGGAGAGCACCCTCTCTAAGGATGCATTCGCAAATAGGTACAGGGACAGACCTCCCTTACATGACTTTGCCTGAACAAGTATCAGTTCCACAACATCACATAGCATCTTTTTAATCTAGGGCTTCCCTGCCTCCAGTTTTCCCTGGACACAGCCCTCTCCTGCTTGCGTCCCAGCAGTTCCCATGTGTGCTGATCCTGGGGCATTGCAGCGTTCACCCCATCACCGCGAGAGCGTGCAGTCGGCTCAGTGTGTACATCAAAGGTAGCCCTGCATGACAGGCTCTGATCCAGGCCTGGCCCTGCCTGGCTGGTCCGTGCACAGGAGGGGCTGGAGATGACAGGTACATACGCTGTGGATAGCCAGGGAAACCCACTCAGAAACTGAAAAACTATAATAGAAAAAAAGCTCTGTGTGTTCAAATAAACACAAATGAGGCCAGACCCATTGCTAAGCAACACCAGCTTTTTGCTGGGGGCTGTCTTGCTGGGAGCCTTGCGGAGAGGAGCATCCCTGAGCACTTTAGGAACAGGAAGACTGCTGTGAAATTCAGAGCCTGATCTGCAACATGTAATGCTTTAAGACAGAGACAGTGCCGAAAATGCTCCACACCTGAAAAACATTCTCCTTCCTTAGTCCCTAATACCCTTGTGTGTGTGTGTGTCAGGACTCATGTGTGATGGCTCTAGCATGACCAGAGGCTGACTGGGAGAGAAGGAGACCTGTGCTCTGCCCTCTGCACCTTCTAGCTGCCCAGCATCTCATCTCTTCAGTAGAGGAGCAAAGCTGAGTGGTAACTCTCACACAGGCCTTGCATGGTGATGCTAAAATGACTTTTCAGCTAGCTGGCAAAGGTTGCCTGAAGCCACTTTGCAAGGCAGGTGGGCATCTCTTGGAAAAAAAGAGTGGCAGGGTAGAGCTGTGGTTCGTCTCTGCCTGGCAGAGGAGGACAAGCACAGATCCTGGCATTTTACATCTTTTGATACAAAGTTAAGGATGAGCAGGGTGAATGTGAAATACTATAAAAATTTCATGTTGACCCTATGGAAATAATTTGATGTCATAAAATGATTTGTTCTCATGAATTCCTCCATAAAATATTTATAAAGCCTATATGTTTTTACAACATACTGAAATTCACAGATCTGCTCCTACAGTGGAAGCTTCATCAGAACTTCTTTACTGGCCCTTTTTAAAACTTTGTGTAGCCCCATAACTGGAGACTTAATTCAAGTGAAGCTTGTGTCAAAACTGAGTATTATGGAGAAGCTCTTTCTACAGAGGGAGATCTTTTAAATTCAGCCCCTCCATGGTTACAGAAAAAGTAAGAAATTCTGCAGAACATCCTCTCACAGTTCTTTGTTCTCCCTAATACTTTTAATTTCCATTCAATCATTAGGTTAAAGAAACAAAACACACATGCATACATGCAAATTCAGCCAGAAAAATGATAGCAGAAACCAGACTTTTTCTCCCATATAAGATACAAAGTCCAATCTTAACATCCTTTTTGTCAGCAAAACTCTCCCTGCAGCTGAAAGGAGGGCAGGATTGGCCCCCAGTCATGGTACAGCAATCCACCATACTTTTACTACCTGCTGGATCTGCCCATTCAGTTCAGGACCTCAGTTCTTTGGTGGTCTTCTGTTCTGACATCTGCTTACCCTTATCTCTAATCAGTTTTGCTGATAGACATTTCCCCTGAGTATGGAGACACCACCTAATAGATTTTTTTTAAAAACCAACTACTACTTAGTAGTCAGGAAATTATCTTTGTGGCCTGCGAGGGTGAGAGACACTGTTCTAACATTCCCACGCAGACAGCTAGATCTCACTCAACTTTATCTGATTTGCTCTGTTCTGCTCTTTATACTCATAACATAATGGCATAATAAATGCAATACATTTTTGTTAAACCTGCAATTAGTCAGAATGTACAATATCCCAAGGCACCAAATCATCAGGGAAGGCATCATAAGTAATTGTTAAATAACACAGCAATTTACTACTTGTATCAAGAGTTACACCATCTGCCAGACCAAGGAACTGAACTCGGAACATGTTGCTTAAAGTGAGAAGTGGTTGTAAAGATTAGTTACTTGATGCAAAATTCTTCAGTAAAAAGGTATCACACATCACAGTGCAAGGTTTTACAGAAAGAAATGGGTAAAATGAATTGCTTTGCTCTCAGTTGATACAAAGGCTTACTAGAATACGCAGCAGCCCACATTTTGCTCTGATAGTTGTGCGAAAGATGGTGGCTCTCCAACAGATAAAAATGCCATAGCACACCATAACAAGGCATGAGCTCTTGTTATTTAGCAATGGTACATTGAATTTCCAGCTATTGTGCACGATGGACAAAATATAAAATAAAAAGTGGTCCAAACACCTTCTAAAAACTTAGAAACCATAACGTGAAGCAGAGTACTAGAAAGTACACTGTGAAGAAGTTATTATACATTGGCAAGATGTCTGAGAAATTCCCTGACAGACTTCTTGTTGTTGATTTTAATAAAGCAAAAAGAACCACACAGATATGAGGAACCGTGTCCTGGGTGATTTCTATTTGAACTTTCAATGGGAGTGGGATGGTAAGGAATGTCTGCATCTGGGCTTGTAAATGGTAGTCTTTCTTTTTAAAAAATCAATTTTTTCTGGGTCTATCAAATGTAATTTTTATTGAATTTCCTTCTGCTGGTTTGTTTTTATTCCATTTCAGTGAAAACAAAGAGCACACACTTGCAAAAACACATCTGAGTCCAGACGGTCAGTGCAGGAAATTCCTGCAGTTCTGGTGAAAACTGGGACTGGAGGGAGGAGGGGGGCACATATTCGGCACCACTGCTGAAGGATGAGCTATAGCATGAGTCCAAGACACACCTGGCCATTTTGGGTCTGCCCTACCATCTATGAGCACAGATACAGGTCAGACTGCCAGCTGGCAAGAGCTCAGGTGTGGTGACGTGGACTTTTACCTGATGGTTCACGTGAACACAAAAGCACGCAACGGGGAAGGGGAAAACCATAGCAAATGTACACGGGGAGTAACCTGAAGCTGGGACTTCAAGGCAGCACTGGCAGAGGAATCCATAAGAAATCCGGAGTTTCAGTTCCAGTGCCACAGCATAACTTGTTTTCACTTGTTTCTAAAGTATCATGCAAATCTAAAAGTTGTTTATACATACACATATCTATATTCGCAACTGAAACAAAGGACGATACAGCATCCTATACAGCATCCCCAACATAACTCAGACTGTTCCTTTCCCCAGAATGGATAATGACTCTATGCCTTGTTAATTACAGTTTATAAACTCATGTGATTAAAGTAAGTAAACACAGCAAAGCCAGAAATGCAAAGTCTGTGCTAGACGTTCCTGTTTTGATGGCTCCTCATCTCTGGGCCTTATCTGCAGTCTTACCCAAACGGCTGGCAAGCACAGTCTCCAAAGTGCTGATGTCTCTGTGCAGTTGCGGGTAGGGAAATAACATCAGATCTGCTCCCTGGGAAAAGGCCTGAATTGTGCGGCCAGTTTTCTTGTCACTCCTTGCAAAGCGGTGATCTCATCCTTGCCGCCTCCAAATTTTCTATCTCCAATGTAAGAGAGAAAGGCAACAAGGGACAAGGGGAGAAGGAGAGGGAAGCTATGAAAAGAAAGATCCCATTGTTAGAGTGCTCTTGTTTGTGTGAATGCCTGCCAAGACAACAAGATTGGGTCTGATGACATGAACTCGAGGGTCAGTGGGGAGCTGTGCAAAAATGCCTGAACTCCTTGTGCTCACGATCCTTAAGAAAAAAAGCAACTTCCAGATGTGAGCAAGCCTTCTTTCAGTCATCCAGTCCCCTAAAGCTACCAGATTATATGGTCTGAAGACGCCTGCACCCATTTACATGGCTGAGCAATTACAATATTTGCCTTGGAGGAAGAATGGCATCAAAATCCTAGAGCCAACCACCAAAACACTTCAGGTGTGTTGGTATTCGATTAAAGTTGAATTAAACTTCAAGAACACGGTCATAAAGGACTGGACAAATCCAGGATCATCCCTTAAGAAAAGGTTGGCAATGAACGTAAAAGCCTAGGGCTATGGTGTACATCTTGCATGAACTGCATGCAGAGATCCAGCCTCTCTCTCTGTCTAAAAGCAAAAAGACTGAAAATACTCAGGTACTAACATACGTTGCTGGAAAGCCAGATTAAAATGTCAGGTACAAGCCCAGTGTCGGGCTTAAGTAACTTTCTTCTATGCCCTCATTTAGGAGGGAATTTATTCTGAATTTGGGTCAGTTTACACCCACTGAGGATGTGCTCACCCCCGCATCCATCCATCTGGGTCTCACAGCTGTTGGGAGAACTTTGTGCTGATGGGGTTGATAGGATGCACTGACAGAGCAGATAGAGTGCCTGCAAAAGCCAGTATCATGGGTTGCACTCAGAAAGGAAAAGCCAACTCTTATTTCAACTAACACTTGCTAGATACTGGGCTCAGAGGGGACTGCTGACACTTAGTTATTAATTTTAAACCAGTTCACCCTATCCTCAGGAAAACAATTCACCTCCTGCTTAGCATGGGCAGTACAGTTTCATTGCCTACAGCTGGACCCAAGCCTTTGGCTGGAAAAGAAAAAAAGCAGCTCTTTTTGTATAATACAGTAAAGGAGAAAAGTGTTGGATTGTTTTGTTTTTCCTGGGCTGTTGGGGGTTTTTGTGGTAAAGCATTTTTTTGCAAGCTGCTCTTGCAACAGGTGCCCATGACTTTGCAGTGGACAAACAGGTCCAGGCCCAAGCCCCCTCCTTTCCGTTCAGCCCAACACCACCTTGTTTCCTCAGCTCTCTCCTTTCCAAGGGTGTGATTGAATGAGTGCTTGTGAAGGCTGTAGGCACTTGCTAATTTAGGGTTTGTCTGGTAATAGTCCGGCGGGTCTGCATTTCCAATGCCTGTGGAGCCAAATTGATGGTTAACTTGTACTCCCAGTTTTCCCTTCCTCCTCTGCAACTTTTTCCAGAGCCTGTTTCTTACTGACATCCACCTCCCTGCAGCTCCTCTGTCCAATTCCTCCGCCTCTGTATTTTTTAAAATCGACCTGGTCTTTGTTGTACTAATTAGATTATCTTTGCCTGAGGGACCCAGAGAGCAGCCCCAACAGAGCACAGCCTGGAAAGACAGGACACATAATCCCTGTTATCAAGGGGGCTGTCATTTGGCATGTAGATCAACTAATTCTTTCAATACCATGGGAGCAATTGTACATCTTAATATTGATTTTCCCCCCAAGATACGATCTCCGACATTCCTACATCAGTCTCGCTTGCCCTGGCTCCATTTATTATAAGGCAATACAACGTGTGCATACACACCCTCCAGCTTTTTGAATTCACAAATGAAAAGGTGCTTCGTGGGGAGGGTGAAAGAGTGAGCAAACACAGATGAGGCAAGTTAACACAACAATTTCAGGGAGGAACAGGGAATAAACCAAACCCTCTGCACTTTCACTTTGCATTACGAAGTAATTAATTCAGAGCTGACTGACATCAAAGGCTGAAGGCCAGTCATGGGAAGGGGCATTAGCAATAAATCATATGCTAAAAGCAGTAATGCTTTGAGTCAAGCCACGTTGCTACCATTCAGCAAACAGCCTGTTAAATAAGTTTCTGCTTGTTTCTCTTGTTCTTCCTTTCCACCCACCTCGGTATTAATTTCAAGAGATGCTTTTCATATTTTGTGCTCCATACAAATCACCTATAGCCAGTTGCAAAAAGGAGAAACACAACAATGGAATGACCTTCATTTGAGATATTAAAGTGCTTTAAATGATAATCAACAAATCAACTTGCACAGGTGCAGACTCCTTTATCATGATGCCCCTTTCGAGGATAACCATGCATAACTGGATTCTCAAGGTATTCTTTTCTGTCAGTTTAGAGGACTTTTATTGTTGGTGCATCAGAAAATTTCTTAGCTTTAGGTGCTCTACATTATCTTCCTGGAAATGTGTGTTACTAGACAGCCTATGTTCAATTGCTTTCATGTTACCCTTTTTTGTACCAAATTACATTCATATTATGACTCTTAAAAAGCAGGTTTGGATGATACAATTCATTTTCTATGCTCAGTCAAACTTCTGTTAAAACCAAAGAGGAAAGAAATAATTCCCAAGCAAAGGAAGAGGAAAAAATTCCCGCAGCTCCACCATCTAAGCAGTTCTCCTGACTTATACCAGCCGAGGACTATGCAGCTTTAACAGCCAGCCAGTAGAGCCTGATGTTGGCACCTGTTAATACCATCCACAGAGCTGAACACATTTTATTGCCAAACAGGAAACTTTATCCACAGCACTGGGATCATGTCCTTCTTTTCCAAAAAGTGTCATAGGATCTCTCACTTCCTCCTGGACAGTCACCAGAGCCAGAAAAAATAGGACCTGGGTCCAGTGTCTCAGCTGAAAGCAGCCCTCCAGCAGTGCAGAGCTTCCTGTAGAGCCTGTACAGCTCTGCCAGCATCAAAGACAAATACACGTTGTGGTTTGAGGACCACTCTTTTGTTTATGGGCTCCCTCTGCCTCAGTTACTGCCTTTTCCCTTCCTACTAGCCTTTCTAATTCTTCTCCTGACTTCTCCAGCTAAATGTTGGCCTTTTTGTCCAGACTGCAAGGGTCCACATACCTAAATTATATTCAGCATGTGACCAACATATGGACCTCTATAAAAATATATTAATAAAGATTAAAAAATCACAGACATTTATACTTGTGTGATGCAGAAGGGTGATAAATCAAAAAAACACTTTATGTCCACCACCGTGGTTCACAGATAACCACAAAAGGCAACTTCATAAAACAGCATAATGCCTTCAAAAATCAATTCTGGGCTGGATTCTCAATGAAGAAAGAAAAATCTTGGCAAACAAGATTTAAAAGTACCCAACCTGCCTGCTTCTTTTGGTCAGCAGTGTTGCAGGGATATGCTTTTGTACCAAGAAATGTGAGGTCTCCATGCTTCTGTGGCAGTGCACAGGAGTGCTAGCAGTTCAATAGCACCCTGTAAAACAAGAGCATAACAGACACACAGGGCAAAATAGATGATCGAACACCAAAGGACTTTCAAAAGCATGGCCAGAGGCAGATGCAATATTGATGGGAGAATGAGACAGTGAAGCATTTCTCCCATCACCTGACATTGACTACATGTGCTGGATGTGGCAACTGGAGAAGAAACGGGGAAGAGTAAGCAAGAAAGGTGAGGAAAAGCGAGAGCTCACGTTGTCCATCCATAACATTACCTCTGAGATCTCTGCGATTTTTGGCTCCTTCTTCCACCATAAGTCCCCAAAGCCAACACTGACAATAAATATCTACTGACTTAATTTCTCCCCATTGCCTGAGCAGGAGGATGGCAAATATTATACTTCATATATCACAGCAATAACTCAGTAATGGTATTGAACGAAAAGCATGATTTTCAGAAGGGGTTTCAGGGAAAAAATTGCTGTGGCTACTGAAGAGCACACAATCGGTGGCTTACCTTTCACCCAGGAGAGATTAGAAAAGGGAAGGTAATGAAAGAGGGACCCTCTTTGTGCTTTTTCAGTTCATGGCCACAGCCCCATTCATCATAGCCTCCAGAAAGAGGATGGAAATTTATAGGCATTACTGAGGGATCAAAGTGTGCAGGGGTTCTGGGAGCCAGTCTCTTAGGAAGTGATAGATCTGCAAGCACTGGGACCAAAGAGAACTGGTTTCTTGTAGTTTTGCATCTCGCAATTGTCTTTTTTGGTGTCTGATAGACATAAAATTTTGACTGAAATGGTTCCAGATGTTGGGAGTATGTGCATCTTTGAACTCTCTGGTGTCTATGAAGGCTTGAGCACCATTTCTCTCACTTGGGGCATGAATAGGTTGTCCATCCTCTAATCAGTATTTCCTGCCATGAAATCTGTAAGGATTAAACATCTCTGAACTTTATTTCCTGCTGTCCAATGATTTTGAAAATTATTTTTGAGGCAGAGGTAGCCATACACACAACATACAATGTTCACCATGAAACTCCACGTACAACTTTTCCTTTGGGATTTAGGCTTAAAACGGGTCTTGCATAAGGAAGCACAGCAGCAGCTGAGAGAGATTTTCAAGTTTCTTCTAGTTTGTTCTATTTTGGAAACTCACTCCATGCAGATATTTAGGGTTATTTTCACACAAATTAAAACAATGCCCCATATCTAGTGAAACTCCAGAATCATGACTCCAGAAAGACTTGTTATGATGGCAAGATCTTGCTGTGCCTTCACTTTGGGGCTCAAGCCTGCCCAATTTGTGCAAAGTTTAAGTCTCCACAGCACAAGACAGAGGTATCCCACCTATCCCACCTATCTGGAGACTCCACAGACTGCAGGGGCCCTCACTTTGGTCCTACCTAGAAGCAATGATATTTCTGTGGGTGCAGTGCTGTGTCTGGCTAATGAGTAAGAGGAAGACACAGCTTCATCTTTCCAGTGTGGTGAGAGTCATTTTGGGGCCTCTGCATTGCCCTCCATGAGGCTGCACAGATATATCCAAAGTTTGCTTGTGAGAGCTCAGCTCCCCACCACAGTGCCCAGTGCCCAGAGCCAGGCAAAGTGCCAGGGAAGGTCCCTGGAGGGCTGCAGGGGAAGACAGCTTTCCACAACGCCTGCCAAGTCTGCGGTCCTAGCACAACTCTGCCAAGGAGGGGAAACCTGAGGAAATACGTAACGGCACATTCTTCAACATCGCCTTTCCCCTCCCAGGCTTGCACCTTCTGTGGCTCAGTGCCACGCCACCATCTGGGGTGCAGGAGAGCTTCACTGCACCTTTTGCAGGATTGTGTGCCTTAATGCCCTCCTTTTCCTTTGCCACACCCCAGTTTTCTTCTCCGTACCTCAGTTGTGGAGCCAGATGTGGGGATTACACAGGTCTCTGCCCCCTGCTGGGTAACCAAGATTATTGAAGCATCTTCAATAACAAAAAATTAAAGTCCTTCTATCTGTCCATAGCCACTAGCACAGGAGAGCCAACTGGACACTACATGGGGAAAAGGACACAGGAAGATCTACTTGGTGTTGGGAGGGCTCCAGGGCTTATCTCCTGCTGGGAGGAAGGTCTGGCATGTATTCTGTGCATCCACCCTGCGGCAGAGGAATGTGATTGGCAAGGGGTGGCTGCTATCAAGCCCAACACATTCAGCAAATTCTTTGGCTCTTGTCACCTACCCAATAGCTTTTCCTAGCCTTAACAGCCTCACCAGCGGGGACCAGAGAAACAGAGCTGGCCAGCACCATGTTTTTTCTCAGGTTAGCAGCCAGCACTAACGCTGGGTGTGTCTTTGGGAGGTGTCCCCCTGATAGGGGCCACCAGTGAGACCAGAGTGGCAGAGAAGATGCTGGCCCAGATTAGGAACCATGCTCTTGCTTTACTTCCTCCTCCTTTCATGTGCGCCATCTAGTCGGAGAAACAAATATCCTGTGCACCCCAATTGCTGCTAGAACAATTTTAAAAAAAAAACAAAAAACCAAAACAATGCTAAGGCCAGAATAAGGCTCAGAGGCAGACAAATCCCCAGGGTCTGTCCTAGTCACACTGGTAAATTTAGATTTTTCTGCAAAATTTTGTAAAGACTTTTTTGTGTTCCAGTGGATTTCTTCTAGGGAAATATCTATTTCTCACCAAATTTTCAGGATTTAGGGGGTAGGAAAAGGGTGAAGACGAATACAAACACATATCCATCAACAACTCTTTTTTCCATCCAAACTTTCCTCACGGGAATAACCCACACTGCCCAAGAGATCAGGCAAAACAACTCCCAAGAGGTGTCTGAAAGATTATTCCCTTAAAGTAAGAATGCATTTGCACCAGATCAGGCATATTAGGTATCTTTCTCTTGGTCTCCTCTCCCAGACATGCTAGACAATAAAAAATTCATCTTGCATAAAAATAATTCAGAATTTTTATACATCCTCCACTGGAGATAAACTCTCAGCAGAAGGAAGAAAAAAATCTTTGATATGCAGTTGTTTTTGTCTTTGACAACAGGAATATTTCAGTGCAGATGACAACACGGCTTTGGATAGGAAAAGAAAGATTATTTGAAATGGAATTTAGATAGGCAAAAAAGAATTAACAAGTCTGTAAGAATATTAAGCAATAGAGTGGTGGAGAGGAGAGACTCCCCCAGCACCCAAGGAGTTTCACAAAATAGCTAGGAATTCTCAGAAAAATAAAAAAAAAAAAAAAGCCACCCTTAAGATATAACTGTATTTATCCTGGCAATTACTAAATGTCTCATATCACAAAGCAAAACCAAAAAAATAACAGAATGACATTCCAAATCACCATCTGAATGCAAACACTGCTTGACAGGGAAGGGGCAGAAGGCTGTCTTTTCTCAGATCCCAGTTATGTCAGATAGCTCTAGATCAGGTTCACAAAAAAACCCACCATGTCAGAAAAGCGTCCTCTACAACTGGCTCTTCTTAACAACCCCACTGCCTTTCCTTCCTGACTGTAGAACGGAGTGGGAAAGCTGGGATCTCATGGCTCCAGGGCCATCATTTTGTCACCTCATCAGTGTGTGTAGCCACATCACAAAGGCATAGAAAACAGAGGTGTAATTTAATAGCTCAGTATTTAAAGGTGTAAGTAGGATAGTTTTTATGGAATCCTTTCACTGAAAAAGTTAATTCATATTCATTTAATCAGGTTGTTATCCTCACATACTCTGATTTCTGTGCACGAGGATGAAGAGCTGGCAGCTCTGTGCTTTCTGATTGCCAAAGGACTAACCACCAAGCAACAGTCTGCTATTTAAGCTCCCTGACATTTTTTTCATCACAAAATTTTGTTTTCATCTGCTTTGCAAAACTTCAGGATGAGGTTTCCATGGCAGCTGTCTGAGGCTAAGCACGTGATATTTGCTGAAAATTCCCATCAAGATGGTCCTTGTTCCTTCTGAGAACATTAGCAGAGAAGATATATGCTGTATATATTACGCCTATGCACGTACAATGCAACTTTGAGACCTGTAAGCTTTGAAGAAGCAGCTTGAAATTTGGGAGAGAAAAACTCCAGTGTTTGTAAACAGTGCTTTAAGTAATGTCAGAGTTGAAATGAAGAAAAACAAGGCAGGATCAAGCGGCATCCAGGGCTGAGGCTCATAAGAGTAAGACTTTCACATATTTGCATTGGGTAAAAAAGGGGTAAGGAGCCAGATGAGAGTAGAGGTTAGGGAAGAAAGTGATCAGATGTGATGAAGAGCAGAGAAGTAGCTGGACTCAGTGGTGGAAGTGGGAGAGTTAGAGAAGTGAAATAGACTCCTTGCCTTGGACTGGCAAGGAATAAGGATGGGGACAATTGCAGGCAAGGAAGAGCAAATGCATCAAGGAGGGGTGAAGGGCTGTGCACCACCAGCATTCTCCAGGAAGATATGTTGAGGAAGGAGACAAATGCAGGTGACATAAAAGGATGATCTGAAGTTTGCAGGTGCGGAATTTTGGCAAGCTGGGTGAGCTAGAGATGTTCCTCTTGGAAGAGGATGGTACTGAGGGAAGAGTTTAGCAGCCTGATTGGATGCAAGAGCGTTAATGTTGTGAAAACAGGAAGCTCATGACTTCAGTGGAAACTTTATAGAAGTCCATTTCTTAAAATGGGAGTCTTGCACACCACTTCAAATGGTGCACAGATTACTCACAAGCTCTTCAATTCGTACTCCTGCGTGCGAGTGTTCAGTGATAAACTCAGTGCTCCTGGAGAACTACCTGGTTTTGTGAATAACAAATTATTAATAGAGCAATATGTTAATCTTCCCACATAGATAAAAAATTGTTGCAGTTCTTTTACATACCCAGACCATGCCTAAATTACCTATCTCGGTCAGTTGTAAAAGCAGATTTCAGGATTTAATGGCTGAGTTTGCCAGATTGTTATAACCACCACAGTATGCATGCTTTTTCTTATACATATCATTCAAAATTATCCCCAATAAAAATAAGGAATGCGAAGGACACTGCATTACACCCTGAGACATACTACATCATCTCGGTCTGGTATACATCAGTGGATTTTGATTCTTTCACGTGTTATATCCGGAGGTCAAGTGAGGGAGTGATTTTAACATACCCAAGTTCTAAGTGTCAGACATCTGAAGCAGATTAATGATGTCTGTGTAAAACTCCCCCTGATAAAATGCTATGGTTCAGACCCCATCTCCCACCTGATTACAGGACTAAAGCAATCTTCTTTCTTTCAATTCAACCTTAAGCTGCTGCTCTTTAGCTTTTCCTTAGCAATGGCACAGCCAAATAAAACTTATGAACAAGAAGAGCTAGAGCCCTCTTCACTTCCTCTTGACTGCTTCAGGGCCGAGAGGAAATAAAAGCAGAAAAAAACCCCTGTTTATTTCTGCCACAAAGGCTCAAAAGATTGTTTTCAGATCACACTGAAGCTCACAGAAAGTAAATAATCATCTTGTGGGATGTTGAACACCCACAAGTTGCTTCTCTGTAGGAATTATGGCTTTTCATGATTGCCCCTTCAAGATGCAAAAGGTTTGCTGTCAACATGGCGTTGGTCCGAGTCCTGGATTTTACACTGGTTCTCCCACTGGAGAGTGACATGGAAAAGTCATATTTCTACTCTGTGCCTTTGCCTTGCTTCAAAGTTCCCATCTTCTGAATTTGGCTCTCACCCTGCTTGCACATTGCCTAGGAAAACCTCGACTGCAGCCCATGCATTCAAGGGTAACTAAATTACAATTAGTCACCCTGATGCCAGTGGGGTAAATCTGGATAGTCAGTACTTCATTACTCATTTCTATTTATTTGGCTGAGGTAGTGCTAAGCCTATTTTTAAAATAAAGTAATAAAAATGTTGACAGAGGGCTGCTGCTTTTGGAAGAAAAAAATAATCAGGACTTTCCCAGACTGAAAACTGTTTAGGGCACTACTCTCATCCATCACTTCGTAGGGCTCTGTGATAACTCTCTCCTTACAATTGCAAGTCATTCTCTATCAGCATACAGGGACAGCTCTTGAGCAAGACACAAATAGAAACAGGCACAAAGCTGCTTATTGGTAAATAAATCAAAGAAGAGGAATTGGGAGAAGGAAACAACACAAAGCTCTCTCTGTCAGGATAGTAGAGATTTATGTGAGATATTCACTGATGCTTCAGGCCACTGGTGCCATTTTCCAGGGTATGAATGGGTGGAACTTTTGCATACGTTTTGCTGGGTTGACTTAAGTAAGTCTTGACAACTCCCTTTCCCTGGGGACTAGACTAAAAGTATTGTTTAGAAATCTAATATATGGTTTATTTACTCAATTTGTGCTGAGCACTACAGTTCCTTCAGGCCAGCTTCAGCAGTCCATTACTCCATTAATTCTCCATTACTGAAATTAGTGCTGTAATTGGAAGGAGGGAGGATGATGGGGAAGGGGACACTTTTTAAAGGAGCAGGTCCTGCTTAATCCCATCACGGAAGAAAGCATTAGAAAAAGCTCAACTGCTCCCCCCCAAGCTCCTCCCTTAAGGGGTAGGGAAGAGAAACTTCTCTCTGGTGGATGACTTGCAATAGCTGTGCAGTGAACAGACAGGTCACCAGCCAGTCCCCCTTCAAATCAGAGAACACAACGGTAACATCAAGATGCCTCCATGCAGAGCTCCCCTGCACCAGAAATCAGAAGATACTTAGGTTTCACCCTAAACTACTGGTCCCTTGCATGAAAATGGCACTGCTAATGGGGCCATTGGTGCAGTCTCTCAGCCCAGTTCCGCTGCATAGGCAGACTGCAGCTGGCTGTTCCACAGCCTACACAAGCGAAAGGAAAAGGGAAAGAGGGAAAGGGAAAGGGAAAAGGAAAGGAAAGGGGAGAGTGGCAGTGCTAAGACAGCTTAACCATGGAGGTGGTGCATGGATTTGTGTTTGATTCCCACCACTGGCCTTCCTTGAGGTTGTGGAAGATGTGTTTGGAGTGGCAGAGATTCCTTTCACTGCTTTGCTTCACTCATCCATTGCCCCAAAATTCTTTGCAACATGCAGGCATTTGGGATCTGTGTATGAATATTTATTACTAGTCAGCTAAATTACAACAAGGAAATTTCATGGATGTTGTTTCCAAGAATTGTGTATGTATACAGTCACATAGTTTGCAATAATTTTCAATATTAATTGTAAGCTGGTTACTGAGTAACAAATACCCTGTACGGTTATTCTGGATAACTGAAATATATACTGCCAATATACATATTTATTCGTTTAGTTAAATAGAAGACCTGTCAGAAGACTGGCTGGAAGGTAATACAATAGCTCTAGAGAGGTCATCTGTTAAAGAGATTAAAGAATTTACAGTAAGAAAAAATGCCAGAGCTTTCAGCTGGGATGCTGCTGCTTCCATTTTCCAGCCAGTGACAGGATTTATCCTGCCAAGGCTAGATCTGGAAAGTCCCAAAGGAAACCAAAGATTTCATATTTTCCCTATGGGGTTGAGGGACTGTGAGGACAGGCGATAATCCTGAATTTGCTCATGAGGAGCAGACTGACACAGACTTTGCTGCAGGAGTCAAAATAATAAAACTTGGTTGTCTGCTATTAAAGCATGGTTGGACTTCAGGTAAGGTCATATCCTTCTCATATTTGGCTTTGTTTCTATCACACAGACTCAACAATATTCGCTCTGGAAAAGCTGTTTGATTGCTGGGATAACCCACTGCTCTAGAAATGGACCTGTGAGGTCCCCCCCATAGCTAAACCCTGTCCCTGGCACTAGCTGCACCCCTGCGAGAGCCCAGCTGCAGGCACAGGGTCCATCACAGGGAGGTGAAGGTAGAGGCCGAGGGAGACACCCCTTGGAGAAACTGAGCCTCTCCCTCTCACAACAAGAGAGGTCTATTCCCATAGCAAAAAAAAAAAAAAAAAAAAAATCTGCCTGGAAAGAAAGTCAACCTAAAAATACAGGGAAACCTTGCATTTCACATGCTTATGAAAAAGAAAGTTAGCTCTCTTGCTTTCAGATCTCTATGTTTTGAGAACAGCACTGCACCCCTTATGGACTAGAGGGAAGAGGTTACTCCTCAGGCTGTGCTTCTGATCAAGGCAGCTTGCCCCTAAACTTCTCCCAGGCTGAGCCACACTGGTGGGATAAGTTTGCCTCTTCCTCCTTGCTCAAAATCTGACCTGCACGTGAAAGCTAAGGATGAAAGGAGAGCTGCATCAGCAAGAGTGAGCAGACTAGCTGTGAGGACGGCTGGCAGCCTTTCCCCAGGATACATTGCCTTGGGTGAGCCAAGGTTGCTATCTCTAGGCATCTGGTAGCCTCTTGGAGACCCATGCATCTCCGGTGGCTCCCAGGCAGCAGCCAGGCACCAAGTCCCCCCTGCTACCAACTCAGCTCTTGAGAAGATGCTAAATATACTCCTGTTGGTGAACACCACTGAAAGATGACTTTTTTAGAAAGATGCAGATGGGCATTTCATCAAGGTGGAGACTGACAGGATACAGTGGAAATAACATTAGGAGAATAATAAAGCCTTGATTCTGCATCTTTCTAACTTTCAAGCTACCCTGGATTTCTCAACAAAGGCTTCAAGAGCAGAGGGAGAACTGGGAGGGACAGTTGAGTGCCCCCTCAAGAATTAAACCCCAATTAACACGCAATCAGTGATGAAAGACACATTTTACATGGTCGATTAAAAGACCCCCCTATTGATCTTTGCAGCTAATTATTGTCCTACTCCTGCTTAGGGAGCGCAGACACAAACCAGCGATCTAAATTTATTGAGACTCCTGGCAATCGATAGGTCAAGAGAAGCGTTATGCAGAAAGCATCTCCACTGACTCATCACGGGCTGGTGAGCCCCAGGTCTCCAGTGCGTCCCTAAAGCTGTTCCCCTCTCTTCCTAGACAGTTCACACAAGGCCAGAGTTGCTCTGTGTATGCTCCTTGTCAAAGCCCAGACAAACAGCCCGCGACAAAACAACAGCCGCAGCGATTGCTCTCGCCTTTGGCTCAGCATCACGGCGTGAGAGCTGGGTACCTGGAGGCAGCAGACGGCCTGCCATATGAGCCCTGCAGTTTTGATTTAAACAAAACAAAAGTGAGTAGCTGTAATTTCACAGATGGGAGCAATTCATTAGCTGGGAAAAGATGTGGTTGCTCTAATCAGGAGTGACTGGGGAGCTTTTGATGCAAATAGCCATTTGCAGCTGCCTCTCCCTGCCTCTCACCAGGTCAGCGCAAGGCAATATACCGTGAGATGGAAAAATCAAACTGTGTATTAATTTGATGGCCTGCAACAGAGCAACAGCATTGCCAGGCAATATTTCTGGGCCCTGCATGTGCCCAGGTGATCTGCCACTTCTAGATTTATAGTACATGATAACAAGAGGATTGAACACTCCATCAAATCACCTGGAAAACTGCTGTTTGTATGACTGCAACTGAAGGGTCAGAACTAAAATCCCTGCAAGTGACTGACCTGGACATCCTGACTGTCCAGGGATGACAGGGCAGAGGTGGGAAAGACAGGCTTAAAAGCAAGCCTTGTCACATTTTAATTAGTCACCATCTCACCTTGATTGCCTTGTGCAAGGCTGATGGATTAAACTAGCCTTTCCTTGTTCTCCAGTTACACTGCAACAGAGTGTGTCCTCTATAGCCCTTGCACCCTGGCCAGTATGGGTAATTAAGGGGCGAGGAATATTTTTGGTCTGGAAGAACTTTTCCTGGTTGGTAAATGGTAGGGAAAGTGAGGAAATGGGGGGATGCAGCTATAAAGAAGAGCTAGTCACCACAAAGCCTGATTTCAAGTTTGGTGGTACTGAGAGTGGAGGGAAGTGCATTCTAATTTCTGTGCATGGTGGTGTAGATGGCTTTTGCCTGGGTCAAGTCTGGGATTCACAGGAGTTTGGGATTTTAGCACATGGACATCACAAGGAGCATTTCCACCTTTGACACAAAGTAAGGGTGGCCCCTGTAACCTTCTGGGATGAGCAGTCCCTTATCTACTTAGCTAAGTCAAAACTCAGGTCACAGCAGTATTGGTCCCAAAAGAAAACCAGTGAAAAGTCTCTTGCTGACTCAGTAAGCTTTGGAGAGAGTTCTCATTAAGATAATAAATGACAATAAATGATAATAAAGATAATAATAACAAATAAACTAGCAACACTCTCACATGCTTGAGGGGAGAGAGAGAAAAGAGGGATAGAAGTGCCAGGTGGTCACCTAGGCACCGTGGTACTCTCTGGTTTTCCCCAACTACAAACACCTCTTGGCATCAGAGTCTCTACAGTAATTAGACATAGCCCCAGCATGAACCCTTTAGATGATGAACATGCAAACTGATCAAGAAAACCATCTTGCCATTCCTTCTTCAAGTAGAAGTCCTGTTTGTGGAGAAAATGAAGGAAGCATGGATTATTTGTTTCTTCAGTAATCTGAGCAAGTTGCAACAATCTCACGGTGATAAGGAATATGGGAGACATGGCAGAAATGAAATGGAAGATTTAAAGAGAAAGAAAGAAAAACTTCAGATAACTGCTTCATTTCTCACCCAAAAGGAAAAGAAGGCAGTGCTAGTATTGTTGCACAATGTCTTCACCCCTCTGGTGAAGTGGCATCCCATGATAAACATATTTGGGAACAAGCATACAGGCAGAAAAGGGGTAAAAAGACGGGGAATGGGCAGGGTCATTTTAATTTAGGTTACTGAATGACGCAAGAAAGCTGCCTGGGGGAGAAGTCCTTAGAGAAAATGGTAAATCTTTATACTACATGACATTAATTACACTTTTACTGTGAGCTAACCCTATTACAGTATTGTGTATAGCCACAGAAGAGGGTACTTCTGTGGTGTCCCTCCCAATAAAGAGCTGTCCTGCAGGAGGCCCAGGGGCCCAGCCATGGGTTTTACTGCACTCTGTGTCACAGCTAATAAAGACTGCTTAATACACTTCCTTGCAAGTACTTTTCTTTACAACTTTTACCAGATTAGAGGCACCGGGAGAAGCAGAATTCTCATTAATTTATTCTTTAATGCAAGGTACTTTAACATGGGCTGCAAATGAGATGTGAATGCCTTGGCTTAGGCATCCCAGCTAGATCTCTACTGCAGGACTGGAAAAGCATTGCAACACCAGTGGTGCAGAGTGTCGAGACTAACCCTTTCACCTGTGCTGCCTTACCCTCCAGCATAAGATCTTGGAGCACAGACCTCAGCATAGCTGTGGGACGTAATCCTCAGCCTACATTCAGGAAAGTGGCAGTAGTTCTTCGATGCGCCGCATCGCTGAGAGACCAGTAATGACTACCATGGACTCAGGTGGCAATAGACAACAGCAGAGGTTCAGGGCTGGAACAATATTGCTGGGGTTTTGTTGGAAACAGTAAATGTCAGGGAAACAGAAGGAAAAAAAGCAAAAGACTACTAGAGGGCAAGGAAAGTATGATTAGCTAGGCTCTGAGAAAATACAAGAACTTGGTCCAACCACTCTCATGTAAGGACTTCAGACCACGAACAAGAGAAATGGTCTCATAGCATTTGATCCCTCTTTCTCTCAGGACAGTAGGGCTTGACCAACACAAATTAAATTGTATCAGGTTTCCCCTCTCCAAATAAAATAGCTTACAAATGCCCTATCTAAACATATTGTGCTTGAGGCAAAAAGTGTAACAGAGATACCAAGTAAAGTGCTCAATAGCAAGATCCAAACCACTAAAAGCAGCCCAGAAAGCCATGTCAAAGCAGATGTTTTAACAGAGACCTCAAGGTGCCCAAGACTTACTCTGGCGCTGAGTGATTACAAGTCTTTTTCTCACCAATATCTGAAGGAGCCGCTGATGGTTAGATATCAGTTAACCCACAGAGGTGCTGGGTGCCAGTGAGAGTGTTCAAGCTGCTTTAGGAGAGAAAGAGCAAGCCAAAGATTTAGGCTGGTCCCTGACATGGGTGAGGCAGCTTGCCATTTGTCTGAGTCAGTTTTCAATGGCAACTGCAACAGGCTCTCTCAAGAGCCGTGGGCAGGGATATGTAGAGGTAAAACACCTTGTGCAGTGCCTGAGGGGGCACACCTCGCCGTTGGCATGCCAGAAATGCTTTTTCAAAATAACGATGAGATGGATGAAAGAATGAAAAACAGCCAGTTGGTACTAGAGAGACGGTGGATCTTCTAGAGACCCCTCCTCTACTAGCTGAACTTCACAGGGGACTTCTCTAATCCCATGTTTCCTACACCAAACTAACCCTTTCATTTTGCTGGAACTGAATGAATGCTGTCATAAAATATTGCATATCTTTCAATCAGCTGAGAATGACAGGCAGTATTAGGAAAATACATTCTCCCATAGGCTTAACTAGATTGGAAAACAGATCTTCCCATAGGCTCATACTGCAATTATATACTTAGGTCCACATATGTCGCATTAATAGTGAATTTCTCCTCATGTGCTACAGACATCCCATGCTGGTTGCTCAGCAGTACAGCAAACTTATGCTGTGGCAAACTCTTCCAAAAATAACTTCCTGCCTGCTAGAAATGCTTTGTGCACTTGCACGTCCAGTTGCTGAACACTAATCAGTGCAAACATATGTACATGAGGAACGTAACCCGTGTACAGCACTGAACTTCAAATGTAGACTTTGGATGAACATTTTGCAGGTATGTAATGCTTTTCAAGGCAAAAAATGAGACTTGGTCACTGACAGATATCTACACCAGTATTCCTTGAAGATTATACTGTATTCTTGCCTCTGATATCAACATTTCACTGTTGAAGGGATAGTTAGTACTTTTCCTGAATAATCCATATTTCTCCTGAACAAGTTTACTAAAAGAGCATCAGCAGAGCAAACATAACCTATTTTGCCACAAATGCATGTCTCATAGTCATGTTTCTGGGTAGCTCCTTCAGTGTGCACCCTGGCAAGGCTTTTCCATAGCTGGGACCTTCATAGCTCCTCTATACAGCAAAGGCCGGTCATCTTCTCACAGGGAGACCCCTGGTGATGTGTCTCCCCTCTCTGGGACTGCTGCTTTCACAAAACTTGCAGGAGCAACCTACCTCTGAGCAGGGTTCCCACCTAACCTGCCAAGTCCAGGAGTTACTGTGGGGGTGAGCAGGGGCGGCCAGAGCACAATCACTCCATCCTCACTTCCAAGAGAAATGGTGGAGAAAAATCCCAAATGCGTGAACATGAAATGGCCAAATCCAATACAACAGGAGAAAAAGATGCTTGAAGAAGGGGAAGAAGGGCTCAGGGAAGGTTCAGACTCCACAGCTAGAGAGAAGCTAGGCTAGTACCTCTAAGTTTTATCCCCACAGCTCTCCCGTTTACTTGCTTACAGCTCCTGCCTCCTCACCCAAGCTTTCCCAGCAGACGATCCCTTGTGCAACCTGCCTCAGTGCACTTTTAGCTGCTCTGGATGCTCCCATGCAGGGGAGCTACAACCACCGGAATGGGTAGGGAGGCTGTGAATCCTCAGTGGCACTGTCTAGCAGGTTACCAAGGGGTCGAGATTTTTTTCTTGCTTCCCAGCTTTTGAAGGGAGCCTTGGGAGCAGGAGGACGAGAGGGAAAAAAGGCAAGGGGGTAGAGAGGCTGCAGTGGGAGGAGGGGCAGAATGGAGTTATGCTCACAGCTTTTCACAGCTGAAAACAGACCCCACTGCTGGTAATGTGAGAGGGCTGGAGCAGGCGCCAAATGGATAAGGTTGTAGACAGTGGGGCCAGAGCACTGATACTTGCCAGTACCTACAGATAGGAGACAAATAATTGGCACATGTTAAGAAAGAAAAAAAAAAAAAAAAGGAAACAAAAAAAGAGGGGAAAAAAAAAAAAAAGAAAAGACAGAGAGAGAAAGAGAGAGAGTTGTTAGATGTCCGTATTTTCTAAATGTGTCTGGCAGGAGCCCCTGCAAGGAATTTAATCAGCAAGAGTTGTTTAAACTGGGCTTTGAAAACAAGCCCTGTGCTGCTAGTAATGAACTTCATATCATCTGCAACTCCTGTTTGCTGACGACATTCAATTTGTTAATTCTGCAGCTGGTGATAGGGGTCAGATATGAAAGTGACGATTGTTTTTTGACGTTCCAACCCCTGCTCACATCTTTCTAATTAATCCTTTTAGGAGCCACCAGCAGATCAAGAGAAGTGTGGGGAGGGAGGGAGGGGAGGAGGAGAAGAGAGATGGTTTTTCTAAGCCTGCCCTGCAGCTCCTCACCTCCCACTCCGGTGGAAAGGAGCTCCAAGGGCATACCTGCTACTTGGTCCTACAAACATAAGACTTTTCAGGCTGTCTTAGAAAACTTTAATGATGGAAAGGTAGCTATTAAAAAAAATGCTCACCTTCCTCCTAAAACAGCGCATTTTAAGATTTGGTATTTCATATTAGCTGTCTCCACGGGGGATGAGATGGATGGTGAAACTGGTGGTGGGATAGAAAATTATTCTTCTGCTAGCTTACCCCGCTGATATGGGGCTGGTGAGGTCTCTCAGGGGCTGGTTTAAATGACTATGTACAAGCCACACATGTACAAGCCACGTATTTCAGCACAGGCTGGTAACAGCCCCATCAAACAGAGAAGAAATCATGGCTTCAGGAGGTCTGGTAGCATCCAGGGAGCAAGGTGGGCATGGACATGCAGGTGCTGCTAGAGGATCAGGACAGCCCGACTATCACGCGGACTCACAGGACACAGATTGCCTTGAGGGGAACAGCAGAAGGGCTGGTGGGTGGGAGATGTTGCTGGCTCACACAGTGAGCAAACAGGAGCACTTTGCAGTTGCTGAAGGCTGTCTCCCTCCAAGGACGTTTTAACTCCAAAGCCTGAACTTCTTACTTAGAAAGTTATTTAGGGTGTTGAAGCCACTGCAGTGACCATGCGTGCCCCGGAGAGGGCTAGCTGAAGAGTAGCAAGAGCACATGGACAAGGACAACACCATCAAGTGAGGACAACCAGTGAAAGCCAAGGAGAGCTGAGCAATGTCCCAGGGTTGACCTTGACAAGATGAAGCTGTGAAGCAGAGATACATCTCTGAAACATCTTGTAGTTGGCATCAGAACTGTTCACCATGTGTTCCTTGCATTTTGCTTGTAGCATTAAGCTTATCCTAGGTTCATCTGGTCCCTGGAGGGTTATGCCCACAGGTCACTGTTTGTGCTGGCAGGAGGAGGGGGATGGTCAAAGCTGGTCTCAGTTCACAGTGGACTTTGTCATGGTGTCCTATAGCAGAATTTCCATCTAGACGTGATGCAATAAGGCCTGGGTCCATCTGCAGAGGCTGGATGAAGAGGCCTTGCAAGACAGAAAAGCCAGCAGTTGAGAAAGGAGGATTTTTATAAAAGGTGAGAAAAGTAAGGGCGGAAAATTGGCTGAGAGACAAAATTTTGAGGAAAGAGGAAGGCCTGAGGTTATGCACAGAGATTGCTGGCACTGGGGAAGGGCAGAAGACAATCACCTCTCTCTGATTAGTGACAGGCTGAAAACAAAGAATTTTTAATGGAGGAACTCAGTCTTTGACAGTTCACCTCAGCACCAAGGTCTGGACTCACGTAAAACAAATTTGCAGCAGTCTCCCTAAAGCAGGAGAGCCCTGTCAGAGGCTGGGCCTGTTCTGGGTCAGAGATGAAGAAACAGGAGCCTGCTCCCACAGGAAGGTCCCCCGGAACAGCACCCTGGGGGTGGTGGCACAGCTGGGGATGCACATCTGCCTTTGTGCTCTGTTCCAATGGGACTCGACACTGAACCTTTGGCTCAAGTGCAGTGACCTTGATTCCTCTCAAGCAAATGGAGACCAATCAGCTCATTCTAGCTGGGTATCTGTTGGATTGTGCTTTGTCTGTGATGAAAAAAATGCAGCCACTTGCTCATATGCTGTCAGTGCTCTGTTTTTTCTATAGAAGAATTTTTCATTTTATTTATTTCATTAATCAACAAGTACTGCTGTGGCCTCATAAGGGGGTCTATCCATCCAGTATAAACTTGCAGTATTTGGTATTGTGAAGAGAAGTCCAACCAACCATCATAAATGTTTATCTTCTTTTTTTAACAGACTTTATCAATATGAATTGATTTGCACATAGAAAGGAGGTCTCTTGCTCTTTCACTCCAGACTAAAAATCAGTAAACAGAGGCTTGGTTCTAGTTTTGGCATTTCTGGAACAACACTAGCTTGAATTAAATAAGCCTAGATTTACAACAGTAGGCCCATGAGCAAGCTTTGACCTTATAGTGTCTCGTCACTTTGTTCTAAACTTTGTGCAGAGAAGCTAGGAAAATACCAGGTGGGGGGAGAACTGAATGCTGCAATTAATTTGATGAGTCTCATGAAAAGATTAACAGCAAAATAAAAGTACTGAGTGGCACTGACCCAGAAAGGACATCATGGATGCTCACGCTCTGTGATTACTACCCAAGACAATAAGACTGACCATCTCCCTTGAAGCCTAATGTTCAAAGGGCAAGTGACCAGTACGCACTTAGGGAGACATCAGATCTCATGAAGCTGATTTTAGCAGCACGCTCCAAAATGGAAACACCGAAAAGTTCATTGCTAGCCGTTTGAAATCTCAAATCAAAAGCCTTTCAAGCACCAACATCATATAGTCATCTGCACAGCTGGCAGATGTAAAACCAGATGCCACATCCCAGTGACAACAGGAAACTGGTATTTCCCTGTTGCTGATCAAGAAGAGTTGACATCTGTCATTTGGTTGATTGAGTCTTGGCTGAACTATAAAACAGGATCACCAAAGACTGATGTTAGCATAAGGAACTCTGAAAAATAAAAATAAAAAAAAAAATAATAAAAAAAAAGATACACTAAAATTTACTTAATGGATCAATGAAAAAAATTGCACAAAACAAGCACCACATGATCTGCAAAGCTGTTGTTAGAGGTAAACGTATCTTCCTTCTGGAGTGTCACTACCTGCCAGTAGCAGGTAGCTCACTACTGAAGCCTGCTGGGAAAGGAAGAAGAGTAGGCACCAGCCCCACAGAGGACCAAGAGTTCTGCTACATCTGCTGGTCCTCAAAGACAAATGACTGGAAGGATGCAGCTGCACTGGGACAGCAGCAATACAACTATTTGGAATCACACAGTGTTTCCCCATCAGATAAGCAGAGAGCAAGGAAACAGAATCATACATGTCTGAGGGAAGGGGTCACGTAGTGAAAAACTACAAGAAATGACTGAATTTCTCAATCTGTTTGTAACTACATGCATTGTTATTTGTTAATAGGCTTTCACCTGTTGCATTTGGGAACATGAACATGGCTTTCATTCATGCAAGGTTTATAGGCTTAACTTAGCTGCTTGTGAAAAACGTGTTGGCCCTGAACGTCTCTGCAAGCAGCCATGCAAACAGCAGCAAGTGGTTTGTGGTATCTACTCTGCTTAGCCAGAATCACGAAGCACTTAGTGAAAAACATTATCCTTTCCAGTGTTTACATTCAGGTTGAGAACATCTTAGCCATTCTGTATTCTCTGTATGGCTAAGTCCCACCGGTACCCTGTCATGTAAAAGACCATGTTGTTTATTATTCAAGCGTTAACAAAGTACTTGAGTGAAAAAGTAATCTATTTTCAGGGGAAAAAAAAAACAAAAAACAAAAAAAACAACCAAAGCAATTACGGCAAGAATTGCCAGCTCCAATAGCAACAAGAATATCTTTTACTGCTCAACTCCACTGCAGAGGTGTCCCCGTAAAAAGCCTTGTGCAGGCAGTTGTACCCCTTTATCTGCCTCTAAACCATCGCTTTCAACTTGCTACACCACTTTGCTCACACTGCCGTTCTGGTGAGATATTTCTTTGAAATCAAAAAACCATTCCCTTTTATTAAATAATCACATGCATTGTTATAAATTCTATTTTAGGGCAATCATTCTGATTTTCTCTGGTAAGAAAAGGCCTTTACATCAACCCAGAATGCCTAACACCACAAGGAGTCACTCCCACACATTTTCACTCTGTTTTCTTAAATATTTTGATTTTTTTACCAGACACATCTCTTGCCACAATATGAGGTTTCAATAAATGAGAGAATAAATATTTTAAAGAAACACACCCTCTTTCTGAGAGACATACACAAAGAAAAAGCAGAGGATTTCTAGATAGAAAAGAGCTAAAAGGAGTAAAATCAACAAGGACAGTGTTTAAGTAATCAGCATTCCCAGATAGGTGATGTCAAAATGGTATTTATCCTTCCAGAGCTGCCTGAAAACCTAAAGCAGGATGTAAATGTCCAAAGAACTGTATTGCACTGCTCTTACCCCGTGGAAGTAGAGTACATCTGGAATAATGTGCTCACAAAATGGTCTTCATCTTCCACAGCCCTCTGGGGTTCTATGGAAAGGGTGTAGGTGGTCCAGAGGGACATAATTACAAATAAAGGAATGAAATTAATCACAGTAACATTTGTGCTGTTTATCAGGACAAATTCCCAAGCAGTGACACATAGGTGACGTGAGGAACAGTGTCCTTAAGGAATCAATGGGAGCTTCATTAAAGGCTACTTTAGATAAAGCAGGCTGTGCTACAACTTGGAAAGAAAAAGTTTCCGAATACTGATTTCTTCTACAGAGTGAAATGGCAGAGCCTCCACTGGGCAACAAAGTTTCAAAACTGCCCTTAGGCCTCTGGCCTGTTTAGGGTACTGCTTGGAAAGCAATGCAGAAGAATGAGATTGTGTTAAAACAGCACTATTCAGTAGACAAGTATTACCTTAGGCACTCTGGACCAACGTTATTCTCTTGAGCTCAGAGCATAATCATTTACATCTGCTCTGCCCCATCACTCCAGTCTTGGAGGTGCTCTGAGGATGCTGCTGCTGTATAAACAATCAGAAGCAGGTTGGTTGAGGTGGCAGATTCCCAGTTCATATATGATGTTATTTGTCCAGGTCATTTCTGTTTAGGTGTCTAGCCATGGACAAAGAAATCTAGCTTTAGCCATGTCCTTAAAAAACATTACGATTTATAATACAGAATATGTGTGTATATATATAAACTCCCTGATGTTTCCAATATTGGTATTCAGTCTGAATTCAGACACGTCCTTCCCAGGTAACACATCACCCTCATGCAGACCTGCTTCTAAGGAGAGAGCATATCCCATCTCCTAAAAGTGACAGGACCCATATCTCAGAACATAATTTGCAGGTTTGTGTTTTCTCTTCTGTCTCTCTGCCTGAGGAGGCCTACAGAGTTTGGGAGGCTACGGTTCACTAGGTGAACAAGGACAGGTACATGAAGCTACCCACTGAGCTATCAAGACCCATGTTGAGGAATCTGAATTAAAGCAGCTTGAGTTAAAAATAAACACATAAGAAATGGGACCTTTCCAGTGAAAAGTGTGCTTAAGGTCCACCGCTTAGGAACAACAGATGAAAGGAATACCTAAATCAGGCTTGTAGCTGCTCACAAGTGTTACAGAGCAAAAGAAAAGCTTAATTGTTGCTGTGAGCAAACACCTACACCAGGGCCTGGACATGCGAGAGAGACAGTCACAGTCCCTGCTGTCCAAATGCTGTTAAAAACTTCATAATTAACATTATGAACATATTCTAATAGAATTAACATATTCTAACTGTATTAACATATTCTAACAGCACTGCACAATAGAGAACAACTCTCTAGTTATTTACAATTTCCAACTCGGGATCAGAAAGTTATCCATGTCAATGACTGAAAAATGGGGGAAACAACAGAAAAATAGCTTAAAACAATACTGTTATTGTGCAGCATCACGAACACAACATAATTGCCCTTCTCTCCTCCTATAATGAGAGGTTTGATTTGATCACAGGCTGAAAAGGGAGAAAGCGACCCACATACCAGTGGGCCCAACTCTCTTACCAGCAAGTGCCAATGCATTTTGCATTAACACTTCGCACAAGGAGACCTTGAGTCCCAGCACCAATGGGGCTAGAGGGGTGTGAAAAACCTCCAGAATATGTTTTCTCACAGCCTGACAGATAACTTGCCATGAAACCCACAGAGTCATATCATCCAGGACATAGTATCCCATGTTATAATTCAGTTCTTTAAGGAATGAGTCATTACTCACAAGTTACATAAACAATCCTTAAAACTACTATTGAAAAGTACTTTTTCTTTGAAACAGAACTTTGCACCTCATGTAGCCTATTCCCTAAAACCACATAAAATCTAGCTCGTTCAACTCTTCCTAGAACAACACATCTTAGCTGGATTCAAAAACAGAAGAGAAAAGGCCTGCTTACTAAATGGTTTCACTCTATGGAGTTTACTTTGTAAAAGTACCAGGTAAGGAGAGGAAAGCGGACAGAAATGCTTTAAAATACAAATGCTTACTTTAAAAAAAAGGAAACGGTTAACATCCAGGAGGTTATTTTATCTCCCAAGGTCAAATCCAAGATGCTCTGAGCGAGCAGTGGTTGGGGACAAAGCTAAAGTAGTAGGTTTCTCTTTAAAGAAATGCAGACCAAGTAGCAAAATATAGACTGAAAATTAAAGTGCAAGAAGAGAAAAATGCCTAAATTAGCCTGGGGAAGTCTATCTATCTAAGTCTTGCCTATACTAGACAGGGCTTGCTGGAAAAGGGAAAACTGCAAAACTACCAGTAAATTGCTCTACTGGAAACACAACCTTATATTAGGAAAAAGGAGCCTTTTGGCTGGTATAGCTCGATACAGTTCCTTCAAGCAAGTAAGCCAAGCTAAGGAAAGGATTCAGCTGCTGCTGAACAATTTACCTGCATCTGCAGCTTGATGGGGATGGTGGTGGCTTTGCTGGCAACAGTTAAAATCTTGGTATTTAAAACTACCACCGGCATTCTTGCACACAAGCCCAGGGAGGCAGTAGCAAGTTTCATAGTCTGCTTTTCAAAACAATACAATGTCTTGGGTGGAAGCATTTATGATTTCTACACACCATTCTTAAAAAATAGAACAGATTCTTTATTTGAAGTTGAGAAGAAAATTGATTAGCTGCAAAATTTTAAGTGTAAATATTCAGAGGAAGGCAGAGATCCCAAGGGAACAGGAGGGAAGTGGAGGTTGTGGCCTTCTGTCCCTTGACATGGAAGGATTTGAAACCCCCTCTAGCCTGTCAAAAGAGGGTCCTGGTGCAAATTATCCTGTTTCCCCTCCTGATCCTTCTCCAGCTTGCAGGTGCTGTACCTCATACAGAAAGTTTGAGCATGGAACCAAAGCCCTAAGCCCTTCCAAATTCCCCTTGCCTAGTTGGCTCAGCACTTTTGGGACAACAGGGGACTATCTCTGCAATCCAGTCTCATAATTTTATACTTTCCAAACCCGTCTTTCTACCTCCAAACCTTCCCCAAGCCCCATCTCAAAAAGTCATTGCAATGGAGCTACAGCAAACACTTACAAAATGTTGACCTACAGCACATTTCTTCACCTGATTCTGCAGGTGTAATTATCACTGTAAATATTGCAATTTTGTTCTATGTAGCCTCTACTTTCAAGTTTCTAATAGAAACTACGGACAGGCAGACACCACCATTTTGTGGCCTGTGCAACATAAACAGCCAAGGATGCTGTATCCTTTTCCTCCCAGTATGTGTTTTTTGCCAATTCTCATTTTGCTGTTCCCATCAGTGGGGTGCCCAAGTTGTCTTAAGAGAGTTAGCATCCAAGTCTCTGTTTTAGACTGCTAATGCATGCACACTGCTTGCAATTCATTTGCAAATGCCCAGGTTTACTGTAACAAGAGGAGGGTAGTTTTAGCTGATGGTCTCTTTGCCATTTATAAGTGAAGAAACCTATCGCACAAAATAAACCAGTGGGGGTTTCTGATAAAGACACTAGTCTCCATTCAGTCAAAGTGGTAACTTTTTCCAAGATAATCTTGATTTTCTACTACTAAACTATGGGTCTCAGAATTATATTCTTCATGGCAGATTTCATATTTGTGGCTTGCAGTCATAGGAAAATTATCCTTCAAAAGTTAATTCAGTAGGACCGCAATATGGGACTTGCTGTTCAAAACAATAGGAACAAAACATTTATTCTTTTCCCTAGCTACCATGGCTAAGAAAAAAAATCAACTTTATCTTCTAGAAATGTCACATTTGCTTTGTGTCCTTCAGAATCCATTGATTGCTTCTCTCTTCTTCCCCTGGAGTAATTGCCCAAACCTTTTCTGCCCATCCACACTTTATCTACCAGAAGCTGCAGAAACATTCACTGTTAGTGTGTGTCAGAGGTGCTAACCTAAAGAGACAATATTAATGAAATAAATAAATCTGTCTGTACAGCCTCTTCTATCCTTTTTCATTCTTACTTTTCAGGAGACGAGAAGCAGAGGAAGGATTTCCACAATAGTATTGTTTCAGATTAGTATGAAGAAAATCCTTGATCCTTTCTGTGTGCTTGGAAGCCTATAGTAATCATATTAATCCAGGGTCCTTATTGCTGGTTAATGGAATTCTTTTAATATTGACCCAAGTTTCTAGTAAATAGATTTGCATTGATCTGGTGATGTATAGAGCTCAAGTAAGTCTATCTATGTGTAAGCAAATTAAAAACCTTAAGCCTATACAGCCAAACTGTATAATCCCATGCTGAAAAATTGATCCTCCAATACTCTCCTGGGGACACTTTTTTTTCTTTTCAGGTAAAGAGAGACCTTCAATTTCTTTTGACAGAAAAAAAGATCAGCATAAATATTTGAGAAAGAGACACATAACATATTTCACACTCAACAAAATCCAGTTCAAAGCTGCCAGAAAATGTCTTCATAATTAGAAACTGCACCTTGTATTGGGTAATGCAGCACTGATAATTCAGCAGTTGGAATGAATATATAACTGTGTTGTTACCATATCACTCATCCTTGCTTTCCTGCCTGAGCCCAGACTTTGATATTTTTGAATAAAGAAGGTTACCACAGCCTTGCTGGAATGGCAGCTGTCACCAAATTCAACACCAGCCTCACCCAAACCATTCCCCTTTGAAGTCAAGTTGGTCTCAGTGTGCCTTTTCCCTGTCCCTGGATAAAAACATCAAACATATAGATCTCAAAACACTTAGTAAATAACATTATCCTTGTTGTATAAATACAATGATATTGAAGTTGCACCCATGAAACCTGTGGCAATAGCAATATGATCTACAAATCTGCATGAGAACCAGTCTCTGGCCACCACCATGGGTATTCATGGCCACTGGGGGAGGTGGGGGAGGAATGGGGAGGATGGACACAGCAGAATGAGTAACAGGAGCTTGGAAGTGTGGTTTCCAAAGGCACTGCACCCCAGGGAGGCTTATCCCACATCTAGCAAGAACCATGTTCACTTAGCAGCCTCTATTCTAAGGAAAGACACCAGTACAGTCCCTCCTCTCTCTCCCACCATATCCATTAATTACATTCATTAGTTAAACTAGAGATAATCCCACTTCACTGTCAGACTGGACCAATGGGTTCAGAAAGCACCTGACGAGCAGGAAGGCAGACAATCGCATACACTCAAAGAAGTGGGATGGCTTAAGCATTTTTTCAGTAAGAAATAATCGTAAAGCTTAATTCAGTTGCTCAGTTGCCAGCTGAGTTTCACACACATTTTGACGCTCCAACACATCTGCACTAGATTGAATCCTTGTCTAATGAATTCCAGGCTACTAGCACAACGCTAGAAAAACCACAACCATATCCAAGATGCCCAACTGCATATAAAGAGCAACCTAAATTTTGGCAACCCAGACAGAGCACCTATAATTTGTTATTCAGTCAATACATGCATATACCTCTGTTGTGAGCAGAGACTGAGCAGAAAAAACACAGGAGTCTGGCAAAAAACAGCGGTCAGATTGGCAGAGCTCATGCAGCATTTGCAATGGGGATGAAGGATGAGCAATATCTCAGTGCTTGCCTTACTAGGTGGGAAGGTTTCAGGTGGATCTGTTCAAGAAAGGGAAGGCAGCATGGTTCTGTCATGTATGAGGCCACCTTTTTAGAAATGCTAATTATCATCAAACACTGACCAATACTCTTTAAAACCTCCCCATTACAAGCATGACAACTGCAGCTTTGCAACTTGAAGCAGGTGCTGGAGGGTGTGGAGATCTGACTGTAAGATCCATATCTCCTGTTTCCCCATGTGTAAGCATTTCCATCACTTACTTGTCAATATCTATATACATTCAAAACAGCATATCAGCAAAAATAGCATTTTTTTAGTTACCGTTTTGAATGCTATGATCCCTGCATGTATTTCAAGAGGTGTTTTTGCTACTTGTTATTCTGATTTGCACTGCTGAGACCCAGGACTGATATCTAGCCTCTATTCTCCTGTGCATGCTACAGCTCTGTTGGAGGAGCTTCAAATGCAATGTCAGGGGTGGTTTTTCTTTTGATGGGTTTTCCGCATGCTTCAATAAAAGCAGCATAATATCTTGCTTTCATAATGAAGTTGTACTCTTATTTCTCAATGATTTCTCAAGCACACACACACAATTATAAAGTGCTAACAATAATTTTTCTGTGGGTCAGCTCCATGAACTTGCTTTGGGGTGACAAGAGTGAAAGTGTCCATATAATCACCAGCCTTAAATAGCTAGCAGAATGAACACAGCCCATCCCTGCATCAGCAAGAACCTGCTGCCTGCCAGGAGCTCAGTGCTGCATTATGGCTGTCTTAAAATCAGTGGAAATTTAATGGGATGCTAAAGAAAAAAAAATATCATCATGGGTTCTTAAAACCAGTTTTACCACAAAAGCAGTAAATTTCTGTCTTCACAGAGCAAAAGAGCCTTGCCTCTCACTCCCTACTAATGGTAGGCATTACCTGCTGTATGTTTACCTACAGGCTCTCCGGGGAGCAGAGGACGCAATCTCTCTTTCTCCAGATGTAGGAGTCAAACTGAAAAAAAAAGGTAGCAGTATGCCCCGACCCCTCAGCAAGGCAAGGGGCTACCTTGGCTGGCTGTGCAAATCCTCAGAGCCAGGGCATACTCCTGAGTCCTGCCTACCTCAGTCTTCTGCCCTAGCCCCAAGCTGGAAGGTGACCTGCAGGAAACTCAGAAAAAGCCATTACTGGTTTGTGTCAGCTCAGAAAACCGCAACAGGGCCAGGCAGGGGGAAAAAAAGGCTGGAAAGGAAATCAAGGAAATTCACTTTGGCAGACACTAGCAAAGCCTTTTTCTGAATGTTAACTATCTAATTTAATGAAGTCTAGAGATCAGCAGAGACAATTGTCACTGCCAGCTTTGATGCCAATCACAGCTCTGGAATACAAGCCAGCAAATGCATCCAACATACAAAGGGGAAAACAAAAACAAGGCAAGGATTTGACCCTTTGCTCTCATGATCCTTTAAGAAGAAAGATCACCTTTCAAAACTGTGGGGAAAAAAGTCTTCCCAGTCAGAACAAGTCAACAAGAAGAGAGAAATCACAAGGCGAAAGAGTACAGAATTGTAATTTCTCTCTGTCGGTCTGTGGTGCCTTTAGGGCCAACAGCAGGAACTCGTACGGCCTGAAAACATCTATGTGGGCTGGGAAATTAGGGGAGATTTCTGTAATCCCTGTCAGGGGAGCAGGCCTGTAGTTTCCCCTTGCAGGCAGCTGTAAGTCTGCTGTTGCTTCATGGCAGTCCTCCTTTCCCCAGGGACACACTGCTCCCATGCTGGTGGGATCCCGGTATCCTCAGATCCATCACTTCCCTCACTGCATCCTTCAGAAGGTATACACTGAAGGAGATTTTTTGCATCTCTGCTAATTATATACAAACAAAGTCCAAACCTCTGGGCATCAAGCTATAGCTAAGCAAATTAATATAGCCTGATTTCTTTTGAGCAGGTTTTTCCACAGAGATTTTCGACAGAAGAAAAATTAAGAATAATTTTGGTCACTGATAAGCAGTCCACAGACTGAAAAATCATTTTCATCTCCATTTCATTTTTAAAAAGGCAAAAAGTTGGATTTTTTTACTTCACCCTGCAAACTCAGAAAGACAGAAGCTACCAGAAATTCATGATGGCCCACAGGCCACACTTTTGCAGCCTCTGCTCTTAGGTCTGTAAATACAAATGCAGTCTGTCAAGAGGACTTTGAGAGTTTGTACCTAATGGTCACCAAAATCATCTCCCACAGAGATTTTTGCATTACTACTGCCCTACTGCCCTACTGCCTATAAAAGCCTAACACAGCTCAATGGAAAGGTACCAGATGCTTTCTGGGTGCTCTGAACCTGCTGCAGGTGTCTGGGCATGGAGGGAAGACAGTCCAAGACCCTGATTTTAAAGACTGCAACCAGAGTGCAGCACTTTGGTGTGCATAAAGGCACTCAGCCAGCTTCATTGCTAGACAAGATTTACTCAGGAGCTTAATATAGTTTCCCCAAAATAAAACTGAGTTACAAAGATGGCCAAACAACATTGTTTAGCTTATTATGATTTTACTTCCCAGGAAGGACTGTCCTTAGCACTTCCAGTATTTCAGCTCCCTCAGGAGGGTAGCTGATGACTTCTACTTCTTTCCTGAACATCTGCAGATATAGAGTTCCCACTCTTACTGTTAAACATAGTTTAACATATACTTCTGAACAATCTGTTCCCTCCTTAGCGAAAGGACTAAACTCTTCTTTCCTCTCTCATCATCTTGATGCACCCTTCCTTCTTTAACATTGGGCTGTAGGGAAGCTCTGTAAGGGTGAACAACACTTCATCCCTCCTCCCAAAGATTAAGAACCACGGGTGTGCACATTTCTTGCTTTACATGACTTTTTCCTGCCTACAGCCTCCTTAAAACACATTATGAGAAATTCTGATGGTACTAAAAGTGCCCTTCAATTGCATAGTGTTCCACTTACTAAGACTAGGCATGTAACTTCTCATGAGGGTGAGAGCTGTGGATTGTCTTGAGGTAATTGGACCATCTGAACAAATTTGCAAAAGCAAGTGTGAAGTGCAGTTTTCCAAAGCCTTCTGTGTTTATCCAGTTGAGTTGGGTTTCCACAGGATGGCAAAACCCCACATTTCTGACACTACTGAGGCTCCAATATCAAGCTATCAGTCTGAAGTAGGACTAAAGGGTTGCAAATCTTTCTGAGGTAAGCAATACCTGTTCAAACACTGTGATTCTTTTTTTCTCCTTGTACTCATTTTTCAGAAACACCTGAGATGCATTCCTTGGAAAAACACTAAAACAAAAGAACCTGAGAACAACAGTACTCCGTCAGAGAGGTCATCAATGTGGTCTAATACTTAAGTCTCCAAAGTGGCAAACCATAGATGTCTAAAGGAGAGCATAGGAGCAATGCAAGCCTACTTTTGTCAGGGTCCTGGGAGTGCTCATGGGCCTCAGTGGCTGGGATCAGCCTCCCCTGGGACCCCTAACACCACCATCTCCTGACAAGGACCCAGGGGATGTGTCTCAGCTCAGCCTGAGGCCTTCAGTCCCTGCCTGAGTGATGCTGTAGGTGTCCCCATCTCTGCCCCTGTCTCCTGGGGGGGCCTGGGACCTGCTCTGCAGAGACCTGCTTTCCTGGACAAAGAATACAGGCAGGCAGCAGGAATACAGGCCTGAAGAGTGAAAACATGAAGAATGAGGATCAGGACTGACCACACGCAAAACCAGTGGTGCGTGGTACCATGGGGTGTTTTAAAAGTATGACATGTGTCTATGACAAGCATACCTTTTACCTTCCAAAACTTGCTCCGCTGTGTTTCCTGGCCAGTGATGCATGAGAAGCACTCTGGTGCCTGCCCAGCGCTTGTATCGCATGTGGGAGAGCTGGAAAGTGGCAGCTCCGGATGGTGCAGCAAGCCTGGAGCCCTTCCAAGCACAGGCTGTGGGTACGAGCAAGAACCCCCGGGGAAATGGAGCCAAGGGAAGAGCAGAGTCACTCCTGCTACAAGCTTGTGACAGGCGAGAGAGCCAGGGAGAGCCAGGGCATGAGGGGGGCCTTGGAGGGGCAAGAACCACAGGCAAGAACCCAGTGAAAGGGCTCATCTGAGCCCCGAGAAGGGGCTGTGCTCAGTGCTACAGAGGAGAAGCAGCAACCCCCGGGGGGCACCCTAGGGCCCACCCTGGGAGTCCAGAAAGGTTCCTCCCCCCGGATGCGGGGCACGAGGGCCATCTTGGTGGAGCAGGAGCAGCAGGCACCTGGCCAGCATGGCCCAAAGGAGCCCTGGCCAGGGGCCGTGCTCAGCGCTGCAGAGGAAAGCAAAAAACCCCCGGGGACACTGGCTAGCCCACCGTGGGGGAAAAAAAGCCTCCCTCCCCCCAGCTGCAGGGCACGAGAGGCCGCCTTCGTGGTGCACGAGCAGCAGGCAGTGACCCGGCCAAAAGGGACCGGAGGAGCCCTGACAAGTGGTCATGCTCAGTGCTGCAGAGGAAGGCAAAAAACCCCCGGGGGCCAGCGCCAATGTGCCCCGGGGGAAAATTCCTTCCTGACCCCAGCAATGGCGATCGGCTACTCCCTGAGCAGGTGAGCAAGACCTGCCTCCGCGTCCCACAGGCTGGTCACGCCTCCCAGGAGATGCCCAAGCCCTGTTCTCCCTCAGCCTGGAGCCAGCTCAGGGGCTTCCAGGAGTGGCCAAATGCCCCCGGCCTGATCGACCCTGGGGGCAAGAATCTTTCCTGTGCCTGTCTCGCGGGCTTTCCAAAGCACTGGGAGCCCTGGCAACATCCCTGCATCCATCCCATTTCTTACGGCTGCTGCCCCTGGCTCCGCAGGGGATGAGGCCGGCGCGCTCTGCAGTGCTCCTCACGGCGACACTCCCTGGGGCTGGCCACGGCTCTCCAGCGGAAACGGCCTGAGAGCCTGGGGCACCTCCAGCGGCTGGTGGTTCTTCTCATCTCCTGAGGGACTTGCATCTGCTTCCGGAAGGCCTGAAGCAGGATTTCCATCCATCAGATGAGATTTGTGGTGTCCCTGCCAGGAGCTGTCCTTGCATGAGAGAACCTCCACCTCCTCGACCAGGCTCCAGTCCTCCTCCCTCAGCCCCCTGCCATTAATCCCATCCTCTCCTCAAGGGCTTCCTCTCGGATGTCCCCGGGGCAGCTCTGGCAGCTGGACACTGTCAGGTGCCCCCTTTTTTACTGCCCCGTCACACGGCGACTGCTGTGTTGCCAGGGGTGGTATTGTGACATAGGGTTGGTTGGCATTGTGACATGGGTATGGCATTGTGCCATGGGGGTGGCTCTGTGACCTGGGGGTGACTGACAGGGCCCCCCATGTGCAGCCCCGCCCAGCCCCCCCCAGAGGAAGCCTTTGGGGTGCTGGCCCCGAGGCAGTCACTGTGCCCAGGAGGCCCCGGGGCTGTCCCTGCCCTTGGTGGCCATGCGCTGGGCACAGCTGCTGGGTGTCCCTGGCTCGTCCTCTGCCCCTCGGCTCCGAGGACAAACCCAGGGCTGTGACTGTTCTCTCAGGCCATGGCAGAAACCAGCCCTGCAGCCCAGAGACCTCCCCTATTAGCTGTGCCCTCTCTGCCACAGAGCTAACGGCCACAGGGCCCTGTAGAGACGAGGACTAGGAACACAAAGAGAATAAGAGAGGATAAGAGGGAATGGTTTCAGCAGCTGCAGTCTGGAGGAAAGCCAAAGTGTAACCAGAGCCATAGGCTGGGATGGACAGTGCCAGTAGACCGCCATGGAAATAATATAGGCTTTGAAATACCAGTGAGTGAAGGTTACACTGGTGTGGTGGAAATGTTGGTCATTTTCAGACCTAAAACATTTGGATCCGTGCCTAAAGCACAGCCAGGCAAACAATGACTCTTCCAAATGGAAAAAATAGCCCATTGCTGCTATCACCATCACATCCCCTTCTCCCACTGAAACCAAACTGTGCAGCTCCTCTGTTAAACACACCAACTGGTGATGTTTATATAGGATACAAAACATGCTTCACTCCAGGTTAAAATTTCACAGTTCATCTGTGAATTTAAACTTTTGCAGAGGAGAGGGAGAGGAAAGTTCACCTGGAAGGGACCTACAAGGACTGTCTAGTTCAACTGCCTGACCACTTCAGGGCTGACCAAAAGTTAAAGATGGTATTAAGGGCATTGTCCAAGTAAATGCCTCTTAAACACTGACAGTCATGGGTGTCAACCACCTCTCCAGGAAGCCTGTCCCAGGGTTTGACCACCCTCCCAGTACAGAAATGTTTCCTCATGTCAAGTCCGAATCTCCCCTGATAGACGAAGCTCTGAGCCATTACCACATGTCCTGGCACTGGGTTCCAGGGAGGAGAGATCAGCACCTCTCCCCTTCCCCTCCTCAGGAAGCTGCAGAGCAGTGAGGTCACCCCTCAGGCTCCTTCTCTCAAACTAGGCAGACCCCATGTCCTCAGCTGCTCCTCAGAGGACATGCCTGCCAGCCCCTTCACCAGCTTTGGTGCCCTCCTCGGGACGCATTCAAAGACCTTAACAACCTTTAAAATGTTTAAAAATTGTGGGGCCCAGAACTGCACACAGTACTCAAGGTGAGGCCACACCAATGCTAAAGACAGAGGGATAATCCCCCCTTTTGACCCACTGGCAATGCTGGGTTTGATGCACCCCAGGATGTGGTTTGCCCCCTTGGCTGCCAGGGCACACACTCCTGACTCCTGTTGAGCCTGTTGTCAACCAGCACCCCCAGAGCCCTTTCTGCAGGGCTGCTCTCCAGCCACTCCTCTCCCAGTTTATATATGTCCAGCATTACGCCATCCCAGGTACAGAATCCAGCCTTTGTTCTTGTTAAACGTCATGCCATTGATACTTGTCCAGAGATCCAATCTATCAAGATTCATTCTGTGAGGCAACAGCACCTCCCAGTTTAGGGAGCAAACTTGTTAACGGTGCATTTAACTCCTGCATCCAAATCATTGACACATACACTGAACAGAACTGGCCCTAGAATTGAGCCCTGAGGCACACCGCTGGTGACTGGTCTCCAGCCAGATGTAGCCCCATTCACTGCAGCCCTTTCAGCCCTGCCTTCAGCCTGTTCTTCACCCAGTGCACTGTGAACCTGCTCCTCTTGCAGCTGGACAACTTGTCTGGAAGGATGCTGTGAGGGACAGCACCAAAAGCCTTCCTAAAATCCAAAAACTTCTCTTTCACTTTGTGAACCCATGTTAACTGTGCCTGATGATTGTATTGTTCTTTAAATGTCTTTCAGTAGCACCCCGTATGATGTTCTCCACAATTTCTCCAGGAACTGAGGTTAGACTAACAGGTCTGTAGTTTCCTGGCTCTTCCCTCACACCCTTCTTGTAAATTGTAATAATGTTGCCTAGCTTCCAGTCAGCGGGGACCTCCCCAGCCTCCCAAGACCTTTGGTAGTTGTTTGAGAGAGGTCCTGCCATAATACCTGCTAACTTCTTCAGTACTCTAGGATGACCCCCATCAGGTCCCATGGACTTGTGAACATTCAAGTGATACAGTTGGTCCCTTACAATTTCATTGTCCACAAATGGAAAGTCACTGTTTCCACATTCATAGTCCTCCAACTCAGGGGACCAGGCAGCCCAAGGTCTATCAGTATTATTAAAGACTGAGACAAAAAAAAAACCAACATTGAATGCCTCTGCTTTTTCTTCATCCCTATAAATAAGGTGACCATCTTCAACAAGTATCTTGGCTAGGTGATTAATAGTAGGCACCCACAATGATATCTGCTTTGTCTTCCATCCCCCTAATCCTCACTCAGAGGATCTCAACCACATCATCTCTAACTGTAAGAGCTGTACAGTCAAATCTCTCCCTTACATACAAGTCAACTCCCCCACCTCACCTGACCTGCATATCCCTCCAGAACAGCCTAGAGCCCTCCAGCTCATGTCCCTACCTCATTTTGTGGGAAGATGTTCAGATCTTATCTAAAATCCTGTCAAATCTCCTTTTCCTTTAGGATTTAGTATTTTGAGTATTGAAAGAGTAAGGAAGATACCATCCTTGTCATTTTGTACATTTATGCCAAAACTGGTACGGACATTCAGATTATGTAAATAAGGGCATTTATAGCAAATGTGTTCATTTGGTTGTGGTGATGCCAGAGGTTAATAAAAGGGGTTCGGTTCCTTCTGCATGAACTTTGCAGAGATACAGACAGCATGCTGTTTATGGTGACGTCTTCTTGGATAGAGGTCATTAATTGTTTTGTGTTCCTTACTGTATTTTACCTTGCACTTCAGTAGCCCTTTTCCTCTTCTGGTGTAGGAAAACACCAGTTTCCATGACATGACCTTGCAGAACCCAAATCTGTGTGAAGGAGAAGTCAAAGTTTTCTCTCTTTCATTTCAGGAATAAGGCTTCTGTCTCAGGACTTTGGTCTCTCAGGTTTGTTGGCCTGATGCATGCATGTTTCCCAAACTTTTGTCCTGAGGGCACAGAACTCAGCATTGTGCCTCACTGGGGTATGGAAACCTTCTTGGCAAGCTAGGATATGGTCCTTAACAAAACACATCTTTCCTCATCTCTCCCTAAGTTTCTCTGTACCAGTGGGTAGTGGCTACCTTGGTCATATCACCTACATGCTGTGGATCACAGAACCCACCTGTCTATGAGATGGACAGAACTTTATTGAAATAGATTATTTTTTCCATTGGCTGCATTCAAATCCTTAAACACACTTCTTTGCCTCCCAGTACCCAGAATTATCTCAGATCAAGGGACAAGCCTTCCTATAAAGAGAGGGCTCTCCTAATTGTGAAAGTTTCTTATCTTAAAGAGATGACTGGTGAAATATATGTTGTTAGAGCACCCATCAGCACTACCAGAGGTCTGTCATTTCCATTATGAGCCTGAGTATTGAAGATAAACTAGAATTAGGGTCTTACTGACCCTTGTGTTAGAGCTAGCCCCAGCACAGAATGTATCAATTCACATAGATTAATTATATTTTTCAATGAATTTGATCTCAACTTACTCAAATTCAGAGAGTTGAAATGAGAGTGGCTACAAACAAAACCAGAAAAAAATCTGCTCTAAAGAAGGGCCAAACCCCAATTGTTCTGGCTATTCGTATGGTCAAGAAATAGCCATTCGAACTAGCCAGGTTCACAGAACAGATGGTTTAGATACAGTAAGCTTATCTTATAAATAGTGCTTTTTGTATTTTAGGTTGGCAGGACAAAGACTAAAGGGGGAGATAATTGTTCTTCTCTGTAATCACAGCAGAACAGAATGTGCCAGAAGAGAGGAAACTGAGGTATATCTGTTGGTTTAGTATATAAAACCCAGCTTTATACAAAGTTGCAGTGGAATTTACATGTATTTAATTTAGAAATGATGTCAGTAGAAAGTTTCTGGATCACTGATGCTGTCATGGTTGAATGTTGCAAATTCGGTCTTTCAGAGGCTGATCAAGGGCAATCTTAGGAGCTGGTAGGTTTGCTGCTATCCCTGCTGGAAAGGCATGGCAGAGCCTTCTCACCTTCAATATCCCTTCCTCCAATTTCCAGCCAAACACTTTTATGGTCAGTTGTTCTCATGCCAACATTTTATTTTAGGCTAAACCATTTTTCCTCCTTGCTCTTTGTTCCCCTTTTGTACACAGATGGTAATTATGGCCTCTTCACAGATGTCTTTTTGCTAGACCAGGTAAATCCTTTTCTTCAAGTCCCCTCTCAAAAGGTTCTCATTTTTCTGGGTACACTATCTGTCCTGTCCTGTCCTGTGCTGTCCTGTCCTTCTGTGTGCAGGGGTTTCTAGGACCATGTACAGTATTTCCTCTGAGGTTACACTTATCCTTTGCCCAGGGCGATTGGTTTTCCCTCTCTGCTGGAAACAGATCACCTGATGTGATCCAAAGCTATATTTCCCCTATATGTTCCCTTTTAACAGACTGTCACATGAGTATTCATAAGTAATCCTGTCTGCCATTAATTGTCACTATTATTTGTTCTCTACTTCATGCTTCAAGACAGTTTCCAGCCATGAGGAGAGCCAAATTCTGGAACGGAATCAACTCCTGTGATGGGGCAGAGAGCAAAAATCCTAACTAGTTTTAAAATTCAGCCTGATAAATGAAGAGGAATATATGATGTGACTGCCTGAAATATCAGGAGTCTGGACCTCATGATCCGTGAGGACCTTCCCTATCCTGAGTCCAGAATTACTAAATATAATATACGATAGAGTCACTAAAAATATCTAGCTAATCACTCACATGCCAATAAAACTTTGAGTGGAATTTTGAAGAGCAAGAATGAGCTGAGTGCCTAAGTCCCTTCAGACCCTATAGAAAGCACAGACACTTTTTAATTACACTTATTTCTATTTCCAGTGGTGGTTACAGAACTATATCCACGTGGAAAGTCCTCATTTCCTGGCAACCTAGCATGACAGAAAGTTGTAGAACAAAGAAGTATCCATGTTTTAAATACACAGAAATGAAAAACAAAGGATAGAAATTCTGTGCAATTGCAAAAGCCAGAAACTGATCTCACCTCTCCCAATCCTCCTTGCAGCACCTAATTTGTGTGAACATCTCCCTTCCTGTGTTGTGTGTCTACTGTTGAGTGAGTCAGAGGAGGCTGAATCAGGAAACACATTTCCCATTTAGATCTGAAACTGCTTGGCTCCATGGTAGTCAATCCCTGTTCCATGAAGCAGACACCAAAACCAAGAACAGTCCTGAGGAAGTTGTCTCCTGTATTCCCATGTATCCTGCTATTCCTCAGTTGTCTCATTATTCCATTAGAATAGCATGGATATGACAATGAAAATCACATTTAAGGAAGAGTTTTTTAAAAAGACTACTTATGCACTCAAATCTTATCTTTATAAATAAGACATATATGCCTAACTCCAATGAAGAACCAAGATATCGAAAACATAATTATAAATAGCAAAAATGCAATATAAATTCACAACTGAACGTTCACCTCCCCATTCAGCCTCTACCTGTCTTCCCTGGGCACCTGTGCTTGACTTTCAGGTTCCCTGGTTTCATGTATCCATACCAAAGCACCACAATACTGGCCTGATGTCCACCATGTGCCTACACTTATCTGGGCTTCAGAAATTAGGTACTTGACCCCCAGGGCTCTAAGGAGGGGATGAGTGGGATGCCCAGGTCAGACCTATACACACCAGCAGTATAGGGGTCTCCAAGAAATAAAGAAGTCCCACTGCAGCCTGGGGATTACAACAAGCAGGTTGGCAACTCAAGAATAGTAAAGATATTACAGACCTAAGCCCAAATTCTCCTCTCATTGAGGGGATCCTGTGCCCTCCACAGCACACCTCACCCCAGAGCTTCTCGGTTACTCCAGAAGGGGACATTTTCTTGCTTCAGATGTTCTGCTTAATAAGAAATCATAATTCTTTAACTGGAAAATGCAAGAGAAAGACTTGGTGGTCTGGTCCCTCCTGTAAGAATGGTCTGTATATTATCCAGCAAGTCTTTAACATAAAAAGTTTGGCATGGTGCTTACGTTTCTTTCTGTATAAGATCCTAAGTTACTTCTGAAAACAGAACTTGGATGTTTTTGACAATTATGTCGCTTTTTATCTATCTAATAGATTTTTGAATTCAACTAAAAGTCTTTACTTCCATAATTTATTGTGGCAGTGAGTTCCGCAGATTAACTATATGTGACATAAAAGGGCATTTTCTTTACCAGTTTTAAATTTATTGCCTTTTAATTTAATTAGGTATCCTCCTGTGCCTCTTTCACAAGACAGGATAAATAGGAGCACCTGCTGACCTTCTTTGTGCCATACATTATTTTATATACCTCTGTCATGTCACTTCTTATTAGTCTGTTTACTAAATTAAATAGCTGTAATCTTTTAAATCTCTCCTATTATGGGATACTCTCCAACCTCTAATCATTTACTTTGCCCTTTCTGAAAAGTTCTTGGGTATTCAGGTCTCTCTAGGTATTAATTTAAAAGTAACATATAATTTACAATAATTTAATCTTTAGAAAGTATTGCATTGTTTGGAAAACTAGGTTCCTTCTGTTCTCTATACTGGTACAGATTTATCAGGAAAACAGTGCCTCTGGGAATCATCTTTGTTGATAGCAATATTTGCAAACAAGAGAGACCAAGCTCAGCCTCAAATACATTATGTATTTGGGGCAACACTTTGGGGTGTACCTCAGCTTGGGGCTGGTTTTACATTCACAATTAGTTTGAAACTGTAGTCAAATTAATCCCACATGCACTTCTCCAATGCCGATGCCCAAAGTGTGTTTCAGGTGACCTTACCAGACCTTCCTGTAGCAATTTCTGCCAAGTTTCTTAACAACTGTGGGTAGGTGATTTCATTTCCTCTTTATAGAGGTGGGTCCTGGCCAGCAGCTCGCGACGAGGATTCCCTGCACTCAGCACGAGGAGTTCACCCAGCGCTCCCAGCTTGGGTTCCTGCTGTTGATGGGAAGAGATAATCTCCAGTTTCAATATCTCTGAGTTATCACATTTGCTGAACAGATAGAAATTCATGCAAGCCTTGAACAGATAGCTCAGTGTAGTGTCAGTACCAAAACAGAGCGTACAGTTCAGGAGTTTGAGAATTGTTGGACCTTTCCCATGTCTCCCAAATATTTTGGGTTCACAGTTTCGCAGGTAGGGAGGCTAGGGGAGCTCAGGTGGGTTGCTAGCCCCAGCGTAGGATAATTTGGAACCCTAACCCCTAATCCTAAACCAGCACACAGCAGCACAAAGTGGAGGTGTTCTCCCAATGTAAGTCAACTGTGCTTTAGGAGTAATTATCTCCAGGTATTATAGATCCCTGACTGCATTTAGACAGTGTCTGTTCTGCACCCCAGAAACGCCTCACCGCCATCAGTACATTTGTTTTAGCGTTCAGATTCTATTCTTGAACACCATAATTTAAACATTATAGTCCCTCTAATTGACTCACAAAGGCAATTTCCCTCTATCTTCTTCCTTAAACCTCTCCAACAAGGAGGTAACATGCCTTCTTAGGGCCTGGTAGCTACGCCACGCCAGGGCACCTGAGCTGCTGGGCCCACAGAAGGATGCAGCATCCTGCTAGATATTTAAGCTTTGCTAAGGTTTGAGCAGTCACTATGCCAGTTCATCTCACATCAACAGCTTCTGCAGATGCTAAGAAGAAAACAATTGAAAACTCTCCCTCTCTTCTTTCTCTTAAATATAAAGACATCCTTTTTCCATACACACAAAAAGCTGAAGTTCTGGGTTCACCCCAGTCACCTAACTCCAGGCACCTAGTACCACTGGAACAGCCACAGGTAGTGGCAAAACCCATGGCAGGTTGGGAGACAGAACATGGAAAACTATGGCAGACCCTCATCCTTCTGGATCAGTACCTTGACACTAGCTGCTGCAGCCCAGGACATCTCAAACAGCAATTTTTAGGCACTCAGGCTGAGCCTTTTATCTGAAACATTAGTCCCAAATCAAGAATCAAAAAAAAATTTTTTGTGGAAAGTGGCTGACTATTCAGAGTTCAGCCATCTTCAGTGCTGGCATGTTAAAGAGCATCTAATCCCAACAATTGCTTTCTGAACCCACTGTAGGACGAAAAGAGAGCCCTAGCACTAACTCGTTTATGTAGCATTTCTGAAGCAACAGCACTCCCGAAATCGTGTAGGAAAACAGAGCCATCTACAGGGGAAACCATTCTGCTTTGGCAAGAAAACACATCCAGTGAAGCCACGCGTGATCCTGTGCAACCAGCACAAGGGCAAGACCAGCCACACGCTGCATTACCAGCAGGAAGATGCAGGTTACACAAATATATTCTGTATAACAGAAGTTTTGTGAATAAGGTTTAGAGTCTCTCAGACTCTTTTATAGTTTTAGCAAACCAATTCCATGACCATTCAACCAAAGCAACAACTAACTTATTTTCCCGGTGAGTACATCCTCGCGTTAAAGTTACTAGTAAATGCTGGAAGACACTTCTACTGGTACACACCTTGTGCACCTATCCAGGAGACAGGCTCTATCCGGGACTGTGGTCTCACCCCACCTTTTCACACCCAGGTCCATTCCAACGGCCCTCTGCCCCTCGGTTACTTGGGCATGCCCATGCTGCCTCAGAGACAAGCCAGCTGGCAAACAAGCTGTACCTAACATCATTAACTACAGAAGATGTAAAACAATTCATCCTGCCTGCTGTACAATGGAAAAAAGGCAACATCTGGCACTTTTTGGTATTTAATAGTGTGTGCTCAGTTCCCCGCTGATGATTGTAACAATCAGTAGATAAAAATTTGCAGTCTCAGCAACAGCGATGGGAATGACATCTAATCGTCTTTCTGCCTCCACGGAAAAAATCTCAGGGCTGAAGTCTCCTTAATTCATTTTCCCATTGTTTGACTGTCCCACTACATGTCTTCAACAGAGAATACATTAAAAGAGGGAGAAAGGAAAGAAAAGAAAAGTTGGCTGAAAACAGTGACTGTTTGGACCAGGGTATCTGGAAGTCTTAAGAAACTGTAGTGGAGCTGCTTAAAATGCCATGTTAGGAAATATAAGTTATAAGGTCTTCAGTGTCAGGGGCTGCTACAACTTAGGGAAACAGCTCTAAGAGTTTCCCCATGGCCAGATGATAAAGGATGTTTTGTTACCTTACACAGGGGCCTCCATACTTAGCTGGATTAAGCCAATTAAAATGGCACGAAATCAATCTTTCTTTAAATACTTAAAAGCAGAACAAAGATTAGGTTGAGCAAACCCTCCCAAATTGATTTCCATTTCTGTAATGACTGATTTATGTGATATATAAAGTTCAGTTTGATATCTAGCTGGACTTCTAAATGTTTGTATGTTCTTACTTATTCAATCATATCCTCTTGAGGGATTATTATTTTAAACTCATCCAGACTTGAGCTTTTTGAGTTATTAGAAAAAAATTCCATGGACTTACCTTTGGCTGAATTTAATAATAGTTTTAATTCAATTAAATCTAATTGAATTGCATTAAATGCATCCTGCAATTTTATATGTACTGACTGAGCTGTACAGTCAATGGAACAAGTCATCAGTGTAACAGTATAGCTTTGAGCTTTAATATTGTTGATATAGGTCATAATATAGGAAACTAGGACTTTTGTGGGTAGAAAAGATTTCCCTTGGCCTAGATAGTCTCAAGTTCTGTGTCAGAAAGAACAATGGCTGTGTCTTGTACTTTATAGTTTCCATCTGGTTCAGATATCACACACAGAGATACCAAACAATGACCCCTCATGAGATGGCCATTGACTACAGTGGGAGCTGGATGGCGTGGGAGGGTTAGAAAGGATGATCATGTATATGGGTTCTCTGGAGCCTTGCTAGCACAGCACAACTTGTGTCCACCACTCTCCTTGGCCAATTATATCTGAAGACAAAAAGTAGCAAAAGATATTTTGAAATAGTTTTGAAAGGATTTTGCTGCTCTGTCTTCTGTTTTAACAATGAGTTTAAATGAAAAACACATGGCAATCAATTAGACATGGACCGTAAGCTCTCCAGACAGGGCTGCTCTTTTTGTGTATACATACAGGGTGAGATATGTTGCTGTTAATTTTAACTATCCAGGACTTGCATCTAGTCTAAAGCAGTTGCCCCGACTTCCGCTAAACTATTTGCAGAGAGTCCTTCTAAGCAATCCACCCCATCTATCTTTGATAGCATATATTTTAGGACTATGGAAGCATTTTATGCTGGCTCATATTTTACACATTGCCTCACATGAGCAAAAATGTTGTTTTAACCCTATCTCCTTGCCTTGCCACCCCTCCAGCTCCAGTCACTCATAGTCTAAATAGGTGGAATGGAGGGAGATCTCCTCTGTCAGGACAGCACTTTTGCATTCCTGCTACTACCCTGATTGGTTAATATCAGTCGACCCTGGAGGAAGAGAGCCTCTGGGAGGCCCAAGAAAGGGACTGAGTTGTGGAGGTGAAGTGTTGCTCCCCAGGGGCTGACACCACCAGAGGCAAAAGGTGTGCAAGCAAGGAAGGTGCAGATGGTAGATGTCAAACAAGTATCCCTAAAAGGTAAATTGCACCTGGGAGGGAAGGAGAAAACTCTAGAGCTTGATCTTCAGGCAGGTTGTGCAATTCTTCCTCCAGCGTGTCTGCAGCTATTCACTGCTCCACATTGCCCAGGAATTCAATGAGTGTGCTTTCTACTCCATCATCCAAGTCGCTAGTGAAAATACCAAATATCACCAGACCCAGCGTAGAGCTCTTCGATACCGATTCCCAGCTCACCAGACTCACTGACAACTGTAGTGTTTCTGACCAACTGCAGACCTAAAGCATTAGAACTTCTCTTTTTCAAGGTGTGTCGAAGTAGTCTAGAATGGATAATTTGCTGAAACATGGTGCAAAGTCAGATCTTGCAGAAAGCCATGGCTAAAAGAAAGGTACTTGAGTAGTTAAAATTTAGCAACTGGGATCATTGCTGGGATTTTTACATGTGTTTATGCTCTTTTTGTGCCTGTTCTCTGACAAAAGTGAGCAGCAGCTATTTTAATCACAACAACACTTCATGCCGAGAAATCTCCACTGAAAAAAGTAATGTGGCTTCCAAAGGCACAAATGTGTGAAGGAGGTCAAGAAAGCAATATTAAATACCGACAGCTGTTTCATTCAGCATCCTAAACGTGGTTAAAAAATACAATTTCCCTTGACTGTTACTTGTTTCCTAAAGGGATAAGCATAAATTTAACTTACATTTCTACTTTTTATAGGATGTTGTGTAATTTTCTGTTCATTGTAAAAGATTTCTTCAGGGACAAACTCACAGTAGACAGGCTTGATACTTGCCTCTGATTTTCTGTAAAAAGAACATGTAACTCCTTTAGGTAGTGGGAAGATAGAACAAGTATCTGGTAGAAGAAAAACATAAAACTGGAAGTTAGTTGCATGGCAGGTATGTCATCTATATGAGAACATATGAGTACATTCAGGATAAGTGCAGGGAAAGGGGTTTCTTTCAAAGATATTTACTTTCTAGTAACAGGAAGAGAGGAAAGAAGTAATCTAAGGGATTATCTGCACCAGATAAAAGCACTTGGATAAACTCCCATGCCTATTAACAGCTCATCTCCAAGAAAACATAGTGGAGCCCACAGACAGGGCAAAAATACATGTTTACCTCACATAAAATTTTCTCCCAGGCTCTTGCAGTATGAGGAGTAGGACTAGACGAGGAAATCTGTGGGGATGATGTCTCCAAGTTTGCCCGTCTCCCACCCTAAACCACCATCCTTCCTCTCCCCCTGAGCTCAGAAAGCCCATGTAATGCTCTCTCTGTTCATGCTTTGCTTTGTGTGAAAGCAGGGTGGGAAAAATCAGCTCGCAATGCACTTAAGGAAGGTTGTCAGTGGTGGGGGAAGCAACTGGGAGACAACTTTTTCTGCTTCTCCATGACTGGCCCACACAATGGCTCACTCTGGCTCAGAGTCTTAGGTTTTCCAAAATGCCAGATGAGCACTTCAGTCAAACATACAAACGTAACCTTCACTGCTGCTAAATCCACTGCACAACCCTGGGGAGATACCTCTAAATTGCAGCCTGAGCTCACGGCTGGCTCCATATATGCTGACAGCAAGTTTGATGCAAGCTGGGCAGGACTGCATCAGATCCTCACTGGCCATCTGTGGGGACAAGAGAAGAATAGAAGAAATCTTAACAGGCATGAGAGGGGGTTTCTCCATGAGATCTCTTGAGTCCCCTCTTCCAAGCATGTTAATGCAAAGTGGCACAGTAAGAAGCCAGACATACAAAGCTTGGCTATGAGGCACATTCCTTGCCATGCCAGTCACTGTGCTGAGTGGGCATCCGCAAAGTCAAGAACCACACGGAAAAATGCTGATAGTTAAACATACATAAAAGGAAACTCAGCTGGAATAAATGAGTGCATCTTCAACAGAGTATGTGGGTCTGGCCATAGCAGTTTACACTTTTAGTGCCACAGCTCAGGCAGACTTTGGGGTGGGGAGATGCACTAACCGCTTCACAGCTGGTCAAACTGCAGTGAACCAGCACTTGATTATTTCACACTCGAGTAGTACCTGCCAGCCAGGACAGGAATTTCTCATTTAGTTTTAGGGTTGATTTGTGTTACTTTGGTAGCAGGTTTACAAACAAGCTTTCCTTTAGGTTTTTCTTTGTGTTTCCCTGGTAACTTGAATCAAAAACTCTCACTTCAGGCAAAACTCCTGTTAGTGTCAAATGGGTCTACATGAGAGCCTTAAATATCACTTCTATGACTAAGTTACAATAATTCCTAAGAGTAAAGGGAAAGAACACTACTCCCTATGTATTCAAGCATCGATTCTTGATCTGTTTTGACCGGTCTCTTCCTGATCAGAGAAATTTCCTGAAATTTTGTTCAGCGTGATGGGTAGAGATCAAACCTGAGATGCCTTGCTAGAGATCTATCAAAAATCTCAGTTTTGTTCAAAGACTTAAGGTTTCTGCACAGGTACAAGAGAAAAAGAGCAGATCATGGATTTTAATGATCTATGAACACATGTGGTTCTTAATCACTAGATTACATAGAATTAATAATATTATTCTCTGAGGAAAATGTACAAAGTTGAGGAGTTGCTTGAAGCAGCTCAAGTTTTATGTGTTTGTCTCCAGTGAATATAGTCTTAATTTATACAGAAAGCCATGCTATTTATTGGTCAGATACATAAATCATATTTAGATCAGACTATATCACTAGATTCAAATTACAGTAGATATGTTCAAATCACAGCACACTTTTGTCTGCTGAGGTTTCAGGCTGCGGATCTTCCCCATTATTTTCATGGTCTGGTCTCAGAGTTTACTATAACCTCAACATTTCCAGAGAGCACCAAGGAAAAAGTACTATATTTCTAGCCAGTTACTCGATTGCCAGTATACTAGGACTTTGTATTGATTTTCTGTCCTCAGCTGCTAATGCGGTGAACTTCTCTCTAGTTTTCTCCTCACAGGTCACTAAGATTTATGGCTGACCTGAAGGAGATGAAACCAGAGGCCAACTGCTGAATTGCCGCTGCTGGAAGCTACCTGCTGCTGACCAACACTGGGTCACACACATCTCCTGAATGTTTCAGGTCACCCCAGAAGCTCCACTGGATCTTTTGCTTCTCATGTGGGAAAGCTTGCCTTATTCTTGCTGTATTTACTGTCTGGCTAATTCACATCCTCTCCACTCTAACCACATTTTAATTTAACTGTTAGATACAATGCAGTGCACCCAAACAAATGACCTGCTTTAGAAAAGGCAGGGTCTTCACTGAGACACTGATTAGCAAGATGTCTCTGAACTGGCTAATCATTGGTCTTTCAATACTCTTTCCTAAGAGAAAAAGGCTCCAGTATATTTGAAAAGGTTTTCACAGAATACTGCTAAATAAGCCAACACTGGGTTAGGTGAATGTGGAAGGAATGCTAAAACCTGTGGCTGCATTCTGAGCAGGGATGGAATGTAAGGGATGCAATAAAGAATGGAAGGGCTGAGGTTGGGATCCTCATCTGAGACATGGAAGGGGCTCGGGATGAAGTGCAGTCCCTGGCCTATGGGTAGTTGATGGTTAGGATGAGGGTTAACAGTGAGTAAACTAGCAGCAAGGGTGCTGGAGGGCCTGCAAAAGTATCTCAGAAAAAATAATTAAAGGCTCATGCTGGTAGTCTCTTTTCTCAGTGGAGTAGGGTCCTGGCTTGTGAATCAGCCTAGGATTTGAGTCTCGGCTGACAAAGTCCAGGGCTACAGCTGGTGTGGGGCTGGAAAGGGGCTGCGCCAGAGGAAACTGAGGGCTGAAAAATGAATTGTCCCTTGAGAAGGATGTTTCACATAGTTTACTAGTAGGATCCAGAATATTATTTCTGATAAGATTATAGAAAATTCATACCAGTGGGACTCAATATTTTAATGCCTTCCTTTTCTTTGCCCAGCGTCAGTCTTTCTTGCAGAGAATTGAGCCCATGGTAGATTTCTCACCTCGAACTATGGAAAATCTTGTCCTGGAAATTATTAAGAAGATATAGTGGTTTAATCTTCATGAATACTGAAAAGAATAGTCCACCACAGATTCGTAAATACATGGAAACGTCAGCCAACTCAAAAAAACCCAACTCCGCTTTAAAAATGTGGGTTGAAAAATGTGACCCATGACTGTGCCATGAGCACACCAGTGGGTGTAGTACGCCTTATGGTCACCCTGAGCACATGGGCCTTATGGTCCCACCCTGGGGTGGGATGCACCCTCAGCTCTTCTCTCCTTCTGGATATGCTCAGGGAAGAGGCAAGGGAGGCAACTACACACAGCTTCCTCTTCAGGTAAGGGTGTTTCGGACTAAAGCATCCTCCAGACCCCAAGAGCCAAAGGGTTCCCTGGGAGCCATGCCTCTGGCCAGGAGCTTCCCAAACAGCCAGGGCTCTGACCGCTGCACGCTGCAGCCTGCTCAGTCCCACCCAGACCAGGCTGTCCCGCAGCATCCGCAGCACCACAATGGCAAGACAAATGGGGAGGCTTTTGAGGCCTGGCAGTACCGGCCCCGGTCCTCTGCCAGCAGTCTGGCTTTGCCATGCTCTGGTAGCTAAGGGAAAGAAGGGGGGAGGCTGCAAGTGAAGCTCCTTTAAGGCTTTACCTAAAGGGAAGCACAGCCAATGAACCCCTGCGATTTGGTTCTGTTCAGACATTTTGAACCCATTATGGCTGAATGGGTCCTAAATGTCCCCAAACATGCTCCCATTATCCCTAATTAAATTAGTTTATTGAGATTATCAATGAAAAAACATTATACAATTAAAACATTTGCACTCAATCAATTTTAATTGTATTCACTCCAATCGCCTGTGCCAAACCAGATGCCTTCTAGCCTGAGATAAGTGAAGGGGAGGCAATTTTTAAAACTCTCATTTACTCAAGTTTGATCTGATCACGGAGCGCCACAGCCGGTTTTTTCCGTGGGAGGGCCCAGCGACTGCCGCCTCCCCCGGTGCCCGGCGGGGTCCCGGGGCCAGCCCCGGGCGGAGGGACGGGGCCTCCGCCTGTCTCTTAGCACCACCTAGTGCTGTCGGCGGCAAAATGTCAGCAACCGGCGGGAAAAGGCCACCATCCGGTGCCTTGCGCTCCCTGAGGAGTCAGGGAGCTGATGACACAAGACTCCTGAGGGCTCAGCAGAACCTGGGTACCAAAATGGCACAACTGAGACCCACCTTCACCTTCCCGGAGAGTCTTTTTCCCCTGGTTCTCTCACACTGCTTGGGCTGAGGTCATTGATCAAAGGTGGCTTCAGAGCCTGTCACAAATGACAGGTAAAACAACCATCAGCTTAACCTCCATCACTGAGGTTCCAGCCAGCCTGCTTGCCTTGCATTTTGCTTGGGCTTAGAGCATCACGACATACAGTAACCCGTTCTTTTACCCAAAACCTTTCAGGAAAGGGGGATTTGGCTTTCCCCGGCCCTGTCTTCAGCCACAGCGAAACACAATGACACCTTGCAAGTTTTTCCTCTGCCCTCTTGCAAGCCCACGTGTCCCAGATGAGGCTCCGCGTAGGTCCAGCCCAGGCCACTGCTTCCTTGCAGAGCACAGCCATCAGGGAGGTGGTAGAGAAGTGTCTGGTTTTTATCCAGAGCTTGTTTAACTTAAGGAGTCCTTGGTAGTCAGCACAGACCAGGATTATGTCTCTGAGCAGCAGGTCACGGTCCTGTTTTCCCTCCAGTTCAGTGGGTGCAGTGTGCTCTTCCACAAACCAAAAGCAGGGGATGACTGACCCTAGAAACCTTACAAGCTGCATGTTTTGACCTTCTTCTGACACATAGGTGTGAACCTGGCAGAAAAGGTGAGGGTCAGGATCCTGGCTGCCTGGGCAGCCTGTCAGTAGGCTGGAGCATTATCATCAGCCAGACCAGCCAGCAAGACTAGAAGAAAGCATCACACCCAACATATGGGCACTGACTTGCAGGAGGCAGCGCCAGGCTGGGAATCCAGCTGGAAAGAAGACCTCCCTGCAACTCTGAGCCAGGAAGCTCTGATCAGTTTTCTGTGCTTTCATTACTAGCTGCAATACAAACAAGCAGGAGACCAGATTCTCCGGTGTTTACATCCTGAAAGAACAGTTACCCATAAGCAGCCTGCCCAGTTTGTGTGTGCATATGAGGGTAAAATACTGAATTCACATGGTCTGTTCAGGTTTCGGTTGTTTCTGCCTCTCAGACTGATGTGCATTTCTACATATCCAGAAACAACATTCTGGGTTAAAACCTGAGGCTCTTACAGATTTTCAGTACCTTCAAGTTAGAGAAGTTGTCAGAATTCTGCATGTGGAAGCATTCGAGTCCTTTTTCTTACCTCAGTGACTAAGCACAGCCTTGCCGTAAGCCAAACCTGTGGTAGGACATGGGAATTCTGGCTCATGTGCTCATACAATATTTGCAAGGCTGGCTCTAAATTCGAGATCTTTGTGCCAGTTTTATATTAACATCCGGCCTCTCTCTAAATATGAATGCTAATTTGCTCGGAGCTATGTTCTCCCGCTTGTGGTTGAAGATCTCTAATCTCCTTTGCTCCTGTCTCCAAATCCTTCCCATCAAACTGATCACTGTAAAAATAGCAGTAATTGATAGCAGGTGTTTCAGACGTGTTTACTGCTCTGTGGCACCACTTGCCTCATATCTTGCCATATCATTCTCTCTTCCAACATCATGAACTTATGCTCACTGATCCTGAATGGCTGTACAAGAAGATTGATTTAGAGATGGATTAGTTTGCAAGTATTCACTACTTCTCTTAATAATCAAAGAAACTCAATAGATGTGAGCACTGAGGAAGCCAATACTAATATAATTTTTTTTGCTAGGGTTCAGAGCAAGGTTTTTCTTTCCTTTCAATAAATTTTAAGGATTATAGTGTTTCGGTTTCTAATTCTCTTCCCATGCTCTGAACAAAATTATATGTATTGCAAAATAAAACAATAGCCCAAATGTACTAAGATCAGTTGTAGATTGTCCAAATTATTCCATAATGTATAAGCTGTCTTGGTGCTCAGCCTGCTCTGTGCTGTATCCTCCTATGCTTAGGGAAAAAATAAAACATACAGCAACAAAAGAGTAAAAACCTCCAGGAAATACATCTTGCCAGAATTCAAGTTGGATGGACATGAAGCAGGAGAAGCCTGGAGACAGAAATTAGGTCTGCAACAATCCTCCAGCAGCTCTGCTTACACCAAGAAGGTGTAAGAGGGAGTTCCTATTGGTGGGAAATAAGCATTAATTAACCTATTAATTTTGATAACACCAATTAACACCATCCAGATTACAAGCATTCCCCACCTCAGATTGAAATTGCTCCCTATCCAGTATGACCTAGTCTGTGTTACACAGCTCCAGACCTCTGCTCCATTGCATATGCAAACCCCATGCTACTTTTATTCCCTGAAGTCCAAGGCCAATGACTTAGCTCATGTGAAACTCCAAACCCTATGTGAAACTCAGCATTGGTCTTTTCCTGCTCAGCTTCATCTTATTTGCTGCCATAAAGACAATAATATTTCCCCAGTGAGAGGGAAGAATGCTATTACTCCTCTTTTTTTTCCCCTTTTTTTTACAAGAAGGTAAGAGATTCAAAGAGGTATTGTCAATATGGCCAAATAGTTTTGCTAACAGTGCCCTGCTTCAGACAGCCATGACCCAAAGCCATCAGAGGACTGTAACACGGCATATTTCAGTGCAAATCCCATTTAACCACAGCTGTCATTCCCCCTCTAAGGCTGGTTCCCAGACTCTCACTGAAGGGTGATGCACTGAGGAACACCCCACAAGCAACAGACTGAAGCTGAGGTTCACATTTAGTCCTGCCCTCTTCATGGGTCTGAAGAGCACCCAGGTGAGTAGGACAGGAAAGTTGTCCTTGCCAACACAAGCCTGATGGTTTTTAAGCATCAAAGGAAGCCACGGACCCACCCTGGTATTTCTGAAAACCTCAAACAGCAACTACATCAATTCGTTACTGCCAGCAACAGGCATATGATCAGGAACTAGTGCACTCACACACCAAGCAGTACCAGCAGCAAACCTTCTGCAAGCAGAACACAGAAATATTTACTCTTTTACTTGCTGGCTGTCTAGGATGTCAAGGGCAACAAATTCAGAAATTAAAACTCAGTTATTTTCTACCCAATTCCTTGTGTGACCCCCATCAAGGTCACCCATATTCTTCAAGTTACTTGGAAAATAGACCCAGATAAACCTGCAGGAGCTTTGCCTTCTAATGTTTCATGTCACCGACAGACTCACACACACTGTAACTTCTTCATTCCCCTGCCCCCAGAGGTCTTGCCTTATGGATCTGACCACCAATGCTGCCGCAGTTGCACAAACATAGTCCAACCATAGATCTGGGAACAGACTAGGTTTCTTGAGATCTAACATAAGGGACAGATTACTTAAGCAACAGGGAGCAGGGCTGAACTGTTATAACTAAACTCATTAACATAAATGCCAATGACATGCATGAGAGTGACTGACTTTAAAGCCAGGGTACAATTGCTTCATGGTTGGCATCAAACACTGGGTTATGCCATACTCTCAAGAATAATGCTTTCTTGTCCAGCCTGAACTAAGGAAAGCTCTGTTTCAGCCAGAGCTTGGTTCATCTCCAAAGTGGTGCTGGAGCTGTCTGCTCTGCATCAGATTTCCAGCTACGATCTCCCCAGAATTGCAGATTCTGAAGAATTTTGATTGGGAAATGTCAAAACAAAACATTGGAAAAGAAAAGAGAAAAAGAGAAACATTTGACTCTCAAACGTTGATCTTTTCACTGTTTTGAAATGACAATCAAAACCATTATATTTAAAGTTTTCCCTTTCAGAAGAAAACCTGAATAAATAGTCAAAGCTAACATTTGCTGACAAAGAAAAAATATTTCAGCTAGCCTGAGAGATATGGGGTTTTGCAGGTCTAAAATATTTCAACAACTCTTTAGCTGGAAACCGGGACCGCTTTACTCAGCCCTAGCCAGCCTGAAAGCACTTGGCAAACACAAATTAATTCATATTTTTGCCAGTGGGGGAAGGAAGAGGGGCAAAAGCAATTAAGTGACATGCTTACAAAGAAGTAGGATGCCTGTTGGCGAAACTACAGAAATCTATCGTGGCTTCAATCCTATAACATGCCTGCCTGGGCACCAGTTCTTTTGTGCAAGATGCCTGCCCGTGAACACCAGCGATGCCCAGCAGTTGTACTGTCCCTTAGCATCCTCATCCCCCACACAGCAAACCCCACCAGGCAGAGAAGAGCTGCAGCAGCAGAAGTAAAATACTCTGAAGGCCATCTGCCATAAAATACACTTTAAAATCTCAGTCTGGCGAATCTGGTCCTTTCTGCAATTTGGTCATCCAGACTACATACCCAATGGCTTTTCTTTAACCTCTTCTTCTAAAAAGGAAAGGAAAAAAAGAACAATGCCTAAGAAAAATGTTTTCTTTATGAAGACATCCAAACTTTTCATTATCTTTCTTTTTCAGGGAAAACTAATAACGGCAAACCACAGAAAGATACACTACGTGGTCTTGTCCTCTCTGATGGTACTGAGAGGAGAGGAACATGAAACTAAATAAAGATGTTTACTGACAGACTAATAAACAAATGGGCCCATTTTGATGTAACCTTGATGAATGGAGCATCCAGGTGTTTTCAATAATGGCAATAAGCACTACAACTCAAAGTATTTCTGATTCAAGTATAATGCATTATTAGGCCATTAGAGGCTGAGTATAGAGGGCCATTTGTGCTCAGCCCTATCAATAATGCTCCTTCCCAGCCTACATTTAGGCCAGGGGAATTAGTCATACGGATATTCTATTTAATAAAAACCTAAAGAAGACGCATCAAGAATCGCATTACATTTTAACAGGGTTACAGTAGTCCAGGAGGACCACAAGTTTAATTTTCATAAGAGCATTCATTCCTCAATTATGTCAAACATGAAAATGTAAATGGCAAATTTAATGCTAACAATATCCCTCAAAGCACATTGGCAGGTAGCAACCATTATGTTGAGTGAATGCTGGCTGCATAACAAGCAGTCCCAAACTAGACAGCAGGGGATTAAATTTGCCAAGCTGAGCTCCACTGATTACAGCTGCACGCTGCCGAAAACATCCTTTGTAATATGCATGCGGACTAAGGGTGGATTCTTTCCTCCTGAAGAATTTGCTGACCATGCAAGAATTGTTATTAATATTGGCTGAAGGTGGTAGCCACGAGATGTGAAGGGAGCTACCCTTTGGGTCCTTCCAAGCAAGCGCAACGAGCCAAATTTATCCCCAGATGTAATTCCACCAAAGAGGAGGGAGTCACATGCACAGATGCACTTAGTGTCTAAACGGGGAGGAGAAAGAGTGGGTGGAGGTTGGGCACTCACATCTTGCTTCAGGGACACCATCTGCAGCCTCCCCAAATGAAACAAGGTGAAAAAGCAATTAAAATATTCTGCGATAGAGCCAGACTGTAATACTCTAAGGTACCTCTCCAATATGTGAAGGAAACCTGTTGCTTTTGTAACCATCCAAACCATAGCGAAATACAAATGAAGGGGATAACATCATGGATTACATCCCGCGCCTTCTGAATATGGCCTAAACCTCTGCCTTTGTGTGTGCAAGTGCTTGGCTTCATTGCCATGGCCAGGAGTAACCTGGGACTCCAGCCCTGTTTCTATGTAAAATAATAGGATTGGGAGTCAGATGTGCAGCACACAAGGCACTGATTCCCTGCCAGAGCCTGGAAAGGAAGGTGCGTTACTTAATGTGCACCGTGCCATCAGGTGATGCTGCTGAACAAATGCAACCAATGCACTTCTGTGACATTCACAGTTCAAAAGAGTGAGTAGCATTAGGCTCTGCGAATCACGCTGTGCCAGCCAAGCTCTCTCCAGTTTACATCTCTGCGCACGGAGCAGAAAATATCACTACCACTGCAGTTCCCAAATGGTTTGTTCAGTACGAAGCAGATTCATCTCTCTTACTGAGGTCACTGGAAGTATGTTTGTGCATTAAGGTCACCTACATATGTTTTTGTGTGTCCCCTTGTATACCTAAGACCATGTAAATGGATAGGTGTGTGCATGTAGCAGACATTTAATAAAATGAAAGTTTTCATATACCCATTAATGCAGCCTCACTGTGTAGTAAGGAAGATTTTTTTTTTCAAGATTTTCCAAACAAAACATTAGTTCTAGATATCTTTCTATTCTGTTTTTTGAGGTAGGAAATGCTAATCAGTCACATCATCTACCTGACATCTCCAAACCTACTCACAAAGCAGTGTTCTGCTGAAACTGAACAAGAATGGGATGCTTAACCAAATCATATTTTTCAGTAGCTTTTTTAACATAGGCCTGAATCAAAGTTTGTTTTCTTATTTCCCCAATATCCTTAGGCTTTTCCCTCATAGAAACCTCTAAAATATATATGCAGGGACATGTGAGGCACAGATCTGTATTTTCAGACCCATGCCACCAAAACCTCAAATGCAGCAATGCTTTTGTTTAGGTGGAAAATCAGCTCGCTGTCATCATGCCGCTTGCTTTATACCCGGATATACATGACCAAAAATCATGTCAGATAACCCTACAGGCCCCACATCCCTGAGAGATGGGAATTTACCCCATCCACCTGTGTGCAACAGAGCTACAACTCCAGCTGAATCTTCAGCATCTTCCAACATGACCAGGATAGAACTGGGGTCAGAAAGCACTGAGGAAACCTGGACTCTGTGTACCTTGAAAATCTTTAGGTATTGCTTTCTACTTATCTTTATCTGTCCGGGCACTCCCATTTTCTTCTTTTCTCTCAGACAGAGCTAATTAAAACTCTCTCCTTTCCATAGGTCTTCTTTTTTTCATAACCTTCTTTTCTTCTGGTCCCTCTAAGTCAGCAGACTCCTGCAATCAGCAAATCCTTCATTATCCTTAACCCTCCAATCACAGCAGTCATTCCTCACCTGCCCTCTCCTGCCACCGCTCCCTCTTCCACCTCCACCCTGTGTAGCACTGTGCTGCTACAGAATCAACTTTGCTCCCAAACCAAAACCTTGGCATCAGATATTTTTGGAATATGAAGGGATGAAAAGGCATTTCTCCAGATTCTGCAACTCCTACTCCTCTTTTTTCCAATGATCCCAAGCCTAGCACTCCAGTTGTTGACAGATAAAACATACATGCTTTACCAATCAGTTTGTCACACACAGGGACTGGCACCAACCCCCATCACAAAAACCAAGTTTCTGACGCCAAGCTGTCTCATGAGAGAGTTACTTCTATTGCTTACACTGCAGCACAAGAGAGAAATTTGGAATAAGCAAGCTAACAGTAGGATTTTACTGTTGGTAGATTTATCCTTTTCACAAGTCAGCAATAACAAGGAATGAGGCATAACAACATAAGCATGGTTTCAGAGATGTTAAAATCACACGCTTGTCAGTTTTAACTTCCTTATCTCTTGGATGCCTTCCTGCTAAGAGGAGGAACGATTCTGCATCTTGGCCAATAAAAGTGGCAATGTTTTGCTTTGGATTATACCAGCTCAGAAGACAGTTTCCAACATGTCCTTCCACTTGCTAAACTAGCATGGACACCCTTAGCATGCATACTGAATTAAAGATGAGAGAGAGAGAGAGAGAGATATATCAGGGAGTAGAAACAAAAGGGAAAAAAAAAAAAAAAAAAAAACCAACACAAAAAAACAAACCTTGAGAAAGTTACTTAGTGAATGGAAAAATTTTAGAAGCAATTCTTGTTTGACAATCCAGTCACAAGAAGCTAAATTGTTTTGAATGGGCATTTTGGAAGGAGTAAATAGAGTTTTGAGAGGCTTCCTCAAATTTCTGGAGCCAGAAAGAAATCCACTATGTCTTTATTTTTTCTTGGCATAACTGAATATTCCAAGGGATCTCAGTTTTCCAGTGCTATAGAAGCGCTTGCACTTTCTTGAATAGCCTGTAATAGCAGTCACACTTTACAAAGCGTACACACTCTGAACCCAACAGATGTGTTTTCATGATGATTGGTTCTTGTTATTTCAGTCTCTGTGCCCCAGCTTTCCTCCAAGGACCACTGCGGGAACCAGCCCAGAACAAGTGCTACAGCGTGAGACCCTCTCTAGCCAGAGGCTCTTGTGTCAGCACCAGGAAAGACTCAGCTTTCATCAGCTCAAAGTGAGGATCGCTTCTTGCTTTGGTTCTGTATTTCAGAAAAAAACAGGCCGTTTCATGGTAACTTCATTAAAACACAAAACAACCAAGATTTTAAGTGCTGGAAGGACTTGCCTGCAAGCACGCTGAACCAGCACCACCAAACACAGGGTTTCCTGGCAAGTCAACACACCTCAGCCTTGACGCCCAAATACAAGCACCCACCTCTGAGCTCAGTTTTCACGTATTAGGAATTCTTCATTCGGAGATGGCTGTGTTTTCTTTTCTGGGGTGGGTTATTTTAAGCCCATGTCAGATGCTGTCAGTCACCAGCCTAAGAGAACTGCTCGGACCCCTGGCTTCACTCTTGGTGTCCCACAAGGAACTTCACAAGCAGTCCACTGCCGTATTGGCATATGGCTATCACCACTCCGCTCCCCAGACGTCTTAGAATAATAAACTGGTAATTGAACGGCGAGTTCAGTGCTGCTGTTTGCAGAGAGCCATGACCGCTGAATGATTACCACAGCAGGCAGTGCTACGGAGGTGTTGAAAGAGTCTATTAGTCTGCTTAGTCTAAGGCAGTATGGAGTGTTAATGCAAGCTCTCTGCAAACAAATACCCTGTGCAGACAACACAAGAAGAGGAGCAACTGGGGGGGGTGTTTTCTCTGTGGGGGTTTCATCAGAGAAGTGTCATGCTTGAACATGTAGAAATGCACAAAACTAGGCGACCAGGGCTGGAAATGCAGGCAGGGAAGGAGTTCTCCTTGCACCCTGGTTGTAGCTCTTGTGGTGGGGGAAAGGCAAGGCAAGAGGAAGACTGCTGCTGCTTGCAGGTAAGGAGTCACACCCATCCCGTAACACGATGTGCCCCTGAGACTCATTCCCTGGGACTTAAAATGACCCATTAGATACCAAAGAGCACAGGTCACTCTCAGGAAGAGACAAAGATCACCGTGTTTGGAAATCAGAGGAATAAGCAGGTCTGGCCTATGTTGACACTCTCCACCAACACCCCTGTGGGATGCCCACTCAGCCCCCTGCCCCAGTGACCATGAGGCTTGTGAAGCCATTCCCAGCCAGCGGAGCTGCAAGCCCCAACCCCAACAGCCATCCTCACCCCAAGGTGACTTGCAGCATTGCGTGGTGCTTCTATGAGTTGGTAGTTCATGGCCCATCCTCAGGACAGCACATGCTCTGAGCAGCTCCTGGTGGGACCGCAACACATGGCATGAGGCAGAGGGACACGATTCATAGCTCACTCTCTCAACAAACAGGGCTAAAATAAGGTGTTTGCTGTTGATAGGATGTATTGTTTTATGTCATGGATGACTCTTGACTAATTGTGACTTGGAAGAATCATGGGTTCCTTTGAACAGCCAAAACAGCTGCCTAGTGCAGAGCAAGTCTCCTGCCACAGAAAAATCCTTACAGATAACTTTCATCCTTCCAGAAGTACCTAACCTTCAAACAGTATTTCATAAAACATAGCTAAAACTATTTAAAATGTTTAACACTAAGAGATGTTTTGCTATATATCCAGGGTTGGTGCCTTCAAGTAGATTCTCTCTCACCTCTTAATTTTTCTCATCAGGAGGCTGATCTGATATCATTTGAAAGTTTGGGATTGACCTTGTTTGTGTTTATCAGCTCTCCTGTTACCATGGCTCTGGAAAAGAGTTCAGGTCACCTTGCTCCCAGTTGTTTTGACAACAAGGCAGCAAACAGCGCTTTGGAAAAAGAGGCTTTAAAGTAAAGCCTTATAAACCAGAAAACAGAAAAAGGTATCCTTGGGATCAGAAAGAAGAGATTCAGTAAAATCACATCTGTCACCTCAGGTTAAGATTTTAATTGGGTACTTAAAGAAAGAGGAAATCTGGTTTTGTGAAATCTGGAGTCAAACTCTGCCCATTTCAGTCCAGTATCCCTCCATGCAGAGAAAGCTGTGTAACCCAGTCCAAGCCCGATTTGACAAAATTACAGCATTTGACCCTCATTATTTCTCCCACCGCTTCTCCTCGGCTTCTTAAGTGCCGTCCATGGGAGTCAGCAAAGAGGCACCAATTTTCACTGTATGAAAACCTGGCCCTTGAGACATAATGGAGAGGCAAATAAAGGTCAGTGCTGCTCAGTGACTTTTCCAAGCCAGAGGGAATAGCAGCTTCCCCCTACTCCCAGGGCCAGCCATGCCAGCAGGGAGGCTGAGCAGCAAGCAGCCGGGGGATGCCTGGGGATGGTGGTCCCTGCTCGAGGCTGGAGCTGCCTGCGAGGACACAGCATCATCTCTACACTTCTTTGGAGGACAAACCAGCATGGGAGAATCCAATTTCCCAGTGCAAGATGCTCAGACACTGCTCCTGAGCACCGGATCCTTTTTTCCTTTCCCCCCTCCCCTCGAGATTAGAGGGAAAGGATGCCTTGGTGCAGCCTGATGCAGAAGCCCCCACACAATGGGTGCCAGGGGCAGCAGGCGTCTCAGAGCTGGACCAGCTTCCTGCAGACTGGTGTATCTGCTGTGGCCCTCCAGGCACAGGCAAGGCACGGCGCTTCTCAAAACAACCATCTGAAAATGCTACTACTGCAATTAGAAATGCCCCTCGCCTCTCCAACTGGAGAAATCCCTCTCTGCCAAAATTCAGCCAAGGCCCTGCACTCAGGGGTCCTTTCTCCCCAGCCAGCCCCCTCTGCTGCCGTCAACCTGCGTTACGGTCTGGCAGATCTAGAGGGCAGGATTTAATGCGTTGCCTTGTGATTCTGCCCGCTGAGGATGTCCAGTGGCATAAGCTCATCATATGACTGCATGCTGTGCACATTGGGGTAACCATGTGGAAGAGCTAATTACAAGGCAGGAAATTAGAGCACAAGCTTGGAGGAAGCAATCTTTCAGCACGCAGCAAAGCCAATCACACAGTCTTTAGCAACTGTGCCTTAAGTAGCAAGAAAACTGGCTGTCGAAGGCAGACCAGGCTTAAGTATCTCTCTTCCTCTCTCTGTTTCCTCTCAACTTCTGCTGTTGCTGTAGCACAGCTCAGTGGAAGTCTAAGCAATATTGTCCAAGAGAGATGGAAACCTCCCTTCATTAACAGTTCAGCAGGACACTTAAGCATGTGCTTAAATTTAGGCATATGGATAATCTTGCTGACTTCAACAGGATGGCTTGCATGCTTTTTATTAGTCGCATGAAGGAGAACCTTGCTGAGTCAGATCCAGAAGGTTCATACTTTCTCCCAGATCAAAGGCAGCACACCAGCTCCTACAGCAGAACCCACATGGCTGTAGTTTATTTGCTTTACACTGACTATATTTGAGTGGGATGAAGCACAGTCTGCAAGCCAAATTAAGCTCCATCCCTCTTGTGTTTTGTTGTGACTTTTTTCTTTTTGAGCATGTCAGCAGAACAAGTTGATTTTTGACAGTGCAAAGATTTGCAGATAAAACACTAGGATGGTTTGCAAGTTGCCGTTGTGCTAAAATACAGAAAAGAAAATCTGCAATAGGGCTAAGATGTTAAGTGAGTTGGAATGATGTTTTCATTGGCACCAAGACACCTCTGTGTCCCCCCCAAGATTTAACAAGATGGAAGAACTAACTGCCAGACAGCTATTCATTTTGACTTGGGAATCTGCATTTACTACTACTGTTTGCTTTGAAATCTCTATGCCAGCAGGACAGAATAGTCTTTGAAATATCTACCCCCAAGCCTGCCCGCCTCCCCATCCAAATTATGTCCAAACAGTGCAAGCATCACCCTTCCTAGCTGACAGAGAAACTCGGGAAATAATGTCACGGTCACATGAAAATAGGCTCGAGCATAGATGGCTGCAAATAATAAAAGCTTGCTTTTGGCCTGCTAACTTTGCAAACACCACTCTAGGTCAAGGGGTAAAAACATGGAGAGCTGTCAGATCACATTGGGATCTCAGTGGATCAGCTGTGACTTGATGAGAGGATCAAAGCACTCACAGCCTGCCTACCACTGAGCTGGGCAGCAAATATGCACAGCGTGACTTAACAGCACAAATCTCTAGGAAAGGCAGACTAGCAACTACAAGCAGTGCACAGGCAAGATCTGATATTCCAGGAGGCATACAAGGAACCTGAAAGCTGAGAGGTGTCACAAGGACAGAGGTAGTGCTTGGGAAGTGATCCTTTGGTCTCCAGCATCAGCCAGGTGGCTACATCCACACCAGACCTCTGGAGACTGAGGAACAGAAGTCAGGTGAGGACAGTAAAACAGCTAGAGACACAGATGTGCTCTGTGAAGTGTGCTGGCAGCACTCTCCCATGCAGAAACACATGCTTATATACGCATATATGTAACATTCCTTATATTAAATTCTCATGCTTTTTTGTGCGGGTTGAAAAATAGACAGTAGTTGGGTACAACTGACATCGCAGAACATTTATGAGACATAAATGATGGTCTTGCTCAGAAATGTGATTAATTAAGAAGAAATCCCTTGTGGGCTTCCTGCCATCTCAGCAATTCCCAGTTGAAATTGCTTTATTTAACATGCACCAGCCTTTGCATCAGGCTTTCTTACAATGCGTACCACAAAGCAAAACTCAAACTCAGGAGCCAAACTGCTTTATTTCCAATGAATGTGCCATCTACTCAGCAACCAAAAAGCCTTAAATGCTTCAAACCAGACCCGAGATCACTGTCAGCTGAAGACAGCAGATTAATACTGTGAGAGCATGAACTGTAGCAGAGCACAGGCTTATGTCAGTGCTTGCTTGCTCACTCCACCACCAGTGCCAGAAGCATTGCAGAATCCAGCTAATCCCTAAACATAACCAGAAGTAAGAGCCACATGACATATTTTGGACAAAATATCAACACAGATCAGGTTTGTCAAGTAAAAAGTTGTTGCACTGGAAGGTCACTTTTTCAGTGCTATTTCACTTTAACCTTTATCACCCTTGTTCACACAGATCAACCAAATAACCAGAACCAGGGAAAATTTTCCACTAACACACCCATAAATGTCTCTTTCCTCTGAAGCAATGGAAAACTTTTAAGGCACTTAGATGCCATGATGATGGGCATGGCATTAAAAAAATGTAGATAGATAAGATAAGGCAGGGGATTGTCTGGCAGAAGTCAGCAGCTGTAATTTGACAGGATGATAATTTCCCTTGTGAATGCTGGGATAGGGGCAATGTGGCTCTCACATCTTCCATTAGCAGGGCAACAAATAGAAAATACTCTCTAAGAGTTCTGTAAAAATTGCCCTGTCTCTCTAGTCGATGTCTAGAGCCACCAGGAGTGTCAAATACTCCACTCTTAAATGGGAGGCTAAGGAGTGAAAGGGACAGCATCAAGTGCTGACAGCTCATCAGAGCTCAGACGCTAAGTGAAAGCGAGATCAGTGCTTGGATTAGGACACTGTGGTAAAAACACAGCGTCAAGGAAAAGACAAGATCATTAAGCACAAATTTTACAGACAGGTAAAGCAAAAAGGAATTTTGCTTGTGCATCAGCTTCCTTTCCTCTAGCTGTGAAGACTCAGAGGAAAGAAAAATCATTGTAAAGTCACCCCTCAAAAACAATTAACTGTCTGCTACATCAAAGGAACACAGTGCTGCAAGGAACATGAGGCAACACTAACATATGGGAATAAAGCACAAGTGCAAGGAAAGTAAGGCAATGTTTTTAAGAAACATTTGGAAGAAACACCATTTCCCACCTCACGTATCACATACGTCCCTCAAAAAAGCCTTCTACTTCCATGCAACGCATGGCTGCATTACCATGAGATAAATTTCACCATTTAAAAATGCACACATGCTTTAAATGTTTTTTAATAATTCCAGCAGAGCTTGTTTTTATCTTGCAGGTGTGATGCCCAGAAGTCCCTTCAAGTTTAGTCAGCCATGAGCAAGGGAGCAAATTTGGATAAACTGTAGAGGCCTTATTATAATTTGCTGCTATTGTAATTAATAAATGATGCTACGAACATCACTGCAAATTGTTACCTAATTCATGCACAATCTTTTCTCCATGTATTTCAGAAACCAAAACCTAATTTTTACTACAAGGTTTCTTTACTCACTGAAGGAGTGTCAACTCTGTCATCACAGCCAGGGTCTGTGCAGGAATGTAATTCAGGCAACTAAAACCAGGATACGCTCATCCCTCAATACCAAAGTTTGAGTATAAAGGAATAACTTTCCTACAGCTCATGCACACAGAACAAGAAACATATTTTTATTTGTCTTTTCTATGTAACTGGTGGGTAAGGCATTTTCTATAGAAAGTTTACAAAAACATAGAGGTTTGGTTTGTTTTAATGGTCTTGAACAAGTTTCAAGTGGGATTTCTAGAGCTCAAGCACACAGGGTTAACCATGAGCTCTGGCCTCCTCATTACCTTACCATAACACATGCAAATGTGCACACATCGCAAGCCTTGGCAGCTTCTATAGCCATTAATCATTTTTTTCCAAGCTTTTCTCCTTTGCTTCATTGTTGGGTACAAGGAAGAGTCCTGGCTCCCTGCAGCAGGGACCGTTTCTGCTCATTTCTCTGGTGCTATTATTCTCAGTAAAAAAATGTTTAGCAAGATGAAAAAAAAAAAAAATGTTAGCAAGACGTTTTGGCTTATACTGTCTTGACACAACAATGTTTTGTAGTCTCCTATGCCCGCACCGAGCCACTGAAATGGGGAGTGGGGAAGTCCCAGTCATTCTGATACCCTGGGAAGTACCATGGTACTTCAACCAAGCT